>NC_042619.1:261598999-261898999 GCF_901001135.1 Rhinatrema bivittatum
AGGCTATAGCACCCAGGTTGGCAGGACTTAGGTGGGTTTCTAGGGTGGTGGAAAGATCATGAGTCCAGGGGCACACTGGGATCAGGACAGGCAGCATGCTTGAGAAACGGAGATGAGCCAAAAGTCGGGTCAGGCAGCAAGCAAGTATGGTCAGGTCCAAGGCAAGAGGTTAGGTCCAGGCAGCAGGCAAGCATGGTCAGGTTCTAAGAGAGGGGTCAACACCAGGAGATCAGGCTGGAATGGACAAAGACACACAGAGATACTGGACGAGACAAGAAGGAGACGAGGCTGGACAAGACAAGGCTGGATGAGGCACAGGAATGCAAGAGTAACGAGCAATACTTAACAGTATGAGACCCGTTGCAGAGGCAGTGATGGGGGCTGGGGCACACTTAAACAGGAGAAGGCCACTGATGCCATCATTGAGCGCCACAGGGCTTTTCCCCACCGTTGGCCCTTTAAGTGCCGCAAAGCAGCTCACACACACCCCTATGGGGCCCAGAAGGATTAGGAAGGTGTTGACGTTAGAGCCACGTTGGAGACGTGGCAGCATTGCTCGCGTGGGAGGTCCCGGCGGTGTACCTGGCTGAGGTCAAGGGTGGGTGGCATGCAGGCTGTGAAGCAGTGCCGGCGGCGTAGGGATAGGGATAGGCCCCACGAGCCGTAAATTGTAACAACCTGTGACTGCTACTTCAGCACCTCAGTCTCCATCAGAAACACCTTGCCTGGTCTGGTAACAGCTTTCTTTTCAATTTGAGGGATTCATTATATTTATCTATTTTTAATAATTGCCTGAATAGGGTAGCAAATTGGCCTTCGGACCACAGATTACAAGTAAACCCCATAAAATCTGAAGCAGTTTATTTAGTACTAGGTCCTCTCCTCCAGTTGTAGCACCTATGATGTCAGGAACACCTATTCCCATAAAACCTATGGTAATTTATTTCAGCTACTGTCCAGAAAGCATTTTTTTCATTAAGATTTATTAGGAAAGTCTGTCCTTACTAGACAAAGGATTTGAAGTATTTAGCTCATGCTTTTGTAATTTAAAAAACAAGTTATATAACTCTTCTTCTTGGTGTGTCTAACATTCAGTTAGCGCATCTCCAATTGGTGCAAGATACAGCAGCTAAACTATTTGGTCTCCACAAATATCATACATCTCCATCTCTAAAACAGTTACATTGGTTACCAGTTGTTTACAGAATTCGATTAAAGTGTTAAGCATTGTCTCTCATACTCTTTCATCTGGTTTACCATCTTATATGTCTAAGCTATTAATTCCATATTCTCCTTTACATAGTTTACATTCATCACAAGCTGGTTGTTTTCATCTGCCTCCATTATCTGCTATTCGCTTGTAACCCACCAGAGAATCATCATTTAGCTTTCAAGCATCTTCTCTTTGGAATGCTTTACCTTTCAACACTCGCTCTGATTACTTAAAATTTAGAAAAGCTGTGAAGTCTTGGGTTTTCACTAAGGCATTTGATAATATTTAATTTGATATATCTGCTTTTGTTCAATTTATTTTGGTGTGTTGACCTTTGATATTCCGACAAGGCCACTTAAGAAGGACTTTGGTTTGATGATTGTATTGTTTGGTTTGTGTTTTTATTATTTTTATTTTAGTTTTTATATTGTTCTAAGTTATGATTATTTTTCTATTGCCTGGGTTTGTTGTCATATCTATTTTTACTGGAAATTATGATTGTCTTTTTTATTGTATGGCCGCTTGGGTAACATGTTTTATCAAGAGGGATATTAAGTTTTAATAAATGAAAATTAAATGAAATGAAAAATCAAAGTGGGCTCCTGGGAATCCTAGAAACTAAGTTGGAACCAGGGTTCTCTTTATATGATTCACCAGTCAGTCCAGGGTCTGTAACATTAGCATGATGAGTTGGACTGACTGCTGACATAGGTCCTTTGATTTTGTCCAAATTAGCCAGTTGCCGAGATAAGGATGTACAAAATGCCTTCCTTTCATAGCGCCACAGCCACTACACTACCACCACCACCTTAGTGAACATCAGAGGTGCTGTCGCTACCCCAAATAGGTGTGTCATTGAGAGCCAGTGTGAGAGAGAGCGCTGGTATGTGACTGAGAGAGGAGAAAGTTCCAAGCAAACCACCCCACCTCCTGCTAATTCAGAACAATCTCAGGACACCTGGATATCAAACGTTCCCAGGTATGCAGAGAAAAAAATTTTTTGTATCCTTATTATTTTTCATTACTGGGTCTTTGTGTCTGCTATTTTGAAATATTTTATTGGTATCTGGAAATGTTTTATATGAGTTTTTAATTATTGGATATTCCACTCATCAGCTGTTTCGAAATATGTTCTTTTTGTTAGTACAGTTTTACTGCTGATGATTTTATATTTGATTTGTTTTATAAGGATGGGTGATGTTTCTTTTTTCCTTTGTTACACTGCATACAGAGACTCTGGCTTGTTGCAGTTTCCAATTCATTTTTTTCTGCATGCTTCTTGTTATGCGTTTTGGTCTCTTTATTCTATGTTAGGTGAGGGACAGCACGTGATTCAGGTGAGGGTTTCTGCTGGCGTGTAGTTTCTGTGTAGGACTCTATAGCAGCCTGACTTGGTCCGTTTTCCTAATAGGAGATGTATTGGTGTCTTAAGGCCTGGTGTAATATTTTCAGAGACTTATTGTACTTTAAAAGTGTGATCTTACATAAAATGCACACATTTACTTGTATTTAGTTTTAAACATATTGTATGGCTCTCATGGAATTACATTTTAAAATATGTGGCGTTTATGGCTCTCTCAGCCAAAAAGGTTCCTGACCCCTGTTCTAAGGCGTAGCCATCCCTTACAACTATCAGAGCTCATTGATCCATCATTATCCTGGTCCACTCTTTGTAAAAGAGAGCCAAATAGCCCCCCTATAACTTCCAGGGAAACACGGGCCAGGCACATTTCATTGCATGCCTTTTCCTCCCTCCAATCCCCTGACCAGAACCTTCCCAGGTGGGCTTGCTCATCCCATGAAAGGTCTGCATTTGCCCGACCCTTGTCTCTGTGAAGAGGATCCTGTACCTGGGAGCCCACGAACCTCCCAGGGCCTCTTACCCCAGCCAAATAGAACTAGAAGGAAGCAGAAATGAATTAACAATAAAAAAAAAAAAAAAAAAAATTCACTTTTTTTTCCCCCCACCACACTCAGTCATGCTCCTGTGCCATAGGGATTTGTAGAGGACACCTTAAGGGGTTTCCTGCAGAGACTCTATGCCTGGACCCCTCCTCTGAAGTGGCTAGCCAGATCCAACCCAGGTCTCCGAGAAGGCCCGCCTGAAAAGCTTCACCCTACAGCTTATCCCTCGCTATCGTGGCTGCGCCAGTGCAGCTCCTCAGGGTATAACCACCAAAAGCTTACCTCCACAGGTGCTCACACACCAAGAAATGTGCAGACCCGGGGGAAGGGAATCTCCTGGACAACCATCCACACTGCTGGTGTTACAGCGACCGAGGCACCGTGTGGGAACTCTCTCGCCAATCTTCCCCTTCATACCACAGAAATTTGCCCCAGGTCATTACCAACCAGGCTTGTCCCCAAGGCATCTCCACGCACCATGCTCAGTAAGCGCTGGCTCTCCAAGCCGCCAGCCCCCCAACTTACATAGCTCTCCCAGGACGTATCCCACTCCGATATTGTGGCGGATCCCGCAAACAGGAAGCTTTTGTTTTCCCCTAGGGGAGGCCGGCCAAGGGAACCAAAGCCTGTGAAAGACCAGTGACTCATCAGTGCCTGGATCAAGACAGGGGATCTCCTCCAACCAGCCATGTATGTATCACTCTCCTATATGACCTAACTGGAGGCCTGGATTGGGACACACACGGGCCTTCCCCCCCCCCCTTCAGCACTCCTTTTCGGAAGAAAACATTATGGAGCAGCAGAATTTTGTCCTCCCTCACTTAGCGGGAGCAAACAATATGGGGCTGCAAGACTCATCTTCCTGAGCTCTGTGGGAGATGGCGTTAGAACTCACCTCCCCCACCCAGAGCAGAAGCAAACATCATGGCGCTGGAGAAAACGTCTTTCCGCACAGAGGAGGAGGAGGAGGAGGGAGCAGCAGCACGGTGTCAGGTGAATTGTCCTCCCGCTGTCCTAGCACTGCCAGACCTGCCTCCAAGAGGGACTGAATACCATGCCTCCCGCAAACCTCATCCACCTGCACTTAAGCCGGAAACCTAAAGAACAGCATCCCAGGCTTATGCTGCGGCGCTCAGTGCAAGGGATCAACCATGGCACTGCAGAGTCTTAACTGCCCAAGGGAGCCGCGGATGTGCCCAGCACGAGCCAAAACCATTCACTCTCCTCCTTCCTGGGTCGAACACTTAAGCCTGTGGCTTGCCTCTTACTCCCTTGCTCCAGTCACCAAAGCAGGCTACATTTATATACATTTATTTTAATTTTTCTTTTCTTTTTTTTTTTGAAACCCCAAAATAAAACAGATACTTTCCTGCTAGCTGTCTTGATGAGCCACAGCAGGAGTGCACCCCAGAAGAGCAAAGAAGGAAATGAGGGAACTGGCGCCACCGGCTTTCAGACCTCTCCAAGGGCAGAAGCCCACCAAGGGCCACCGACCACCTTGCTTGCCCATACTCAAACCAGGAAGAGAGAAGTACTTAGGTCTGTAGAGGCTAAGGGAGTCACTTTTCCTTTATTCTATTTTTTCTTTCCATCATCTGTCTGCAGGTTTTGCACCTCTACCTTCTGCTAGAGACAGCGATACTGAGGGACTGCAGCTGCCACACTATGTTAATTAGCAGTGTCAGTAAAGCTTTTCTTCTCTGTCTCCATCTGCTGGTAGGGAGGCAAAACCCATGCGTCTGGACTGATCTGGGGTATGAACAGGAACTGATGAGACGGTCTTCAGCTAACCTCTCTGGAGTCATACCTGCACAGATAAGTCAGGGGGCCAGTCGCACACCAGGTCCCATCCATCCCATTACACAGTAACACAGTTAGCTCCAGAGGATGGCACAATAACCTTTCTTCTTCTATGTCTAACTATGTCAAGACTCCCCTGCTATATTTTTCTTAGCGAGAAGTGAGAACCGATGCTCCTGGTGGTTACTTCAGTTGCGTAACTGCTCTGCTTCCTATATTCTGAAAAGCGCTGTACTTGAAAACCACAGGATTAAAACGATGTGAACTGATGAAGGATATCAATAGTCTAATCTCCTCAAAATATCACCACTCTGCCCATTTCAGGAGTCTGCTCCTTTCTCAACTGAATTAATCTTGAGGAACTTGTTATTCTTTATTTATTTTCCTGCTCCTCCTCCCTCCTCTCCCCCCACGGAAAAAAGAAATTAAGCTAGCAATTTCCTCCGAGTGTTCAGACCCTGTTGACTTACGAAAAAGAGTAGTGAACAGAGCTAAGATAGTTCTTTTTGAACTGCCAAGACACCCCAGGCAGTACCTTCACAGATAAGAAATGCAGTGATCCTAAAAGCAAAAGCTGGACCGGCTCCCACTGCTATGGAATATGAGGTTTAAAACAGACCCTGCACAGGAATTTCTGTAGGTGCCGATTCTGAAGGACTTTTGGGGGGGTACATGAGATTCATGATCTGAAATCTGAGTGCAAGTCCCACCTGTGGATTCAGTTTTATATCATAAGGTACAGCCCTCATCTGCCCCCAGGTTCTAAGTCTCATCCAGTCTGCCCAGTGCCATGCGCAGACATGCATGCCGGCCCGTTGATGACGTCGAGGCGGGCCGGGTTGGGAAACCCGACCACCCCGACTTCTTATTTGAGGGCACGCCGGGGGGGAAGGGGGGGGGAAGGGAAGTGACGCCATCGGCCAGGGACGGTGATGCCATCGGCCAGGGACGGGCGCCCGGTGATGGCACACGCTTGCTGGCCCCTTTACCTCTCCCCGGCTGGCGCGATTTGCACAGACACGCCGCGATCATCCAGGCCTGGACACGTGGTGACCTGCGATATGGAGCAGAGCACAGCAGAGGAGAGCACGTGGTGATCCCAGGCCACCCTCCCAGGAACTGCAAGTAACAAACAAGCCTCGGAGGGGCTTAGTGTCAGCACACGTCAACACCAGTGCTCCCAGCAATGGCATCTTGTATATTCTAAGACAAGTTTAAGCACGCCTGCTCCATATGCCTCGTTCCGCACCCAGCTACAAAATGCCCAAAGTGGAGCAATGGAGGGAGTAATGGTAGAACCAAAATGAGGACAATTGCATTACTTTAGCGCCAACCCCTATAAATTTGGAGGCCATGCGGCCATGGCTGAGCATATACCTGAAGAATCCAATCCGCCAGCCAACATTCACATCACCCAAGCAAGAGACTTAGGAGTTATTATCGATAATCGTCTAAATCTAAAATCATTTATCAACCAACAACTAAGGACTGTTTTCATAAACTTCATGTCCTGAAAAGAATAAAACCACTCCTTCACTCTCAAGATTACAGAACGGTTCTGCAAGCAATAATCTTCTCTAAGATAGACTACTATAACTCTATCTTATTAGGTCTCCCATCATCTCACACCAAACCCCTTCAGATGGTCCAAAACGCAACTGCCAGACTACTGACAAAAACGAGAAGAGACCACATTTCTACCATCCTTAAAGACCTACACTGGCTGCCAATTCACTATAGAATCATTTATAAGTCCATCACCATTATCTATAAAGCCATCTATCACCACGCTCCACTCAACCTACAAATTCCATTCAGAAAACATACCTCCTCCAGACCCATTAGAGAAGCTTACAGAAAATCTCTACATGTACTCCATACCAAAATCTCTCAACATATTACATTTAGAGACCGGGCCTTTGCCACAGTAGGACCCTCATTATGGAATGCCATTCCACCGGATCTCCGACAGGAACCATGTCTTCTAACATTCAGAAAAAGGCTCAAGACGAGGTTGTTTATTCAAGCCTTTCCGGACCCCAACTGAATCTCAATGCAACGACAACCATAGTCTGACATTCCTAGAACATTGTAAATAATTACTCTCTCTGTTAATTTCCTTTAGCCTTTCCTTCTTCTCCCAGTTTTGAACATCCTTGTTTTATTGTAACTTCCTAGTTTCTCTTCAACAGTTACTGTTTATTTTATTTTCATTTTACACCCCCTGTTAAATGTAAACCAGCATGATGTGATTCCTATCTTGAATGCCAGTATATAAAAACACTAAATAAATAAAAAAAAATAAGAAAAAAAGCAGCAAAAAATTACTAGGTTTTCTATATGGTTTCAGTATACCATTTCAGGACAATATAGAAGGAACCCAAAACATGGCCAGATCCAGGATTGTAAAACATGAAGAAATGGTACAGCAAAAAATAGAATCCGAATTAACAATGGGCAGAATCACCGGACCATTTGATTCTCCACCTTTCAACAAAATGCGGATCTCGCCACTAGCCATTATTCCAAAAAAAGGAGCCAGGAAAGTATCGTTTATCATTTAATACAAAATATGTTTTCCCAAATGGATACTCTGTGAACGACCATTTTCCAAAGAAAGAATGCGCCGTGCAGTATGCGTCATTCGACAGTGCCATCACCATCCTTCGACAATGTGGTAAAGGAGCCTTAATGGCCAAGACAGATATCGAGTCCACATGCCGGCTGCTTCCTGTCAATCCTAACAGTTTCCCACCACTCAAGAACTCCATTCAGTGGTTGGTAGCCCTGGCTACATGGAAGGCATACTGCAGATCACACAAGGCCGTATCCAAATTTCTAAAAGAATGCGGTTGGGATAGCGGACCAGTAGACGAAGGACTAATGGAAGATTATATTGCTTGGGCCAAAGATAGTGGAAAATCTCGGGCTGCTGTGTGAAACATTAGCCGGTTTTGCTTTCTTTTCCAAGGCCCAAGGTTGGGGTGATCCCAACAAAGGGCTTTTGGCTAGGAAGTTGCTTGAGGGTTGGGTCAGAAAGTTAGAACCTGCCAGAGACACAAGATGCCCAATAACACATGACTTGCTCGTCCAATTATGGTAGATATTACCGTCCATATGTGACAACGAATTTGAAACCAAACTTTTCTGCGCCGCATTCTCTTTGGCCTTCTTTGGTGCATTGCATGTTAATGAGCTGGTGGCTGCCACTAAAAACGATAAGGGACATAGAGCCTTATTGATGGAAAACAACAAACTATATACCGATTATATCCAGATAACCAAAAAAATAGTCCAAAACAGATCAAACTGCAAGGGGTTGCACGATGTGCCTAAAACTCGTGCCATCACAGATTACCTGTCAGAGGCAAAACTTGATAAATTTCTTAGCTTTACGACCCGATGGCGGCAAATTCCTATTGATCCATGCTAATCATGCGCCCCTTACAGTATATCAATTTTCAGCTGTTTTAGACAGGGCATTGGCCACCACGGGGTGCAACAGAAATGAATTTGGAACATACTCCTTTAAGATAGGAGCAGCCACCAGCGCAGTGCAGGCAGGGTTGCACATCGAAGCCATTCAGCGAATCGGTCGGTGGAGGTCCAACGCTGTATACTTGTACATTAGGACTGAGCATGCATGAAGTGATAATATCCTCTTTTCTTTCTTTAATCCCCCATATACAGAGTCATCAATATGACAGAGGACTGTCTGGATCATTGGACATTCCTTTGCCACTGGGCTGAAAGGAGGCGAGCTCTCTCTCGATCGTATGGAGCTCACTTGGAGTTGGCCATCCAGTTGGTGCACATTGTATGGTTAGGGGAAAGAGGCATGTCTTGGGATCAGCTCATGCCCCTGGCACAGCTTAAAAAGGACACATTGGTCAAGCCCAGCGTAATCATGATACATTTGGGCGGTAATGATATCGGGTCCACAACTTGCATACGGTTAATTCGCCATATGAAGTCCGATTTGAGCGAGCTAGCATTGTTTCCCCAAGACATGCCTTATGTGGTCAGACATTATCCACCATTCAAAATGGAACGAAAGCAGACTATGAAAACAGGGCCACAGGAAGATCAGACAAGTCGGCCTACGGGCATGTAAGCTCGGAGGTGTACAGATAAAGCATGAATGGGCTGACAAGACATGCGACGGCCTATACTGACAAGACCGAATACACCTCTCGGAGATCGGATACAACCTTTTCAATAACAACTTTCAAGAGGCCCTATACAAAAAAAAAATTCTCTCGTGAAGGACGCAGCCTTATGGTGGGGCATGAGGCAAGTGTACTATCTCATGCCAGTGGCAGTGCAAAAGCCAGTATGGTGACCCTATTGACCTGGGTGGGGCCCCCCTGACTGGAAATCATAACGGGGGGGCTGGGCATAAGGGGCCCCCTTGCTAGGAAACATGGCTGGCAGCCCAGAAGGGGCACCAGTTTTGGTGCCAGGAGTGTATTTGGCTCGCACCATAGAAACATAGAAATGACGGCAGAAGAAGACCGAACGGCCCATCCAGTCTGCCCAGCAAGCTACGCACTTTATCTTTTTTTAATCTTTTTCTCTCACCCACCTGTTACTATTGGCTTCCAGTACCCTCCAGCCCTAATTCCCCTCCACCCCACCACCAATGTAGAGAGAGCGCCGGATCTGCATCCAAGCGAACATCCAGCTCAATTAGGGGTAGCAACCGCTGCAACAAGCAGGCCACACCCCTGCCCCATACTCTTACCCACCCTTGGTTTTGTTTTTTTTTTGGAGATGGCAGCCCTCCATCCTTCCGCTCCGTGAAGGTGGAACACCAACCACTGGCTACTGGCATCCCACTCCGTGAATGCTTCTGTGGCTACTGCTGCTCTGTGCAGTGTTTGAATGCCTCTGTGGCTACTGCCGCTCCGTGCAGTGTTTTGCTGCTTCTTCTTTATTCACGTCCTCTAGACTTGATGGACCCACAGTGTTTATCCCACGCCCCTTTGAAGTCCTTCACAGTTTTAGACTTAACCACTTCCTCCAGTGTTGATTAATCTTTTGTTAATAACAATAAAGCTGCGGCCTTCTTCATCCACTCAATTTGGTATGTGTAATAATTGCTTTAAGTCATGGTGACATCCGGAGGGGAAGACGGGGCCCGAAGAATTGGTGCCCGGTCTCGGTGTCAGTCCCAGGGCCGCGTGCAGACATGCACGATGGCCCGTTGACGTCAAGGCAGGCCGGGTTGGGAAACCCGACCTCCCCCCCCAGACTTCTTATTGGAGGGCACGCCGGGGGGGGGGGGGGGGGGGGGGGGGGAGGGGAAGAGCAACACGAATGCGCTTGACCCCTAACCCCTTCGAGCATGGTGATGTCATTGGCCAGGGATGGGTGCCTGGCGAGGACATCGCCGATGCGATTTAAAGGACCAGTGCACGCTTGCTGGCCCCTTTTTCCTCTCCCCGGCCGGCGTGATTCCCACCCATCCTACCCAAGGTGAGGTTAACACCTCTGCTTGTTAACATCAATGAAGTTAAATGTATCTGGTTCTTTTAATTGTACTTTTATGTTTATATCGTACAGTTAGAAAGAGTTATGTTAATAATGTACATTGATTACACCTTCACAGCTATTTATGCGGGTGCACGAGCTGGTAGGGCAACCTTGTTGGCCCGGGTGGGGCCCCCTTGCTTGGAAATCATGGTGGGGGGCTGGGCATAAGGGGCTGCTTTGCTAGGTAACATGGCCGGCAGCCCAGAAGAGGCACTGGTTTTGGTGCTGGGAGTGTATTTGGCTCGCACCAGTGTTGATTAATCTTTTGTTAATAACAATAAAGCTGCGGCCTTCTTCATCCACTCAATTTTTTGTGTGTTATAATTGCTTTAAGTCATGGTGACATCCGGGGGGGGGGGGCCCAGAGGCATTGGTGCCCCCGGTCTCGGCATCACTTCCTGGATCAGCAGTGCTATAGACCCCAACTAATTGCTAGCTTTCCTTTCACAATTCAGAAAGCAAAAGCATAAGCTAGGAAAACAATGCCAAGTGAAAACAGAAAGATAGGACCAGTGACCCCCACAAGCCTCACAGGTCCCAGAGAGGGAATTTCCTGAGCTAGAGTTTACAAATAGTGACCATCATGCCTGGAAAGGAGCCGACTGCTGCATGAGTGTGGGACACTCATAGGATTGTTTGAGGTTGAATGCACTGTAATAGATAATGAAACCTCAGTATAACATTGCTGGCTTATAAAACCACTAGAATTAAAAAAACAAACAAAAAAAAAAGGAATGTTACATACACACTGATACCTTGCTATAGCTTCCCTAGTCTGTAATGCAATTATACAGTGCAACCCGCTGCTTATAAACAGCCTAGACTCATAAAATCACCAGAGATGAAAGGTGAGGTTTTAAAGGCACAGATTAAGCCAATATGAATCCATGACAATTAATTCTGCCTTAATGTAATGTCAAAGGCTATGATGTCACTGTGTGGAAACTGATTTTCAGGCTTTTTCCTGCAATGTATCAGCAAAGTCCGGCCCTTGAAGTCTCTTCCTTGCATTTGGTGCCTGCACCCTGCATCCGGCTAGAGATGCCGACAGTCCAGAAAACATACCAGAGTTTCCGGCAGCATCAGATCCCCGGCAAAAATTCCTACAAGGCCTCCATTCAGAGCTATAGAAGGCCTCGGAGAGTGCGTGTGTACGTAGCACTGTCTGCTTCAAGTTGAATGCCTTTTTGTTTTTTAAAACATTAAATTAAAAAAGGTCAAATTTCAGAACATAACCATGTATGGATTTAACCAGCTGCAACTGTAGCTAGCTTCAGGCTCCTGCTGCCTTCCCTAGATGTGGGGAAACAGCCCAGGGACTGTGATCTTCCTTTTTTACACATCAGTGATGCAATTAGGATGAGATAAATCGTAAATAACCCCCCCCCCCCCAAAGGGAGGGTCAAAGGTCAAGCCTCCCCAGGTAACCCCATTGCGGGGCTCAGCGGTGCAAACTAATCATGCTATTTAGACATTTAAGTGTTGCTCCCACTTCACTTTGCTTTTTACTGTGCATTTGGCCTTGGCAGAGATTTTGCTGTGGGTAAACCACAGAACTGCAGACCAAAAGGGGGTGGAGAGGGGCGACGCAGCAGAACAACCCCCCCCCCCCCTTCACATCTCAGCAGATTAAAAATGAATGCATAGGCAGAGCGTCAGCGTTTCAACATCATGGCATGGGGGGGGGGGGGTCGACAATTTAAAGACCTGTCCAGCTCTCTGCGGGAGTCAGCCAGACAAACCTTGATATTGCAAATTTCAGCCTCTCCCGACCAGCTAAAACCTTCTCCGGGCAAAATCGTGGCCTGTGCCAAATTTAGCTGGATAAAGAGAAAATGGCACAGAGGGTTGGGGGTGGGAGGAGGAATGAGGGTCGCATCCCCTCCTTCCCAAAGCACTTCCACTGCCACTGGGGTCACGATCCCGACAGAACTGCAGCAATTAATGTTGAGATCCTGTGGGGGAACTCCCACGCCAAGCAATAAAAAAAGAGACCCCCGCCAGTACCATCTCATGGCGGTGGCGGGGACCTAAATCAGGCCTTTGAAAATGGACCGGCACCAAGTTCTTAAATTTAGGTGTGTTCAGGGGATGGGGTCATTAGATCGGGGGGAATTACCGGTAAGTTTGGCACTAGGCACCCAAATCTAGAAAAAGGAATTGCAGGTCTAAGTTTGTGGGGGGGGGGGGGGGAAACTTTCAACCAACATTCAGCTGAAAATCCCCCTCCTAAGTGAAACACTGAGCTTTTTTTTTTTAAACTGACTCCTCTTCCAAGAGCGACCTACACATCACCTCTGTGTGCAACAAAAGCAAGGATCTTAAAAGTGCCATTACCTGTTTTAATCACCAAGTGAATGATTGGACATTCAGTCCAACGCCTGCAGCTAAGGATACGGAAGGCTGTCTAGACCTAGCCTGCGGTTTAATCGGGCTCTGGGAGCATGCACACCCTGACCCCAGGCTGGGATGAGAATAAGCCAGGCTGATAACGCACACCTACAGGGAGAGACATATATGCCACTGATTTATCAGAAATCCCAGATATAGGACTGACAAACAATAATAAATCTGCAGCTGACATGGACTAAGTCTTAACCATCTGTACATTTGGATCATTTCAGAGTCATTTGCGCAGCCACCTCTGGGATGGAAGTCACATCAGCTTCTTCAGTGGAGGAGTATTTTAGACTATGGCCTCATGGGCTTTTCTTGAGATACCAGAAGCTTAGTCAACCATGCAAGAGCTGTGAAGATTTTGCAATGGGAGCCTTTCCTTGCCGGGCTGATGAACATTTCTGTGGATTTCCTTAGGTCTCAGAAACTGAAGAGCTGCTCTGAAGACAGGCGCTAGTCTGCCGCCATTGTCCATGCTGTGGCCTGGTCAGGAAGGCCATGAGCCTTCCCTGCCCGTGTTGCACTCACTCTGCTGCTCTGTTCCCACAGATGGCACCTCAGCTTTCAGTCCCATACTAAGGCAAATAAGTAAGTGCCACCGACTGATCTGCAGGATGGCCGCTGTAGTCTAGCTTCGCTTCTCTATTATATGATGACTTTAAAAAGACACCTAGAGTGGGAATCAAGGTCTTTTTCTACAAAATGGGAGAAAAGCCCTAGCGAATTGTTTAAAAAAAAAAAAAAAGAAGGTTTTGGTTTGGTTGCGGTACATGGAAAATGCTAATAAAAATCATTTTGGCAAAAAAAAAAAAAAAAAAAAAATGGAGCAGTTCCTCTCTTACAAACAAAATAAGAAGTATGAACAATCAAGAACTTATCTTAATGACCTTTTACTCATTGCATACAGTCTCCGTTTCAAATTCAGAAGGACACTAGTAAATATGGGCAGCGCTAGCTGGCAGCTAAAGGAAGAGTCACATTCTCCACTGTGAAGCACGTAGTAAGTCTACATATCTAACAATAAAACATGATGATGGATAAACGAAGGATAAAAACAGAAAGTAGGCAGTTTGTGAGAACCTAGCAGGGGAAGGGAAGGTAGCTGAATGAAGCCTTGCATGTTAGCTCCCAGGCCCCAGGCTCAGCTGGTGTCCTGTTTCTATAGGCAAGCAGGGAGGGAGGAGATCCCAGATGCAGCCTCTGAAATCTTAAACCAGGATCTGTGCCTTTGCACAGCTCTTTCCTGTAGGGAAACGTATGAAGTGGATGTCACAGATCACCCTAGCAAAACCCGCCTCTCCCACTGCAGAGCAGAACAAAGCATTCCAGCGGCTCAGAAAAAAATCTCACACACACACACACACACACGAAATATTAGCACAACCAACTCATCTCTGGATCCAGCAACATTTTCATCACTCGACTTCCAGGCTGCCCCAGGAAACGTGACCATTTTATCGACCGCACAAGAAAGGGCAAGCTTTTCAAATAAATACCAAATTTGTGCTTTTCCAGGACAGGGAAAAGAAAGAGTGAGAGAGAAAAAAAAAATTGTGTGTGTGACATGTGCAAACCAATGGACCTGCAGGCTTCCAGCTTTTTGGTTTTGGCCCCCTGCTGACCTCCGGCCCTTACAGAATGTCAAGTGTTTGGGGGAAAAGGGCTTTATAACTGGCTGGCTCACTCATGCACCCACTACCACTAAATTATTCAGATACTTCTAAATTTAAAAAGAGACACTGTAGCCCTCACAAAGCCTAGCCCAGCACACAAGTACTCCAGAAGAAGCCATATACAAGGTGGCAATTAAATTCACTGCAGGCGCTAGCAGACGTTTAACACCGTTGGTTTCCTAGGCGCAAGGTCACCTGTAAAACAGAAGCTATGTATGGGAAAGGCACTGGGACATTTTCAATGGAATCAGAGTACTGTGGTAAGAAGCATCATTTCCACAGCAAGCAGTTCATTCGGATCTTAGAAAAGATGGATCTAAGCTGAATTAAACTCTCTGCAAAAATAATAAAGCCACATATATAACAAGGGTTAAAATAGGGGCCTAGACAATGTACAGAAGACAGTTCACAGGCTAATGTAACAGTCAAATGTCAGTGTACCCCTAAAGCATGACTTTAGAGATTAGAAGGGTTTGACTGGCAAATGGGAACCTCTACACGCACCCCAGTTCTTAGGCAGGCCCTCCTAACACCCACTCTTCATAGGGGCCTGTGTGTTTGGACCTTTGGGTTCTCACTCAGTATCACACTTTATTCCAGGGGACTTCACACTTAGGATGGTATCTGGCTCTGCAGTTCTATCACCTCTGAGAGAGGCCCCCACATGCATAACCCGGTAAAACGGGAAGAGTGCACTGGTGTGGTACCCACCAGTGCCTTCAGCCCTGGGAAGTCACCCCTATGCTGGACTGTCATATAAAGCCACAAGCAGGCTCTAGCCTCACTGGGGAAACTGAAGATGGTGCCCTGGCCCTATTTCCTGAAATCTGCGTCTGAAGAAGGAACTTCTGTAGTCTCAGAAGCTCATGAACTTGGACATCTTCTGATAATTTTTAAAGTTGATCCAATAAAAAGGTTATAGCCTGAAAAGGATCCTGAAGTCCGTTTAATTTTCTTTCTGCCCCTAGGACAGGTGATTTTTCTCCTGGGGTCCAGTGCCGGCCGGCTTCCAAAATTTTTTTTTTTTTTAATTTATTTATTTTACTTTTTTTTTACTCTTCGGGACCTCCAACTTAATATCGCCATGATATTAAGTCAGAGGGTGCACAGAAAAGCAGTTTTTACTGCTTTTCTGTGCACTTTCCCAGTGCTGGAAGAAATTAGCGCCTACCTTTGGGTAGGCGCTAATTTCTGAAAGTAAAATGTGCGGCTTGGCTGCACATTTTACTTACTGAATCGCGTGCGAATACCTAATAGCGCCCTCAACATGCATTTGCATGTTGAGGGCGCTATTAGGTTCAGCGGGTTGGACGCGCATTTTCCGCCCCCTTACTGAATAAGGGGTAAGGGAAAACGCGCGTCCAAGGACAGGTTAACAGTGCGCTCCATCGGAGCGCCCTTACCCCACGATACAGTACAGTGCGCTCCGTTGGAGCGCACTGTACTGTATCGGCCTGACTGTGAGGATTAGCAGTGTGAGAAAAAGGGGGGGGGGGGGGGGCGGGAATGACTCGCCAAAGGGCTCAGGCACCCAAAGGCCCAGCTGTCACCAACAAGGCTGCAAACTTCACCGGTTTCCAAGCCAGTTCTGGGTTTTCTACCGCACCCCATACAACTGGATTCTTCCCCTCCTGCTGATCCCCCGTGATGCCCTCCAGTACTGCCAAAAAAACAAACCAACAGTTTTGCTACTGACTAGGGCCACAAAGGAGATGCAATTCAGTGGCCCATGGATCAGGCGGAGATGGTTGCAGACTGTTCAGCCTGGCGGCCTCCCAGCAGTTTACAGAAATTTCAAGCTAACCACTTAAAAGTAACATTTTGTAATCTCCATGCAGAAGGCGTTTAACTCTTTGCCAGCTGCCCATAAAAACAGCCACAGCCAGCATGACCTGCAAGATTTTTTTTTTTTTTTTAAATATTTGAAGGGAAAAGGTTTAGAAAAAAAAATCTAGATAGAACAACAGAAAACCCTTGGGGGGGGGAGGGGGGGACTGATCATGTCTCAGGGTTTCTCTTTTTTTTTTTTTTTTTAAATCAAATGTGAGAAACCTTCTGGGAGGAGATAACACATTATTCACCTGCAGTGTTTAAATAAAAGGTAGGAGGAGGAGAGAAGCACTCCCTCTGAAACTCTTAAATACCAACCACTAAATCACTTTATCACAAGGCAAACACATCCTTGTGTTCTACTAATAAATACCTCAGGAACAACTCCTACCCCACTACACAGAACTGCAAGGTTCCAAAATCAGAGGGTTCTCCCAATGTATTTATTTATTTTCAGGTATTTAGCTGCCATCTTCCAGATCTAAAAGATCATCCAAAGTGATGTGCAATAGGATAAAACAAACATAATTATGTACAAATCATCAAAACTAAACTTAAAACATAAAATAGGCCTCCCATATTTCTCACAGAAAAACTTATGTCACACACACACAGAAAACAGGAGAAACATCTTTAGTGAATCAGGCTCAGAGTGTTACCTCTGAATTGTAAGCAATAAAACTCTTCCCAGAATTAGATGTGGCACTGGAAACCTCTGCGCGCTCTGGCCCTGGTGGTTCTGAAGTCTAAACTGATCCACTGCGCAGGATAAAAAAAGGTTGGGGACAGAGGACCAGGGCAAAGACTGGTATTGGCAGCTCTGATAAAACAGGAAGTTTGGGTTTGTCTGTGGTAATTAGGGATGAGCAAAAAAAGATGTGGCATATAATTAAGAGGCATGGCCCCTAGACAAAAATTAAAAACATGGATTGACACTTCAAGGATTGGGCTACAGAAGGAAGGAGATACAAAAAAATGGGATAAAAACCCCAAGATAAATAGATTGGTGGGGGGGAAGAAAAGAAGCTCATTATCTGCACAGGCAGTCACAGTTATAGTGCATAAGTACCAACATTCTTTGTGGAAATGCAGAAAAATATAGTCACACAATATGAGTGGCATATTCTGACGGCGCCAAGTCAAGCTTCATCTCCAGTCTTAGAAGTTTTGAAGATCCCTTCTGAGCGTGTGCAGGAATTCCTGCCCTAGCGGCTCCATACACACCAGCAACTCAGTCAGTCAGTCTATATTCGTCTGCTTCGCGCATGGTCTGAGAAGATCTCTCTCCAAGGTTATCACATCTGAAGAAAATTAAACACACTTCAAAATCTATAAATGTCGACAGGAAATTCATTTTCCATCAAAAAAGAAGAGAGCTCATTTAAAAGCTGTGAAAAAATATAAGAAAAAGATGTCTATTTTAGACTTATCTGCTCTGTCTAAGATACTTGGGCTCCAATCACAATGTTACAACATGCAGCCCTTCTGAAAAAATGTTGCAGAGGGCCACAAGCATACAGAGAACTCTGACTAAAATATGAGCAAACCAGTTCAAAACAAAGACTCCAAAAGACGATGAAATTCCCATTCATCGGGACACGATAGAGAAACAATGCCAAAGCATCAGCACCAGGAATCATCTGCATCAAATAGTCCCAACTGCAATCAGATAGCATTGAAACATAGCCTATTGGTGCAACAACACGGTCACCAGAACTCATTAGCACCGAAACACTGGCACAAGAGATCACAGATGCCAGAAAATGGACACTGAGATTCACCAGCGCAGCGCCAAAGTTCACCGATGCCAGAAGGTCAGCACCAAGATTCATCGATGACAAAAGGTCGGCTCCGAGATATATCAGTCACTCTTATTTATTTATTTATTTAACAGTTTTATATACCGCAGTTCAGGTAACATAGTTACTAATCACTTCGGTTCACATTTCAACAAATATAATGACAATATAAAAGACTCGTTTATAATGTCTTACATAGAACAGGGTGATTTAACTTGGATAAAAACTAATAATGAACAGGGGGAGTAAATTTATATACATATGTCTTGTATATACATGAGTGGGTTAAGAGAATGAACAGCACATCTGTGCATGATATCAGCAACTTGAGCTCCTCAAAGCAAAGGAAACACAAAAGAGAAAGGAGACAGAAAAGAAGACACATCATCAAGCAGTATCTCATTACTAGCAGTTCTCTTACAAGAGAAACCAATGGAAGACGCTTTGTTAAAAGAAGATCAGCCAGAACAGCCTACACTAGAAGTCCATGTTTTTGTTCATAAGCTATGGGCAGACTTTTTACATACTTATATCTTCAAAAAAAAAAAAAAAAAGCCCTCAGTCCAAGGACCAATATTGGAAAGATTTTGAGAGCATCTGGAAAAAAAAACCTTCCACCAACAACATTTGAGCAAGGAAAACAAACCACATTGACAGAAAAGAGTGGGAAAAGAATTACATTACCAACATCCTCCTATTTACAAACTATATCAGATGATTCACCAAGTAACTGATTCACTACAAGAAGAGTCAGATGTACCATCACCAGACCCACCAACGGATTCCTCTCTGGAGCAACCTTGAAATTCAATGTCGCCAGAAGACATACCATACCCAATTTTCTTGCAAAAGATGTCCAAGGCAATTCTTTTTAGTCTGGAGAAAGAGCAGGATGAAACTGCAGAATTGCAAGGCATTCTAAAATGTGTCTAACTCATGAGGTGGTGCAAAGCAGTACCGATGCATGAAACGTTAATGAAAAGTACAGACAAGATTATGGAAGACACCTTTTCAGGAGCTGCAAAAGCAAAACATGTTGATATTAAATATAAAATGCAAAAATGCCCTGGTCATGTTAAAGTACAACTACCACATAACTCTAATGGTAGAGTCCGCAACAAAGAGATCAAAGAAATCAAAAACATTTTCACATACACCGCCAGGATGGGACCCCAGAATAGACAGAGTAATCAAAAGAGTATACCAGGATTCAATATTGAAGGCAAGAATAAGTGCACATTAGATTCAAATGATAAAAACTTTATCAACATGTTAAACATTTACCAGAGGAGGAAGAGAGAACTTTCAATGACATAATGAAAGAAATAAAGGACTATGCAAGACACATGACTTGATCATCTACGATTCATTTGATACTGCAAATAGGATATCAGGAACAGCCATAGCAGCCAAAAGGCTAGCTCAGCCAAGAACTTCCAGATTAAGAGAAGATATACATGAGAAGCTAGCCAATTCTCCCTGGACAGGTGAAAACATGTTAGGTGATAACATGCACTGCAAACAATGACTTCTACACACCAAGATCCATCTTCGCAGAGAAGACATAGAGAAGATCCATTCAAAAGATCATCTTTTGTATGAGAAAAACTGAGATACAATCCATATGGCACCAAATGCATCAGCCACTTCAACAAGACCAACAGCAGCATTCTAGATAGCCTAATCGAAGTAGACCACAACAAAGATAAGCCTAGCTACTTCTGCAGAGGTCAATTTCTGCTTTTTGTACTCAAGGAGGACCAAACAGTTAAACCCATTTCCAGAATTACACGTTAGGAGAGGACTTCAATTTTTCATAAGAAACTGGGAAATGATTGGGTTGAAAAAATCATTGTCACAGAGGGTGAATCCTTGGGCTGTGGTGGAATTAGTACTACCCAGCATGTAAGGCACAGCTGAGTCCATGCTGGCAGCAGGCAGAGACACTACTGGCTGGGACAGAGACAAGGCTCACCTATACTAGTCTCTTCTCCCGCAGGTTAAGCCTTTGGGTTCTGAGGCCAGCAGGGCTTAGGAGAATGGCCACAGCTAGATGAGCGGTCCAAGGGTCAGGAGCAGGTAGTGGTTAGGTGGTGACGGTATCCAGGCAAGGGTCAAGGCAGGTAGTGGTTAGGTGGTGACGGTATCCAGGCAAGGGTCAAGGCAGGTAGTGGTTAGGTGGTGACGGTATCCAGGCAAGGGTCAAGGCAGGTAACAGTCAGTGACATATCCAGGCAAGAGGCCTAAATTGGCAACAAGAAAACAGCTAGAGAAAGACAAGGAGGAACAGAGGTCAAGCGAGGAGAGGCGGAAGGACCAGAAAGGCTGGGATGGAACAAAGCAAAACTAGAACAAGGCAAGGAGCAAGGCAGGATCTGAAGATAGCAATGAACATCAGCTGGACGCAGGAAGACCTGTTGCTGAGGCGTCCAATTGCAGTGGCGCTGGTGTTTAAATCCCTCGGGCTAGCTGATGACAGACAGGTGCATTGGCAAAGCCTTCCCGCCATGGGGCCAATAAAGGAAGTGTGTGCGCATGCACATGTCTAGGGAACTGCAGATGGTGGCGTCCTTGGAGACTGCAGCATCAGTGTAATATCCTGGGGGTGAGTGAAGACTTACTGTGGCATGCCAACCTTGGTCAACTAAGCTTTACACTCATAAGCAAGAGTTATAGTTTGAACTTTGAAACATTTCCACCCCCAAAATCCCCCATATTACCTCCCACATCCAAAAGAACAAAAGCATATAATGCAAAAGAAGTACAATCCCTTCTCCAGTCAAGAGCTATTCAATTACAAGCAACCATGCTACTGCTCCTAGAGACCATCACAAGATGAGATAGTACGAGATGCATTTCTAATTCCACAGAAGAAAGATGTAGCATACGCCCACCAATACCAGTATACCACTACCAAGAACTATACTGAAATGAATAAGGGACAAAGGAACAAAGATCTTAATAGCCCCTTACTGGTCATTTCAAACATGGTTCCCATGGTTGCAGCTGTCAGCAGCAGCTCCAACACTACAACCAAAAGTCCCAGACCTAATAACTCAGGGCCAGAGAGGGATAGGTTTCTAATCCAAATGTTTCCTAATCCCAAAGAACAACAAGGGATCTCCAACCAATATTGGACTTCAGAGATTTTAACATTTTCTTCAAGAAGGAAAAGTTCAAAATGAACTCACTAGGGACAATAATGCCTCTACTATAACAGGGAGAATGGATAATTTATTTGGATCTAAAAGATGTGTACACTCACATCCCGATCCAGAAGAAATACAAAAATATATATGCTTTGCATTAGGAGACAAACACTACTAGTACAAGGCGCTACCATTTGGCCTGGCAGCAGCACCCATAGTATTCACCAAATGCTTAGTGGTGAGGTGGCCCATATAAGAAGAGAGAACATTCTAATTTTCCATACTTAAATAACTGGCTAATATCAAGCATATCCTACAAAACTTCAATAAAGGATACAAACTCCGTAATCAGAACAAATAACAATGCAGTACTTGGGATTTGTAATAAATTATAAGAAATCCACATTACAATGCTAGAGTTCATAGGAGCTTACCTGGACATGACCAAAGGAAAAGCTTATCTCCCAAAACAAAGAGCACTCAGGTTGGCAGATATAGCACAGTATTTGCAGACTCACAAAGCAAAAACAGCCAGGAGCTATATGAAACTACTAAGTTGCATGGCTTCAACAGTCCCACTAGCAAAGTTAAAGATGAGACAACTACAATGGCATCTCAAAATGAGATTGAATTAAAACTCTCCTTCACTTCCTTAGATTGAGGACTGTATCCGCCCCAATATAGAGGGCTATAGTAAGGGATTGATTTGATATTGATTAATATGTTTGAAGTAATATTGGGAAAATTCCTTGGTTTTTCTTGTCAAGAAATAATCTTGTAAATTTTTGTTAAATGCATAAATAAATAAATAAATAAATAAATAAATAAATAAAGAAGAAGAAGAAGAACTCTCCTTCACTAAACTGCAACATTCAACTAAACATGGAGGTGAAGAATTTGATGGACTGGTGGTCAAACAAAAACAAACAAACAATCTAATCCATAGCAAAAAAAATTCAACTACTCAATGTGTAGGAGGGTACTGATAATGGACACATCCCATCACAGTTGGGGTGCTCACCTACAGGAGCTCTGCAAGAGGCCAAACCACATAAATTAACTGGCGTTAAGAGCAATCTTCAACCCTCAAAGCACTGAACCATGGTTGAAGAACAAGACTGTACAAATTCAAACAGACAACAGTGTAGCGATGTTTTACATAAACAAGCAAGGTGGAATAAGATCATTTCGCCTCCACATAACGTCCAAATCCATATGGAATTGGGCACTTAAAGCAGGAAAATACAAATCTCAGCAGTCTTATCTTAAATCAAGAAAAATATAATTATGGACAGGTTGAGTCATCAATTACAGCCATATGAATGGTCTATAAACAATGGCATAATTCAGAATATTTTCAGCACCTGGATAACACCTGTAATAGACCTCTTTGCTTAACCATTCAATTACAAGCTACCATGCTACTGCTCCAAAAGATGAGATAGCAAGAGATGCATTTCTAATTCCACAGAAGAAAGATGTAGCATACGCCCACCAATACCACTACTACTAATATCTATACAGAAATTAATAAGGAACAAAGATCTTAATAACATCTTACTAGCCATGAGATACATGGTTCCCATGGTTGCAGCAGCTAGTAGCAGCTCCACCAAGAGCACTACCAAAAGTCCCAGACCTAATAACCCAGTTTGAAGGGACAATCCTTCATCCCAATCTCCAGTCTAACCCTAATGGCATGAATGTTGACGGCAACATGATCCACCAATCGCAGTTTCCCCAAGCAGTAACAGAGATTCTAATGGCTGTGAGAAACCCAAACACTAGGAAGTCAAATAACTCTAAATGGAAAAGATTTTCCAAATGGCATGAGCATCATAAAACCAAACCCATTCAAATGTTCAGTTTAGCTTTTATCTTATCTTTTATGAAAATTTCAGTTACCTAAATGACTAGGCGATGTACAAAAATATACATATATAAATTAAAATAAATAAAAGTTTAAAAACAAACAAAACACCATGCTACATACAGAGGACTTTAAATCAAAAGTACTAAAGCTGCTCATGGCAGAATACCACAGGCCTTCTGAGTAATGAAACCCTCAACTGTAGATTTAGAAATAAAGTTGGTTTTCTTTAACCTTAACAGAGTTTTGAATTTTTTTAAAGCCATCCTGAAGCCTTATATATTCGGGAGAGAGAGTTCCATAATTTGGAGCAGCAACGGAAAGAGCTCTTTCATGCATATCTACTAGCCGTGCATGTCTTGCTGATGGCATCTCAAGAAGGCCGTGCTGCGACGATCTCAGCATACGTGTTGGATTATATAATTGCAATAATGCATTCGTCCAAGGTGGAGAATTGGACATTAGCAATTTATGTACCATAACAGCTACTTTAAACTGAAGTCAATGCTGTACAGGAAGCTAATTAAGTTCGATTCGGTCAGGAATTACCATATGTGTTCTCATCTACTCTTGCCTGAAATAAACCGTACAGTTGAATTCCAAAGTAATGGTAAGGCCTTTAGTGAGTAAGCAGGAAGCCCCACGCAAATAGCATTTCAGTAGTCAGGTACTTAGTCCATATGTACATTCTGGATCAAAATCAAATTCAATAAGAGCACAGTTAAGTGCAATACCAACTTATCATTGTCTGGTAGAAGGAAAACCAATCTCCCAACATTCATTTGTATCAAATTCATAAAAAGTCTTTAAACTTATGATCTCCAATTAAACTTCCACCACCTCAATAAATAAAGTTTTAGTACAATTAATGCAGTTACCATTTGAGCCAGTGGCTATTACAGAGATGAAATTTGTTACATGGGAAACACTATTTTTTAATAGCAATAACATCAACCAGAAGCATTAAGTGAAGAGCAGGCATTCGTCGCCTATACTCCTTACACCCAAACAACACAGAATACTTCTCAGAACTCATCCAAAGTTCTTTCCAAAAGTGGTGTGTCAGTTCCATCTGGAACAAAGAATAATTCTATCAACATTTTTTCCAAAACCACATGTCACGCAAGCTGAACAAGTATTGCATACTTTGGATTGTAGAAGAGCCTTTTTTAATTTTATATGGACAGAGGCATGACATATAGAAAGTCCAATCAGCTTTTTATATCCTATGATTTGGCCATAAAGGAAATTCAGTTCATAGCCATCTTGATAGCGTCTGTTCAACTCAATGCATTGCCCATTGCTACAGGACAATAAGAGAACAGATACCCTATCCAATAAAGGCACACTAAGTGCGAGCAGTTGCTACTACAATGGCACATGGGCAACAATACACTCCATCAAGCATTAACTGTCTGACAAGGAGTCCTGGAAGGACAGCAAGTTTGGACAATCAGTCCTGAAAACCTTACCGAGATGAACGAGTAGAACTTCCCGCATTAGAATGATGGATTGCAAACACTCAAAAGGTTCAGAACAATGCTAATGCAACCCTCAGCTTGGACGTCCTATATTATGTGGCTGTATTGTTCTGCATGTCCACAGAGAAAGCAAAGTGGCTTACCTGTAACAGGTGTTCTCGGTGGAAAGCAAACAGCCACGCAAACATCCACCTCCCCAGGAAGTTATCTAAACTTTGGAAACAAACTGAAGCGCAGGCACGTGCGGTGGTACTAAGGCAGGAAATCCTGCACAATGTTAGAAGGGATCTTCAAACTTCTAAGCTTGGAGAGATCCAGATTGTGTGGCTATTTATTTGGTGACCATGAAAACTCCGGTTACAGGTAAGCGAGGTGGGGCACAGGGTTGTAAGGAATCCTGCATGGGTAGAAAATCTAAACCTTCCATCTCAGACCTGCTCTGGTTTTACTGGTGAAAATTATTCTGTATTATGCTCAGTTACTGGATAAGAATGTGCCACACTGGGTCAGACCAAGGTCCATCAAGCCCAGCATCCTGTTTCCAACAGTGGCCAGTCCAGGTCCCAATTACCTGGCAAAATCCCAAGGGGTAGGTAGATTCCAAGCTGCTTATCCCAAGAATAAGCAGTGGATTTCTGCAACTCTAACTTAATAATGGTTAATGAACTTTTCCTCCAGGAACTTGTCCAAATCTTTTTAAATGCAGCTACACAAAAATAGCTTTCACCACATCCTCTGAGCTTAATTATGTGTTGAGTAAAAAAATATTTTCTCTTTTAAATGTATTCCCAGTAACTTCATTGTGTGTCCCCTGGTCTTTGTGTTTTTCAAAAGAACAAAACAATTGATTAACATTTACTCATTCCATTCTACTCATTATTTTATAGACCTCTATCATATCTCCCCCTCAGCCATCTCTTCTCCAAGCTGAAGAGTCCTAACCTCTTTAGCCTTTCTTCATTGGGGAATTGTTCCATCCCCTTTATCATCTTGGTCGCCCTTCTCTGTACCTTTTCTAATTCTGCTATATCTTTCTTGAGATGTGGTGACCAGAACTGAACACAATATCAAGATGAGGTCACACCATGGAGCGATACAGAGGCATTCTGATATTCTCTGTTTTATTCTCCATTCCTTTCCTAATAATCCCTAGCATTCTATTTGCTTTTTTGACTGCTGTACACTGAACAGAAAATGTCAACGTATTTTCAACGATGATACCTAGATCCTTTTCCTGAGTGGTGGCTTCTAAAGTGGAACTTTGCATTTTTTATCTATAATTTGGGTTACTCTTCCCTAAATTAATCACTTTGCACTTGTCTACATTAAATTTCATTTCTTATTTGCAAGCCCAGTCTCCCAGTTTTGCAATGACCTCTTTCTATTTCTCACAATCCTCTTGTGATTTGACAACTTTGAATAATTTTGTCATTGGCAAATTTGATCACCTCACTTGCTGTTCCCATTTCCAGGTCATTTATAAATATATTGAAAAGCAGTGGTCCCAGAACAGATCCCTGGGGCACTCCATTATTTACCTTTTTCCATTGAGAAAATTTACCATTTAGGCCTACTCTCTGTTTTCTATCTTTTAACCAGTTGGCAATCCACCATAGGACACTGCCACCTATCCCATAACTTTATAACTTCCTAAAAAGTCTCTCATGTGGGACTTTGACAAATGCTTTGTAGAAATCCAGATACACTATATCAACTG
The DNA here is from genome assembly GCF_901001135.1 of Rhinatrema bivittatum. Lineage (NCBI taxonomy): Eukaryota > Metazoa > Chordata > Amphibia > Gymnophiona > Rhinatrematidae > Rhinatrema > Rhinatrema bivittatum. Next base: position 261,625,369 of record NC_042619.1, read on the forward strand.
GTTCACTTTCATCCACGTTTATTTTCACTCTCAAAAAAATATAGCAAATTTGTGAGGCAAGACTTCCCTTTGCTAAATCCATGTTGGCTTTGTCCCATTAAGCTATGCTTATCTATATGTTCAGCAATTTTGTTCTTTATGATAGTTTCTACCATTTTGCCTGGCACAGACATCAGACCCCCTAGTCTGTAATTTCCTGGATCACCCCTTGATCCCTTTTTAAAAATTGGTGTTACACTGGCAACCCTCCAGTCTTCAGGTACCATAGATGATGTTATTGATAGTTTACAAATTTCCAACAGCAGGTCCACAATTTCATTTCTCAGTTCTTTCAGCACTCTGGGATGTATACCATCTGGTCCAGGTGATTTGCTACTGTAAAGTTTGTCAATTTGCCCTAGTACATCTTCCAGGTTCACTGAGATTTGTTTCAGTTCCTCTGATTCATCACCTTTGAACATCATTTCTGCCACGCAAAGAATTAATTTAGTCTCTCTGCTATGATTTTACATCCGTAAGTGCCTCTTTTACCCCTTGATCACTTAATGGTCCAACTGACTCCCTCACAGGCTTTTAACCTCAAATGTACCTGAAAAAGTTTTTATTATGAGTTTTTGCTTCCAGGGCAAGCTTCTTTTCAAATTCTCTCTTTGCCTTTCTTATCCATGCTTTGCACCTGACTTGCCAGTGCTTATGCTGTTTCCTGTTTTCTTCATTCCCTTGTCCAATTCTTGAAAGATGTTCTTTTAGATATTACAGCCTCTCTCGCCTCACCTTTAAACCATGCCGGCAGTCATGTAGGATAAAATGCACAGAATCTGATGCCCTAGATAGGTCCTTCACCGAATGATCATTATCAGATGATTATTCTGTTATCTAAATGACTTCAGCTCGGAAAAGGCTGCATTCTTAACTATGTGGTCCAATTTCACCAAAATAACAGAGTTTTTTTTAATTGGTTAAGACAATTAGAAGTCAGTGTAATAAGGTCCGCTTGGCAGAGCAGTTTTACCTGTAGTTGTGTGCACATTTGCTTGCAAAATTTACTCCTGATGCAACAAGGAGTTCTGTGTACACACCAATGTGCGCACAGGTTATAGCTCTCCTATGAAAATCTAATGCTAATGAAGGCATTAGTTATTATCCTCAGAACAGAGAGATGCACTAGCTTAACTCACGTTCTCTTTATACTAGAAATTTTATTCCTGGTCAGTGCTGGAGTAAAGATTCTGGTGCTAGTGTTGGTGTATGGGGTTGATCAGGAGGTCATTGAGCACCTGCACTCCAGATTCAGGTGCACAAAAGGAGACTTCTGCAGATAGATCTTCCTTTCCTCCTTTAAATATTTTTTTTAAATGCCCCTATTGGGCTACTTACCCCTCCCCCCCCCCCCCCCCGCAACTAGTTTCAAAATGCCCCCAGAGGACTGCCTCTCATTCCCAGTCCATCACGGCCACTCATGCAGCTTGTCCCAAAATGACCGCGGGGTTGGGATGCAACTTGTTTCACTGCCACCGCTAAGCACCACTACCTCCCCATATGCAGCTGCTCCAGCTGCTGACAAAACATTGTGGCATGCCTGTGAGAAGCGATGAGCTGCTGACACCAAAACCAACCACAAGGCAAACGGGCGCCAGGAAAGGGTAACGGGGCCCTTGGTGGGGGGAACAAGAGAGTAAACTTCCACCGCAGCTTCACATTTTTGTGCCGGATGGAGACGGCCCCGTACACTGTCTCTAGGCTTCCTTACCCACCCCCCCCTCTCCCGACTCGTAATTTCTGCGCACAAAACATGAGCCCTACAGACTCCTTCCCCACCTTCCCCTGCGTTCAAATGTACGATCAAGCCTATGCACAAGGCTGAGCGCAGGTTTTAACCTGGGTTGCGGTGCATGTTTTTGTTCTGAACTCCCAATGCATTAGCATGCCATTTGCTTACTGCAGTGGGAGGGTTGTTTTTTTTAGAACATGCATTAAGAAACCCATGCTGAATTTCAGCGCATGGCTTATGCCAACAGCATGATAAGCACCGATTCACAAACTAGCTGGACTCGTTTGTACGACTTCTGTAAGCGTCTCTTGAAATATGTTTGTAGAAGATTCAGTGAAAAATAAACGGCATCTTCCCCCCCCCTCACTTCTTCTGTTTCCATTCCACCACCACCCCCCCTCTTTGATATTCACCCCATCTCCCCGTCAATAGAAGACCCTTGTATTTTTTTTGTTTTGTTTAGGGATTACTTAATAAAGGAGGCGGCCTTGGTGTTAGCTGAAATAGTGCTTCTGTAAGACCCAGAGTGGAAGCTGGCAGGGCTTGAAATGACCCACCAGGCCGCCAGCACTACGGCAGATTTTGGACACGCGTGGGACAGATATGAAGGGCAGTGATGGGAAGAGGGTAAAGAGGTCAAGAAAAAAAAAAAAGGCATAGAATGGGGAGGAGAAGCTGGTGCTGGACTGAATATGAGAATTTATAAGTGGACGCAAAATGGACAGATCTCAAGCAGGCAGCCTGGGTGGGCTATTTTGATCTTTAATCTGCCATCACATACTATGTTACTATGTATCAACAAGACATAAATACAATAGTAACGCTCTGTACAATTTACTGCTAATGTTCCTCCACCTGGTCCCGAACCGGAGGTGGATAAATGATGCCACCAGGGCATCAATCTGCTCCAGTAACACGAGGATCGATGTAATCATTAGGACAAATTATCCACGTTAATGGGGCGTTTTCTTTCCCTGTCGTGAGCTGTACTGTACAAGCTATAATAAGCCAATAAAAAGAATTATTACCCCCCCCCCCCCAAAAAAAAAGGCAGCATGATGGAGAATGAGCAGGTGAAATAAACACGTCACCCTCCTGCCAGGGTACAAGATGAGCAGGCACGGGCGACCCACGACTGTAACCGCCCCTCCCCCCTTCTACATTTATGGGCGAGCGTTTGGCAGGACCCAGATGAGCAGCAAAAAAAAAAAGGAATTCCTGGGAAAACTTTGGTTTAAAAAAACAAAACAAAACAAAAATTTAAATAAATACAGAGAAATATGTATTCCCTATCCTTTTATGATGAATACATAAGCAGCTGGGGCCTCCACTTCCTATGGCACACGAGTGAGTCACTGCAAGACTCCCTGGGAAGCGTGAAAGCATTCGGTACAGTAAGGCTCAGTGCCACCTCTGCCGCTGATTCACGAGTGAGTAAGGCCGCTGAGGACGCTAAGGATCCTTTCCTTTCCCCATGAAAGAGTGCTGGGGATTTAATGAGGCCGCTTCCTTGCATCTCCTCCTCTCTGGAATGGCTTTGATTTCAGGCTGGAATTGTTCCACTCTGCCTGCTCCCAGCTGGGGCTCTCTCAGCGTATACCCAGCGTCGGGCTGGAGTCCGATCGGATGCCGACTGAGAAAGTAATATGGCCAGAAAAAATGCAGGCTCTAAAAGCAAGAATGAGGGGAGACAGAAAATATACAGACACAGAAGCAAGGCTGGAAAAACTACTTAATTTTATTATGCAAAACAAATTTACATTATTTAGGATGCAAATTGGCCACAGAACAGTCAGAAACCTTGCTGCAGGAGCTACCCCCTGAGTTGTGGCAGGAAACTGGGGGCTGTGCTAGAAGTATTCAAAGGAGTCAGCGAGAGAGCACAGAAGAAACCAGAAGTGGAGCAGGGAAAAAAGGAAAGGCCGATGCAATAAAGCAAGCCCAGCCCAGCGCACGGGTTTGCGTTTTGGACGCGCTAGACTATATAGCACCTGATGCAGTAAGGAGATTAGCATGCCCAAAACTCACATCCTAGCAAATATGTAACCAATAGCACCCATCATATGTAAATTCCATGTAGATGAGGCTATCAGCTTTTACCCACCAATGCAGGAAGCGTTGGGCGTCCAACTCACACTTTATAATGCCGAAAATTTAACTCCAGTCCCGGAGGTGGAGTAAAGTCAATCCGCGATTCAAGGGCTCATGAGAAATAAAAAAAAATATATATATGGTCCTCTGTGTTAGGATGAGAGTTTCCTACCACTTAGTATTGTTGTGACACTTTAAGGCTTACAGTGGAGAAAAATAAGTGTATATTGGCTTAATAAAAAAAAAAAATTCTTATGACCGCACAATTTAGAAACCCATAGCAAGGGGTATTTAATGTAAGACACTTCAGCAACCTCAGCAAAATAACTAAAAACAATCAGCCTGAAGAAGCGGGGAAAAAACGGAGGCTCGTATTGAGCACCCATTACAATCCAGCGCTACGGACACACAATTCTTCCCTAGTGTGCCCTTCTTTACATAACATCATAAAATATGCCACACTGGGTCAAACTAAGCATCCATCAAGCCCAGTATCCTATATCCAACAGTGGTCAATCCAAGTCAAAAGTACCTTGCAAGTACCCAAACATGAAATAGATTCCAAGGTACTAACGCTGGTAACAAGTAGTGCCTATTCCTTATTGATTTTGGACTTCTCCAGGAACTTATGCAATCCTTTTTTAAACCCAAACTACACTAACTGCCTTAACCACATCCTCTGGCAATGAATTCCAGAGCTTAATTGTGCATGGAGTGAAAAAGAATTTCCTCCAATTTCTTTTAAATGTACTATTTCCTAACTTCATGGTGCATGCCCCCTAATCCTTCTATTATCTGAAAGAATCATATCATATCCCCCCTCAATCATTCTTCTCCAAGCTGAACAACCCTAACCTCTTTAGCCTTTACATATTGCATCGGGCGCCCAGGAGACGTGGCTGTGCACGTGTTAGAAAGACGGCGCTGAATACGAGCGCCCATTTTCAGCGGGTGTCGTGTTGCATCGGCCCCTCAGAGTGAGATGGAAAAGGAAAGCATGGGGAGGTGGAAGGGGGCTGGGAGATACCACCTTCTGGCTCCAGACCATTTCTCCTCACATCTCCACCCCGGTCCTATTTGTCTCCTTTCCTCTCCCCATCCAGGTGGCAAAAGCTGTAACAAAGCCGATCCTCCCTCCCAGGCTGATCAGATCCAGGTGAAGAGGAAAACTCCAGCAACAATGGAGGGGAGGGAAAGGACAATGGCTACAGGTGCCACTCTTTTCCTCTCAATGCTTCCCGATCAGTTCAGGGGGAAGGGAAGGAGACGCAATGCACACACACACACACACACACACACTGGCAAGCTGCCCCTTCCCTGAGCCAACCCCTGATCTCCTGCAACTCTGCGGTGAGAGCCGTATTTCAGTAGCCAGGAAACCAGGAGCCCTGGCTCCTGGTTTCCTGGCTACTGAAATAGGTGGAGCATTGTTACTATTCGCACATGACAATTTGTTACAAGTCAAACTCAGCTGGGCAAGACTGTGCGTCTCTATAAAGCACTGGCATGATGTGCTATACAAACGATGATGATAATAATAATTATATTATTAACAACAAGAAGTTCCACCCAGAAGTAAAAGGGAGCCTGCTTTCCAGGACGCATGCATCTGAAAAAAAAAAAAACCTCCCCCAGCCCTCTCAGAGTCCTCAGGCCCTGAAAATGTGGTGTGCATAGGACACCAAACAAAAAAGGTTGTAAGTCACAACCCAGCAAGCTCATAAATCTTCTTTTCCTTCGTAAAGAAACTAATAAGGTGGCTTTAAGTGTGGCATAAAGATTTTTAAACGTTTCAAACCAGTGAACTCAGCTCCAAGGGCCCTGCAGCAGTTCTCCGAGGGCTCTGAGCAGCTCCAGGCCCGGTTTTACGCCACTGTCTGCAGGGACTTCTATATCTCCTTTTCTTAGCACAGGGAACTGGCAGTCAGGTTTTCAGGAGAAGCCTAAAGAATATGCTCGAGATAGCTCTGCACACAACTGAGGCAGTGCACGTAGGCATATCCATCAGGGTTAGCCCGAAAACCTGACTGGCCACCGTGCGGCCCCCGAGGACTGAAGGTTCCCCACCCTGTCTTAGGTACTGCAGTAGGGAAGGCAGAACGACAAGTCCCTGGCTGCAATGGGGTAAAACCAGGGCTGGATCAACAAAATGGAGGCTGTTGGCAACCCTGCCTTTGACACCACACACAGACACACGTGTAAAGTCGAAGGATTTAAAAAAAAAAAGGCAATTCTTTCAAAAATAAAAAAAAGTTCCAGTGCATGCTTCCAGCAAAAACAGTGTCCTACGCTCCCGCGGATGCAAAGACCCGTGAAAGAAATAAAGCTGTTCGTAGGCAAAGCAAAAGCTGTTACCCGAAGCAGGAACAACCCACGGACCACATGGCAAAGAGTTTGCAGCTCAGATCTGTGAAGTAAACACAGGGTACCTGCAAATAACAAACACAAGCTGCTCTGTCTGCTCGGTCCTAACCAGATGGGCTCCCCTGGTCCTCGATTCAGAGGCTCCAGACCGGAGAGCGATGCAGAATCCCTCCAGCACCACCAGCACACAGACACAGACACTTGTGCGCCAAAGATGCTGGCAGTCCAGAATCCGCCTTATCTTCCCTCATACAAGGACCCTGTCACAGCTAAACCTTGACTGGCCAGCCAAGTTTAGCCCGGGCCTATAAGCCCTTTCAGTTCTGCAGCTGCAAACATTTGTACCTTTTCAACTTTGCTTTGCTTTAATTCCTCTGATCCCGGTTCTACATCTCTCTTCTCTCACCCTACACTGGTAGAAATTTGGTGCTTGGACTAAGCCTATCCTCTCTCCCTGATCACTGTCCTCCCTTCTCTCTGTGCTGCTGGATAAAGAAAGCAATTTTCAAAGCCATTTAGCCGAGTAAACTGGCCTGTCTGAAGACAGCCCTCCGAGGAGCAGCTAGAAGTGCAGGAGAGAACGAGCTGGAAGTTCAAATCCCAGTTCCCTCCCCCGAGTGTCCGAGACCTGGGTCCTGTCCCTTTTATCTCCCTGTGCCTGACTGTAACCAGGCGATGCAATCTGATCGCATGTTCTCTCTCTCAGAACAAGCACCCGAATGGGCAGTCACAACTTCCTCCACCAGATGTGGTTGCACCCCAAGGTGCTACGGAAGCAATGAAATCAAACCAAAATTAGCCTTTTTTTTTTGTTTGTTTTAAATTAAAGCTGGAAAAGAAGTGAAAATTCTGCCTTCCTGTTCACCTTGGGATTGATGTAGTGAAAATAAGTAATGTCTAGTTCTGAGGGGTTCTTTAGACCAGTGTTTCTCAATCCCCCAGTCCACGGTAACTGCAGGAGGAAGCAAGACCTGCCGCACAGCCAGCAGAGACTTTTCTCAAACCAGCCTCATTCACCACCCTGCGGATATTGGGTTTTCCGTGTTGGGGGCCCGTCCTGAGCCCCCCCCCCCCCCCCATCTCTTGCAAAGAAGCAGCTGCAGCCGAATGTTAACGAGCTGGGGCCAGACCTAAGTCACTGTCTCTTCTCCACAGGCCCTGCCTCCCCCCATACAGGCCCCCAGGGTCACCTCAGGGGCCCCAGGGCGGAGCAGACGCAGACTCCCTCTCAGGACGGTTCATTAAAATTCAGCTGCAGCTGCTCCTCCCCCCCCCCTCCCAGAGACTGGGCCTCACGTTTGGAAACAACCGGGAGAAAAAAAAAAAAGCCGGGGTGGTGGGGGGGTCTTACTGCCCCTGTAGTACTGATGCTGGCTGGGGAGGAGGGGGGGGGGGGATTTCTAATTATTTATTTATTTTTTTGAAATGAGAAAATGTTCCTATACTGGCTGGCTACTTTCTTAAAATGACACAGATCATTGCAGGGCTGACCCATGAGATTTAAAGACCAGGTCACCCCTGAGATTAAGTGTACCCTCCCCCAACACATCCACACTTTAATTTACTGGGGGGGGGCCCACATAATTTAAGGAAGGTAGTTAGCCAGGCCCTGATATACAAAAGCTTGGAAAAAAAACACTACTTTAGACCAAGGGTATTGCTTTGGAAAGAAGATGGGACAGCAATAGCTGTGCCACAACGCCACTGCACAGACTGTTGTACGTGTCCTGGAGCCACAGCCTGGCCACTTTGGGACCCAACGGAGACATTTCTGATTTCACACCAGGCTGAAACGTGTCCGTCCTCCACACAAACCATGATTTAGGCATAATTCAATCGCAGCATACTACACCCCTCCCTCCCCTCCAAGAAAAATATCAGGACCCCCCCCCCCTCACCCTGGCTCACGTGATCCACTTCCTGGAAGCAGTTGGCAAATAAGACCCTAAGAAAGCATTCATTTTACATTTAAGTCCTGGCCTGAACTTCTCCCCCATACCCTGCTGTTTCCAAACAGTGGCATCTATATGATATTTTCTGCCTTTATGGGGAGGTCGGGCTTGGCTTGGCGCTTTTACTGTTATTTGCAAACACTGAAATATGATTCTCCGGCATTCAGTAACCTAAAGAAAACAGGAGACAGATGCTCGAGCAGGAGTCAAGAGAGATTGATGCACTACAGGGGGGGGGGGTTTGTTTGTTTGTCTGTCTATTTTGTGCCTAAGGGAAAAAGCTCAGTCCAGTCCATCCAGCCCAAGATGCAGCCAGAGGGCGCAGCATCGGCAGCCTGCCTTCCCAGCGCACGTGCATTGCACACCTCCATTTGCGACACGACTACGGTTGTCTGTAGACATGAGGCAGACTCCTGGAATCCCTAGGCCCTCAGGGAGAGGTGAGACAGGTCCCGCTTTCACACTCTTAGATTGAAGAAACTCTCCGCAGGGGAAGAGGACAAACCAGGATGCTCTCACCTGTTCCTATTGGCCCAGAGAGAGAGGACAGTGCCACAAGCCTAAGAAACGTGAACCTCTCCAATGACAGGCTGCCCATCTATTTATTTATTTATTTTGCACTCCGCCTTTCAGACACTTCAAAGCCAAGTACATTCAAGGTACTGTGGGCATTTCGCTGTCCCCAGCGGGCTCACAATCTAAGTCTGTACTGATCACAGTCTCTGCGCCCAAATGCTTCCTGCACTATAGGGAAATCAGGAAGCACTGCTCCTTCAAAGTGCAGGACAAATATCCAAAATACTGGGGCATGGGGGAAGGGGCGTTCAGTCACCTTAATTAGCTAATCAGGTTCCTGGAGGGCACAGTATCAGCCTGATGGACATGGAAACGTGTGGCAAAACAGTAGGATTCTGCAGGCTGTGCTCCCTTCTTCTGGAGCAAGAGAAAGCATTATCCAAACAGTGAAAGGCGTTCAGGGGCTTTGGAGACCACGCACGGATGCCACCAACATGTGCGCAGTTCCTCAAACGCTCAACTGCATCAACATCTCTGGATAAATCTGTCGGGCCAAGGGTGGCAGAACCAGAAAACGTTCTCTCCCCCACATGACGACAACAACTCCTGGAACTCTGCCCAGCAGAGAGAGAACGAGTTTGGAAAGGTGAACGCCTTCCAGGAGTACCGAGGAGCTCCAAATGCATTCCTGGGGGATACCAGATCCCCCCCCCTTGCGAAAGCTGGGTCACTGCTGGCGGTCCCTCCTCTGTCAGTGCCTGCAGGACTTCCTCGTGGCTGTTTCCCCTCAGACTATGGCCCAACAAAAAGAAAGGAACCACAAAGACGAGAGAACACTAACATCTCTGTCCTCCGCTCAACACAAGCACAACGAACGCACACAAACGGGCGATGGCCTGAAGGCTAAAATTTCCACTTTCCACCTGTCTTGGATGCGATTTTCAACTACAGCATCCCACAGGACCAGTGAGCAGAAAAACAAAAACAAACAGAAAGGACATAAAATAATCTCTCTCGAAATCTATACGTTTCAGTACAGGCGATGCTTCAATGTTAATAGTCATCTACAGAAATGGAAAAACAAAACAATAAATACCACTTGGCACGCCATTTTATTGGCCCGCCTCGCCATGTGGGGTGGTTAAGTTTATGAAAGTGCTTAGCTGGTTACGAACATGCAATCGCTATTTTGCTGTACAAAGGTGAATTATTACCAAGCATGCATCTGTAAAGGTCCCCCAGCTACAGAAAGACAGGAAAGAAAACATTTGAATCTTGGGCCTTCGGCTGGCAAGCCGCGTGGGGAGAAGCAGTGGCAACAGGAGAAGCTATCAGGGGAGAGAGAAGGGTGCTGGGGATGGTGAGAGGAGAGTGAAACTGGGGGTTGCAGATAGGAAAATGAAAGGGGGAGGGAGAGGGAGGAGAAGAATGATCGGGTCTGTCTGGAAGGCAGCAGGTACAGTAGTAGCTAGGAGGTGCATGTTCATACACAGTCCGGCTAGCAAACTTATCCAGCTAACTTTGGAGGGATATTAAATAGTGAAACTGCACCACTGAATATAGCCGGCTATCTTAAAGTTAGGCGGCTAACTCTTAAAACTGGAGTTAGCCAGTTAACTTAGCTGACTAACAACTCCTCCCAGTCACGGCCTCGTGACCCCTCTAACTTAGCCGGATGAATTCCAGCCACCTCACTTATTAAGCGGCTAGAAGTTAGCCGGATGTGCCCAAGTATGCGCATGCCTATCATCAGAAGGAACGTTTCAGTTTCATCATCTCTTTAATGGTTCTTTTAATTATTGCCCATTCTGTTTTGTTTTATCTTGTTATGTGATGTTGCAAAAGCAGCAATTGCCCTGCTTCATTTATTTTATATGTGATGATTAGTTTATTTAGGCTTTTATTTGTGGGTGATGTCTTGCATTGTGTCTCATTTTACCTATGTTTATTCAGATCTGCTCTTATTTTGTATGGCTGCTGTGAGCCTCCCAGGCTTTGGGCGGCACACGAATAAGTTTATCCACAGCCAGACATTCGCTGAGCCGGCTAATTTCCGAGTTAGCCTCCAGATGTTCCGACGGAAACGTAGGAGCTCAGAAGCAGGGTCCAGGAGACCTAACGCTTGGGTCTCAGCCACACTGACATTGCTTAGCTCTTCAGGATTATTACAAAACGTTGTGGTTAGACATGGGAAGGGAGTCATGCTACCCGAGCTGGTGGACTACCGAGGGAGACAACGAGAAAACCTGCCCTGGAGAAGGAGCGAGATGTATGGCTGCTAGCTGGGGACATCCTTAGCAGTGGGGGCTGGAAGAACTTTAGTTGGGCCTTTTGCAGTCATCTATTATGAAATTATGAATAAAAAGATGGCTGGGGGAGTGGAGAAGAGGAGATTAAACCCAGGTTCACAGCCCTCACGTTGGTTACCTATCCTTAACCCTCCGTTACCTTCACAACATTGAGAAAGCCCTTCCTTCTAGAAAGCACAAACAGCTGTGCCTCAGACTAAGTGATACTGTATAATAAATTCTACCACTTACCGGTAGCTAACAAGAAGTTTTTTTTCTTTTGCATCACAATATTATAATGGGACTACTGTTATACTATTAAGGGTATTCTGTCCACTGCACTAGCCACTTCTCCAAGCTGCTTTCCACAAAAATCCTTGTGCGTCTGTCTCTTAAGGTTCTGTGGTACTGAGTTGCTGTTTGTCGCTGGGAGCCTCAGGCCTGCAGATTGCATTCACAGTACTGCAATGGCAGGCACTGCCTAACAAAAACTCTGCTTCCCAAAAAAATATAGTCCCACTCCAATATATGCAACGGGATCAGAGTAAACACTTGGCTTGCCCAGGGTGGGTGAGAACAGTTGGGGCCAGAGAGCAAGCAGTCAAAACAGTAGCTTGCCAACGCTTTCCCGGCACCCTTGATCTAAACAACTACACCACAGCTACAAAAATTGTCCGGAGACAGGGCCACACCGCTACAGTTCTCGTCATTCATCCCTAATAGTAGACAAATGAATTAGACAGCAACAGTGCCACAACGCTTGGCATCCACCACCACACCTTGCATTAACCCCATTATCTGAAAAGGGGCCCAGCCCCTGTCCTATCCTCATGCAAGTCTTTACCAAGATCCGAAACGGCAGAGTGAGTTTAACCGTGCCAATAGGTCAAGTATTTAACCAACATCACGTGCCTGCTGCTTGCAACATTACACTACAAGACCTGGGACTTTCCACCTTCTCAAGACCCAGCATAGAAAGCCAGGACACTCAGTCAGGAAACTGCCGTAAGGCGCATCAAGCATGCCAACTCCCCCCCCCCCCCCCCCCCCCCCCCCCCCCAAGTGCTGCAGTACTGCAGGCCCCACCATCTTTGGGTCTGCCTTCACTTCTACACTAATCTCTAAGCCAAGCCCGGGCTTTCTTCAGTTCTGTTATTGTTTTTACCATCCCCACTGGGAACCTATGCCACGTATCCACCATCATTAAATGTTTGTGTGCTGGTGACTATGTCAAAAGGCCTATTTCAGGGGACTTTGTTTGGTATCTGGAGACTGATTAGTAGTGCTTAGGGTAACCTGATGATTTCCCAGCCTAAATTGTCCCATGGGAATTGGAAGAGAAATGGGAAGAAATTGATTTTGGCATTTACCATGAGAGCAGGAGACAAAGAGCTTGCACTAACAAGGAACAGCACTCACTCAAGTGACATAACACATGCAAAATGCTCATAGCACACACTAAGGCAAGACAGAGCAGGTAAAAGCTAAACAGCATACACTCCATCAAAAGAAATGCTAAAAATGCCCAAAGCACGCACTAAAACTAAATAGAGCACACTCAACCAACTGAAATAAATGTACAAGATGCCCAGGATGCAATCTAAATCATAATAGAGTGCCCAAAACAAAATAGTGCAAACTAAACGCAAACAGTGCCTGTCTGAGTAAGCCAGAGAGCATCTGTCTATGTGTGTGTGTGTGAGACACAGAATAGGGGGTTTGTGTATGTGTATGCATGCACGTGAGACACAGAGTGGGGGTGTTTATATAGATATGTGTGTGTGTGTTTTGGTTTTTTTTAGTGCACTAGACACAGAGGGAGATTATCTATTTGCATGTACGCCAGACACAGAGGGGGTTTATATGTATGCATGCACCAGAGAGGGTATGTGTGTGTGCATACACACACCAGAAAGAGTGTGTGTGTGTGTGTGTGTGTGTGTGTGTGTATGTGCACCAGGCACATGAAAGGGGTCCTGTATATGCGTGCGCAACCATGCCACATACAGAAGGGTTGTGTATATGTACATGTGTGCGTCAAATATAGAGGGGGTTTCTGTGAGTACACGTGCTAAACACAGAAGAAAAGTATGTATTTGCATGCACCAAACATAGAGGGGATGTGTGTATGCGTGCACGCATCCATGCACCAAACATAGAGAGTCTGTGTGTATGCGTGCACATGTTTACACAACAGAAACAATGGGTGTTTTGTATGTGTATGTGCACCAGACACAAGAGGTTGTATGTGTTTGTGTGTGTATATATGTATATGTATATATGTGTCAGACACAGGAAGTGTGGATGTGTGTATGCATGCATGCCCCTAATACAGACAGTGGTGTTATATGTGTGTGTGTATCAGAAACAGGGTTTGTGTGTGTGTATGTGCGGGTGCATGCCAGACACAGAGTAGGCTCATGTGCATGCTAAACAGAGTGTGTGGGCGCTGTGCCTGGTGCATGCGTGGAAGGGGTATGTATGCACGCACCAGGCCAGAAGGTGCATGTGTGTGCGCGCACGTGCACAACACAAAGGGGGGGTGTATATATGTATGTGTACGTGTGCGTGCTAGACGCTGAGAGAATATGTGTACCTCTGTGTGCTCCATACATAGAGAGAGTGTGGTGTGCATGCATGCATCAGATACAGAGTGGATGTGTGTGTGTATACCTGTGCCAGACACAGGGTGTGTGTGTTTGTATGAGTTCATGCGCCAAGCACAGGAGGTGTCCGCTTTTGTGTGTGCATGCCAGATACAGAGGAAGGGATCTGCGTGTGTGAGCACCAGACACAATGTATTTATTTATTTAAAAGCAGTTGTTACCCGTCTTTCCTACGTTCAGAGGAACATATACAGATTATATGTGTGTGAGAGACACAGGTTGTTTGGGTGTGGGGGGGATATGTGTGTGTATGTGTGCGGATACAGTGGGTGTGTGCTCACCCATATACACATCCCCTCTGTGTCTGGTGGTATCACACACACACACACACACACTCCCCCCCCCTCCAAATATCAGCCCCACGAACACATACATACTAAACCCCCCCTGAGTCTGGCATACAGAATTATACTCATCCTCTGTCTAGCGTTCATATACACACCTTGGCACACGCACACACAAAATCGCACACACACATCCATATACACCCACCCTCTATGTCTGGCATGCACACACACATTCCCCTCTCTGTATCTGATGCATATACACACACACACACATACACACTCTGTGACTGGTGCATACAAGCATACACACCCCTTTCTGTGTTTGGTGTGTGCACACACACCCCCACCCTCTGTATCTGGCACACTCATGTACAGTCAACTTCTGTAGCTGGCACATGCATGCACACTCCCCTTCTATGTCTGATGCACACACACACACACTACCATTCTCTGTCTAAGCATGCGTGCGCACACACCTCTTCTGTGTCTGTGTACACATGCCCACATACAACTCTACTGTGTCTGGCACACACACACATGCACATCCCCTCTCTCTACATGTGGTGTGCACGCGCACACACACGCTATGTGTCTGGTGCACATACATAGACACACCGTCTATACCTGGTGCACACAGAAACATATTCTGTCCCTTTGTGTCTGGTACACAGGCACACACAAACACACTTTCTGGGTCTTGTGTACAGAAAGACATACTTCTGTCCTTTTGTGCCTGGTGAACATATACATACACCCCCTTCCATGCCTCTATGTCTGGCTAACACAGACACACACACACCCTCTGTCCTACTACACATTTCTATAGCACCACACGACATATGCAGCACTGTACAAACAACACACATAAAAGACAGTCCCTGTTCAATGGAGCTTACAATCTAATAAGACAAATTTATAGGACAAGAGACTGCTGAGCAATATAAAATCACTGATTGTTTTATTTCTTTTAAGAAAGCATTGAAAAAAACTTTCTTCTTTCCTCAGGCTTTCAGCAGCGATTACCTCCTTAATCCCCATCCACAGGAGTTTGTTATACTAACCATCCATCTACGATATTTTCCACTGTTCTTGTATATTGATGTGAATGCTCTATTTTTCTTTTATAGTATGCTGTTTCTTATGGTTTTTTAATTATGTGAGTGGAGGAGTAGCCTAGTGGTGAGAGCAGTGGGCTGCAAACCAAGGAAGCCAGGGTTCAAATCCCACTACTACTCGTTGTGACACTGGGCAAGTCATGTCACCCTCCATTGCCTCAGGTACCAACGTAGTGAGCGCTCATGGACAGGAAAATACTTCTAGTACCTGAATGTAATCTGCTTTGATGGGTGGAATATAAATAAGATTATATGCACTTGTGATCTGCCTTGATCTTTATTTGGGATAAACACAAAATATGTCTATTAAACAAACAAATTTTGTTCTTATGCTAGGTAGATGTGCATAGAAATTTCCATATGCAACTCAACATCCACTTCCTCTTAACCCTTGTGCTGATGGGCAGCTATCATAGACTGTTTTTACTTAAAGCGTTTTTGAGGGTGAAAAGTAAAGTATATCCTTTTCAACTGGCTGAAGGATGTGCCCCCTTCTTTTCTGGACTGGCGTCACCGGATGGTAGACATGGTTTGGATGGGTTTTTGGGCACTTTTTTCACTGCTGCTGAAGAAATATGCTGCTATTCACCGAATTCAGGGACTCATTTAACAGCCGGTCTCCAGAGGAAATTGTGACTTCAGACACCTAAAAGCGTAGTCATAGGGCATCAGCCGACTGTGCGGTTATCCTTATTACTAATGACCTGATGATACACGAGCTCACTTTTGGAATTTTGCAGTACTATTTGGTTGATATGATTGGAATTAATTGTTTGATGGGTTTAGGAAAAATGGCTATGCTTATATGGTTACCTGTGTTAGTGTGATGATTGCCAAAAAAAGGTTATAAAAAAAAAAAAAATTCAGACCTATTAGTAAAAATTTGTAACCTATCATTAAAATCATCCATTGTACCTGAAGACTGGAGGATAGCAAATGTAACCCCAATATTTAAAAAGGGCTCCAGGGGCGATCCGGGAAACTACAGACCGGTTAGCCTGACTTCAGTGCCAGTAAAAATAGTGGAAAGTGTTCTAAACATCAAAATCACAGAACATATAGAAAGACATGGTTTAATGGAACAAAGTCAGCATGGCTTTACCCAGGGCAAGTCTTGCCTCACAAATCTGCTTCACTTTTTTGAAGGAGTTAATAAACATGTGGATAAAGGTGAACCGGTAGATATAGTATACTTGGATTTTCAGAAGGCGTTTGACAAAGTTCCTCATGAGAGGCTTCTAGGAAAAGTAAAGTCATGGGATAGGTGGCGATGTCCTTTCGTGGATTGCAAACTGGCTAAAAGACAGGAAACCGAGAGTAGGATTAAATGGACAATTTTTTCAGTGGAAGGGAGTGGACAGTGGAGTGCCTCAGGGATCTGTATTGGGACCCTTACTTTTCAATATATTTATAAATGATCTGGAAAGAAATACGACGAATGAGATAATCATATTTGCAGATGATACAAAATTGTTCAGAGTAGTTAAATCACAAGCAGATTGTGATAAATTGCAGGAAGACCTTGTGAGACTGGAAAATTGGGCATCAAAATGGCAGATGAAATTTAATGTGGATAAGTGCAAGGTGATGCATATAGGGAAAAATAACCCATGCTATAATTACACAATGTTAGGTCCCATATTAGGTGCTAAAACCCAAGAAAGATCTAGGTGTCATAGTGGATAACACATTGAAATCGTCGGTACAGTGTGCTGCGGCAATCAAAAAAGCAAACAGAATGTTGGGAATTATTAGAAAGGGAATGGTGAATAAAATGGAAAATGTCATAATGCCTCTGTATCGCTCCATATTGAGACCGCACCTTGAATACTGTGTACAATTCTCATTGCCGAATCTCAAAAAAGATATAATTGCGATGGAGAAGGTACAGAGAAGGGCTACCAAAATGATAAGGGGAATGGAACAGCTCCCCTATGAGGAAAGACTAAAGAGGTTAGGACTTTTGAGCTTGGAGAAGAGACGGCTGAGGGGGGATATGATAGAGGTGTTTAAAATCATGAGAGGTCCAGAACGGGTAGATGTGAATCGGTTATTTACTCTTTCGGATAATAGAAAGACTAGGGGGCAGTCCATGAAGTTAGCATGGGGCACATTTAAAACTAATCAGAGAAAGTTCTTTTTTACTCAACGCACAATTAAACTCTGGAATTTGTTGCCAGAGGATGTGGTTAGTGCAGTTAGTATAGCTGTGTTTAAAAAGGATTGGATAAGTTCTTGGAGGAGAAGTCCATTACCTGCTATTAATCGTTGACTTAGAAAACAGCCACTGCTATTACTAGCAACAGTAACATGGAACAGACCTAGTTTTTGGGTACTTGCCAGGTTCTTATGGCCTGGATTGGCCACCGTTGGAAACAGGATGCTGGGCTTGATGGACTCTTGGTCTGACCCAGTATGGCATGTTCTTATGTGGGTAACTTGCTGGCACAATAGCTACTACCCTTAACGCTTTTGATGAAACTGCAACATTGCTCTCTACTTCCACAGCAGGGGGGGGTGGGAGGGGAATTAAATTCAGACAGCAAACAAGGGCCCTTACTTTCACAGTCTGGGAAACTGATAAGCATGAAGGTAACCTGCTTGGTGCGGCGGTTACTACACTTAACAGAAGGCATGGGTATTACTATCCTTAACCAATAAGCCTTGATGCTTTTGACACCACTACAACATCGCTCTCCACTTCGACAGCGGGGTGGCAGGGGAAGAAGAGGAATTGGATTCAGATAACAACAAACATGGGCCCTGACTTTTATGGTCCAGGAAACTGATACACAGCATTAGGTAAAAAGCACAGGACTGCTTCTATGGCCAAGCATGTCAAGCAGCGCTGTCTGAATTTTCAAGGTGGCTCTTCTCCCAGAAAAATGTTGTTAGCAGTAAAAATTTTTGTTTTATGGGTAATCAAAAGGCTTGGGGATAACTGCACAGAGCAGCAGTTGCTACCCTTAAGAGAAATATGGAGGTGACCTACAAGATACTAACGTAAGAAGCTTGCCTGGCAGACGGGGTGGGCCATTTGGTCCTTTTCTGCCGTCATTACTAGGACATACATATTGAGGTTCTTAAGTGTCTTCTTATAGTGCATTCTCTGTTTCATTTTGGCAGCTCTCCTCCACTCAAAGTATGGATTGCAACGAATTAATGCCACCCCGTGTGCGTCTTACCTTTCTCTCTCTCTCTCTCTTGACTTCCTGAAATTTCTGACAACTCAACTTCTAAATGCTAACCAAATTATTCCAGCCCTGGGGGTATATGCTCCGCATTGACAGCCCCTCCAGTTTTCATCCAGTGCCATGAGTAGACACGGGCTGTGTTCCTATCCAAAATCATTGTTGAAGTTAATTCAGTAAAAGGCCCAAGATAACAGATTCCTCTCTCCCCCCATGGTCAGAACATCAGCCTGCCCCCTTCTGACACTTCTTGGCCCTTAGGAACCTCTAAATTTGATCCATGGAATTTATTTATTTAGACTACGACCTGTCAGGGAAGGGGCCCTTGCACATAAGTGAGGGCCATCAAGTCAAATCTTCCAATGCTTGAAAAGCTCTCTCAGCTGAATGCAAGGGGATTCCCTCCCTCCCCCCTCCCCAGCATCACTTGTCAATTGTGAAGAGAAAGGGAAACAAAATTCCTCCCTCTCTTCCTACTCCAAAACACCTGATCAGTTTAAATGCCTGAATCACAACTCCCTTCTTCCTATCCCAATCTAAGTGCTTCATCATATCCAGAATCCCCTCCTCCAAAACCATTGCCAGTAACCTCTGAAGTTATTTAGTGCTGTAGCCACAGTCAGCACTGCTAAAAGGTTTCATAATCTCAGCAGGCTCCTAAATAAAGAAATTTTTTTTTAAGTGGTGAAATCCATTATCTCTTAATCTCAAATGGGATACTCTGCCCCTGGTCTGGGTTCTTCCCTGGCACCTGAGGCAAATAAATAAAAAAAAGAGTGGTAGATGATCCCTCCTCCCCTCCCCATCCCCTGCAGATCTATTGACATCTGCACAGCCGGCTTTTATAGGGCGCAGTGTAAACATGCATCTAAATTCTAAGCATGTCCACTTCCAGTTCAGGGCTGAAAAACAGGCCCACGACTGCAAATTTTTTGAGGTTGGCACTTTATCGCCTTACGATATTTTAGTGATGGAAATAGGAGAAAACCAAGAGTAACTGTAAAAAAAAAAAAAAAAAAAAAAGGGAATTTCGTTCCGTTAGAAAAAAAAAAAAAAAAACACAACAATAAATGATGCTCACTCCACTTGGACCCGTTCTGGCATGGCCGCCTGCATTTCCGCAGTGTGTCTGTAAATGTCTACATTCAGTCACATACTGTACGGATGCTGAGCCTGGCAGCCTCACATACCCCTCCCCCAGGCTGATTTATCGAAAGCATAAATATTGATTTTACTGCGCCTTAATCATCCTGATGCCTGAACACCAGCTCTTTTTTTTTGTGGGGAGGGGGGGGAATAGTCATTTCTCCATATAATATTGCACCCAGTAAAAATGACACAAAGATCAAACTAAAAAAAAAAAAAAAAGGGGGGGGGGCTGATCTCCCTCTGTCACCCCTACCCATCGAGCCTGAAGTCCATCGCCAGTTCCTGGATCTCTTTCTCCATCTCTACCTCCTTTGCAAAGGGATATTCTCGCATTTGCATTTAAGAAGCTGTACATGTCCTCCCCTATCACAAGAGTCCAAAACCAATACACAGTATACATATAACACGCACAGATTTTTGATTTGTAAAAGGAATACAATAAATCCAACCCAATAAAATTATTCCATGCCAATTTTTTTTTTTTAAAGAAAAGTGTTAATGTATGACTGTGCGCGAACGTGGATTTTAATGTGTGCGCGTGCGTCTATATATATATATATAAATATATATACCTGGAGACGTTTGCCCTCACAGTGATCGTATATACTGTGTGGAGTTATTTA
This sequence comes from Rhinatrema bivittatum, assembly GCF_901001135.1. Lineage (NCBI taxonomy): Eukaryota > Metazoa > Chordata > Amphibia > Gymnophiona > Rhinatrematidae > Rhinatrema > Rhinatrema bivittatum. The sequence continues at coordinate 261,645,382 of NC_042619.1, forward strand.
ACAAAGCCGTCCCTCACCCCCTTCGCTTTCTCGCCGCACACACCTACGGAACACAATTCGCCTTTATTTAGTCATTGGCAATGGTGCATACTCAGCCTCCGGCAGCAAACGGAGATAAATTCATCCAGTTCCTTGTAGGCTGGAATCGCCGTATCAATCAATGCCGCAGAGCGCTGTCGGTCTATTCCCTGCGAACAATCCGGGGGCCAGCGGGGAGGGAAGGAGGAAGAAGCAGGCTACAGATTATAGTTACATCTTATTTTTCTTACCTTCTCTGGCTTTCAGCAGCACCGTGTTGGCTACAATGTTCTCCAGCTCCATAACGATCCAGGTCTGAATGGTGGTGGTAGTGGTGGTGGGGGAAAAAAACAGACCTGGGCTCGACTTATTTCCGTTTAAAGTCTGATTGTGCAAGGTGGTTAAGAAAAGAACAAAAAAAACAAAAAAACAAAACCCCCGATTCGAACCGAAATCTTCCCCTAGCAGGGGTCCTGAAGAGCAGGATTGAAAGTGCCAACCCCCACCCCACACTAGTCCTCCTGAACGAGCACGGTATCAATCCGGGGTGACGAGCAGACCCCGGGTGCTGAGATCACGTTGAGCGCGACTCACGAAGCAGGATAAGCTACTCCTCGACCCAGAGCTCAAAGAGACCAGCCCCATCGCCCTAATAATGGGGCCCGATACTGAGCCAGCCCTGCACTAAGGAGCAGGATCCGGAGGGTCCACGCGCAGGTTTGAGAAGGAAAATGCAGCGGAATCCCTCCCCCCCCACCCCGAGCCCCGCCTCGCAGGCGTGAGACCCGGAGCTCGGCTCTTTAATTCCCCGGCGGTGGCGGCAGGAAATAACACGATCGGACACACTGTAGCAATCTGAGACTGAACGGGGCTACACAAGGTTCCAAGGGGGGAGGAGCCCCCAGAGAGGCCGCGTCCAATCAGCGGGGCAGGCTCGGAACCTCGGCGCTGGGGCGTTCCACTAGGCAGGCTCTGACGCTACAGGCGCGTCATCTTATATAAGCAGGCGGTGCCGGTGGAGGAAGGGGGGATGGATGGAAAACCTACATCGCCTGACGAGCGGTGGGAAGCAGGAGCTTACCTGAATGTCCGAGTAAAGCAAGAGCCAGAGACGCTTTCCGTACACCTTCTACACCAATACCGCTTTCCCCAAGCAGCCAGTGCAGACCAGGTTCTAGAAAAAAAAATGTGGTGGTACGTAGCTACGGTAGATCAGGCCCGTCGCTACTAGGTATGCTCAGAGTACAATTCCACAGGACAGCACCAGTGACGTAGCCAGAACTGATTTTTTTTTTGGGTGGACACAAGGTTAACATGGATGGGCTGTAGGCATGCAAGGCCCAGAGCGAGTAGTTGTATTCTTATTGATAAATAATGCCGTACACTGCACCTTACAATGGCTTTCTAAGTAGTCTGCAACCGTCATGATGCATCACATATGACACTTTAAAACATTTTACCTCAATTATTTCAAGCACTTACCAGCATTAAACATTCCTCATTAATCTGTATTAATTTTTAATATTTAGTGCAGTTTATAAATGCACAAGTATATCTTGTAAAAAGCAATGAAAATAAACCGATCCAATCAATTGTGTAATAAACAGAAATACATGATTTCCTAACGTGTAGCAGGTGGACTCAGGACCAATGGGTATAGTGTACTCCTGTTAGCAGTTGGAGACGGATCAGATTTCAATCTGACGTCAGCTCCTAGTACATATACCCATGCAGGAAGTGCAGCTCTTCAGTATTTTCCGTCTCCATAGCAGTTAGAGACTATTTGCACGCTCTCGCAGCGTTTGAACCAAATCCAAAGAAGAAAACCAAAATTAAAGAGGAAAACCTACCTAAAGACGAGCCCCGCTCTCCTGCGGTGATACCCTCGGGTCCCTCCCCCAGTTGAGATTCCCGAGGTGATTTTCCATGGTCCCTCAGAGGTGAGCCTCGGTCTGGTGGCCGAATCGCGGCGAGGACCTAGCCCCCGATCCTCGGGTGCGGCGGTGAAGGTATTTGCCCTCTCCCCCCGCAGCCAGAGACCGCCCGGAACAAAACCAGGAAGCGCCGAAGACAAGGTAAGGTGGAAATCTTCTGTTTGAATCCGGTCGCCGAGAATCGAGGAGGAGCACAGGTCACCGATCGGAACCAGTGCCACCGGGTTGATCCACCCTAGCAGGGACAGGCCCCGGCTATTTCCAAGGGTCTACCCACGTGGAAACCCTCCGAGGAGGTCGCCATATTGCCCGCATGCTCGCCGTCGCCATCTTGGCCCTATTTGCTGCGCCGCCCGCCATTCGATCGAGCGCACAAATCAAGCTAAGCGCACAGAAATCCTTGTGCGCATAAACATACGCGCACATAAAACCTTGCGCGCATAAGTTCAACGCACAGAGCCGGGCGCATATCTACGTCTAGGCGCATATCTGCATGCACATCTCAGGCGCACTGGAGCGCACAAGAGCTTCCGCGTCCACAGACATGGCACCTCCAGAAACAGGAATAAAAGCTCAAAGCCTCTGCCCTGCGTGCCACATCAGAGCCGCACAGAGCGAGGAGGCCAACACCCTGTGCACACAATGCGAGGAGGCCCTGGGAGATCCAGGTCAGGGCCAGTCCCGGTCAGGGCCCAGTGCTAGCTCCTCAGGGGGTACCCCGGACCTAGCTGGCCCCAGTGGGTCCTCCCCACAGAGAACCTGCGCCCCTCAACTTAGACCCAGCGTCGGTATCTTGGGTGGAGTTATTCAAGGGGATTCACGCCTTCGTCAAGCTGCAAACTGAACCTCTGGCTGATCAGCCACATGCTCCACCGGAGGACCCTCATGCCCCAGGACCCTCAAGGCCTAGGCACAGGCTCCCACCACCCAGAAGCCCCACCTATAGGGACATGGATTTCTCCGAAGAGGACGTCAAGCCCCTGGAGGAGGGGGAACTTCCCTCGGGGACAGAGCCACACCGAACCATGAGACGCTTCTTCACAAAGGATGAGCTCCCGGACCTCGTATCCCAATGGCTAACGGAACTCGCTATCCCGGGCCAAGCCACCTCGGGGGAACCTAGAACGAACCCCCCTGCTGGAGGGCCTTCGCCAGACGTCTCGCCATTTTCCTCTCTTACAGGCGGCACAACAGCTAATTGACCTGGAAGGGAATGCCCCGGAATCCACATTCAAAGGGGGACGAGCCTTGTCAGCCATGTACCCCCTGGACTCAGCGACCAAGGAGCTTCTGGCATGCCCTAGAGTGGACGCCATAGTCTGTGCGGTGGCCAAGCACACTACCATCCCAGTGGAGGGAGGAGCGGCGCTCAAGGATGCACATGACCGGCGCCTGGAAGCCATCCTAAAACAGTCATTTGAAGTTGCAGCCATGTCCCTGCAGATTGGGGCCTGCTTCACCATGGTGACACGAGCCCGCTTATCACAAGCCAGGAACAACATTCCGGGAGAAGGCATGGAACCAGCAGTATCATTCCTCACTGACGCTGCCTCCAATCTAGTACGCACAGCAGCCAGAGGAGTGTCGTCCGCAGTGGCAGCCAGGAGACAACTCTGGCTTCGAAGTTGGTCAGCTGACACCTCTTCCAAGATGCGCCTCACGAGGATGCCCTTCAAAGGATCCCTCCTGTTTGGCAGCGAACGAGAGAAACTGGCCAACAAATGGGGTGACTCCCCATTACCACGCCTGCCAGAAGACAAGACGAAGAGAAACCAGCGTCCCTTCCACAGGTCCGCCAGGGGCAGAAGCTCGCAGCGCTTCAACCCTTACAAGAGCAACTATCAAGCAGAAGAAGCCATAGGGGGCAGACTAGCCCTATTCTACCGCAGATGGGTCGAGATAACTTCGGACAAGTGGGTCCTAGCCATCATCCGGGAGGGGTACTACCTGGATTTCCTTCGAACCCCTCCGGACAGGTTCGTGGAATCCCCCTGCCACGACCTCCTCAAGAGGGCAGCAGTGGAAGCTACTCTATCCAGACTTCTGGCCCTCAAGGCCATAACCCCGGTGCCTACACAGGAAATGAATACTGGACATTACTCCATCTACTTTCTCGTACCCAAGAAAGAGGGTACATTCAGGCCTATCCTGGACCTCAAGTCGGTTAACCGCCACCTAAGAATCCCCTACTTCCGCATGGAAACCCTACGATCCGTCATACGTCCAATACAACCAGGAGAGTCCTCACATCCCTGAATCTTTCGGAGACCTATTTACACATCCCAATTCATCGGGAACACCAGCGATACCTACGCTTCAAGGTCCTGGATCGTCACTATCAGTTCCGGGCACTACCCTTCGGGTTAGCCATAGCACCCCGGACGTTCACCAAGGTAATAGTAGTGGTGGCGGCAACACTGAGGAAGGAAGGAAGGAATCCTCATTCACCCTTACCTAGACGATTGGCTGATCAGGCAAAGTCACCGGAGGAAAGCCACCAAGCAACCAGCAGAGTCATAACACTACTGGAAAGCCTAGGATGGGTGGTCAACACAAACAAAAGCTCCCTACAGCCCTCACAGTCGCTGGAATACCTAGGAGTCTGATTCGACACCAAGGAAGACAAGGTCAGCTTGACCCCCACAAGGAGATCAAAACTATGGAACCGGCTGCAGTCCTTGCTGAGCGTTCCTCGTCCCACAGCATGGGACTACCTGCAAGTCCTCAGGCTGATGGCATCCTCACTGGAAGTGGTGCCATGGGCGCAAGTCCACATGAGGCCCCTACAACGCTCACTTCTATCCTGGTGGAGCCCACGGTCCCAGAACTACACCGTACATCTACCACTCCCGGGCAGAATCTGGACCCAATTGCGGTAGTGGCTGCAGACCAGCCACATGAGCCGGGGATCAAGACTATCCTCCCCTACCTGGACCCTGCTCACCACAGATGCCAGTCTACACGGATGGGGCGCATACTGCGAAGAGTTAACCACCCAAGGACGGTGGACGCAGAAGAGGCGGGATGGAACATCAACCGCCTAGATGCGCGGGCAGTCAGACTAGCCTGCCTGAGGTTCGCCCACAGACTCAGAGACAAAGTGGTCAGGGTGATGTCGGACAACGCCACGACTGTGGCCTACATCAATCGACAGGGCGGAACCAGAAGCCAACAGGTGTCCCTAGAAATAGACCTCCTGATGGCGTGGGCGGAAGCAAATCTCCAGGAGATTTTTGCCGTCCACATTGCCGGGAAATACAACATCACAGCAGACTTCCTCAGCAGGGAAAGTCTAAACCCAGGAGAATGGAAGCTGTCGTCCACAGCCTTCCAGATGATAGTGAATCGGTGGGGGACCCCAGACATGGACCTTCTAGCAAGCAGATCCAATGCTCAAGTACCCAGATACTTCAGCCGCGGGCAGGATCCGCAGTCCCAGGGGATCGATACCCTGGTACAGACCTGGCCACCGGGTACCCTGCTATATGCCTTCCTGCCATGGCCCTTGCTGGGCACAAACATACACAAGATACAGTGACACAGGGGACTAGTTCTTCTGGTGGCTCCAGATTGGCCAAGAAGACCTTGGTATGCAGACATGAGAAGACTACTGGCAGGGAATCCACTAACCCTGCCCCCACACAGAGACCTACTACAACAAGGTCCAATCCTTCACGAGGACCCAGCTCAATTCTCTCTTACGGTCTGGCCATTGAGAGGGCCTGCCTGAGAAAGAGCGGATACTCGGGGGCGGTAATAGATACTCTCCTCCGAGCACGCAGGTTCTCCACATCTATAACGTACATAAGGATCTGGAGAGTTTTTGAGGCCTGGTGTGAAGGCCACAACGACAAGCCACGCTCCTCCAATGTCCCCATGATCCTGGAATTCTTACAGAATGGACTACAGAAGGGTCTGTCCCTCAACTCCATCAAGGTACAAGTGGCAGCATTGTCATGCTACGGCTCCGGGAGTGAGGGCAACAGCATAGCCTCGCACCCAGATGTATCACGCTTCCTGAAAGGAGTCAAACACATCTGCCCACCACTAAAGTGTCCAGTACCTCTATGGAACCTCAACCTTGTCGGAGTTTCTAGTGGGATCCGCCTTCAGACCCCTACAAGGTCTGTCCCTCCATCTGTTAACCTTAAAGACAGTGTTCTTGCTGGCCATGTGTTCGGCCCGCCACATCTCGGAACTACAAGCACTGTCCTGCTGTGAGCCGTTCTTCATACTCACCCCGGGGTCCATCCAACTACGTATGGTTTCCTCCTTCCTCCCCAAAGTGGTCTCACACTTCCACCTTAACTAAACCATCTCACTACCAACAATGGATGGCTTGAAGAATTCGGAAGAAGCCCGTAGTCTATGCCACCTCAACATCGGCAGACTCCTATCCAGATACCTGGAAATGTCGGAACCAGTACATAAAACGGACCACCTTTTCGTCCTTCACAGCGGAAAGAGGCAAGGAGAAGCGGCCTCACGGGCAACCATTGCCCGCTGGATCAAAGAAGTCATCAAGGAGGCCTACGTAGAAGCTGGAAAACCACCACCTCTACAGGTCAAGGCCCATTCTACCAGAGCCCAGGCGGTATCCTGGGCAGAAACTAGAATGCTGTCAACTGCCGAGATCTGCAGGGCGGCAACGTGGTCCTCCATTCATACCTTCTCCAGATTCTACCGTCTGGATGTGCAGGCTCAGGAGGACACGGCCTTTGCAAGGGCAATTCTAAGTGGACCACGGGCAGCCTCCCACCCGGTTCGGGAGTAGCTTTTATACATCCCATTGGTCCTGAGTCCATCTGCTACATGCTAGGAAATGGAGAAATTACTTACCTGATAATTTCGTTTTCCTTAGTGTAGACAGATGGATTCAGCATCCCACCCTTGGCTGCCGTTATACATGTTTTTTTTGTCAATGAATCAAGGGTAAGCCATGTTTTCATCTACCTAGGGCATCCACCTTGCCGGGTGTCGATGCTTTCCGGTTGAGTACTCCGGCGGTCTCCAGATATAGGCAATCAACCAGTTCAAGTTAATCAAGATTTTAAACGGTCTAACAAGTTATGAAGTTATTTAAGTTAATCATATTATTAAGTTAATCAATCAGTCAGTCACACATATATCCACAATGCTTTTCGAGGAGAATACTGAAGAGCTGCACTTCCGAGTAAATCGGTTATTTACTCTTTCGGATAGTAGAAAGACTAGGGGGCACTCCATGAAGTTAGCATGGGGCACATTTAAAACTAATCGGAGAAAGTTCTTTTTTACTCAACGCACAATTAAACTCTGGAATTTGTTGCCAGAGGATGTGGTTAGTGCAGTTAGTATAGCTGTGTTTAAAAAAGGATTGGATAAGTTCTTGGAGGAGAAGTCCATTACCTGCTATTAAGTTCACTTAGAGAATAGCCACTGCCATTAGCAATGGTAACATAGAATGGACTTAGTTTTTGGGTACTTGCAAGGTTCTTATGGCCTGGATTGGCCACTGTTGGAAGCAGGATGCTGGGATTGATGGACCCTTGGTCTGACCCAGTATGGCATTTTCTTATGTTCTTATGTTCCTGCAGGGGTGTATGTACTAGGAGCTGACGTCAGATTGAAATCTGATCCGTCTCCAACTGCTAACAGGAGTACACTATACCCATTGGTCCTGAGTCCATCTGTCTACACTAAGGAAAACAAAATTATCAGGTAAGTAATTTCTCCAATTCTTTCATGAATCCTCTTTGCAAAAAGCTAGAAATCATCATAACTTCATTCAAATAGCATTAATCATCAGAACAGGTGCAGAGCTAGGACAATTCACATTACAACCAACATGAAAAAAAAAAATTCTGGTGTCACCTCACTATCCCTCCACTGCTAAAGATTTTTTGAAGAAAACTCCTGCAAAAAAAAAAAAAAAAAAAAAGATATTAGAACCTTGCCATAGCATACAGTCACTGACTCTCAGGACTCAAATAACAGTAATCTTATGAAAAAAACAGTAATGCAAATATTACACCAGGCCCTAGACCATTAATACATCACCTACTGGAGTAACAGAACAAGCTGGACTAGAACAGAGAAACTACACACTAGCAGAAATACTACATTTCAGTCACACAAAGGCAAAGTTGAGACCGAGCCTTTTACCTAATATAGAAATAAGAGACTACAAATTAGATACAAACATGCAAACCAAACCAAAACTAGAAAGCCTGAGAAACTAGATTCTGAACAGCGGAATGCTGAAGAAAGTAAAATACAAAAGTATAAGAAATGCACATTCCCAAAAACGGCATATTCCAATTGCTAAAATCTCAAAATAATTTTTTTTTTACCTTTGTTGTCTGATCTTTGTATTTTTCTAATACAAAGTTGGTCCCACTTTCTTTTTTCCCCACTTTTCCCTTGTTGGTCATTTCCTAATTCCTTTTTAGGGTCTCTTTTCTCATTCTTTCTTCTCTTACTGTCACACACACACAGGCTCATGCTTTCTCTCACATTCTCTACGCACACAAGCTCTCACTAATAAGGTCTACCATACACACACACACAAGCTCTTTCTAACATGCTCTACTATATACACACACACACACAAGCTCTCTCTAACATGCTCTACTGCAGCGATTCTCAACCAGTATGTCGGGACACACCAGTGTGTCGCCAAGCACTGGCAGATGTGTCACAGCTTCCCGGTGTTCCACTGCCCCGGTTGTGCTTTCCTCCCTCTCCATCACAGCGAGATGCACATATTCTTCTACTAACATTGTTGCCGTTCCGTCCGTGCAGGAACGGCAGCAGCGTTAGTGGAAGCTGGCAACCACGGCGGCATGGTCCTTTCTTCTTCCTGCCCCCATGGTGGGAACAGGAAGCGATGTACAGCGCGGCACATTGGAAGAATAGAAGACCATGCTGCATTGAGTACCGGCATCAGCGCGGACCCAGACCAAAATGAAGCGCATCCAATGATCAGTGATGAGAGAGAGAATAGAGTTAGCCCCCACAACTGATGGGATTCTTCGTTCTCGGGCTGCAGGAGGCAGCTCCTGCAGCTTCCATTTGTGCTGGGGAGGAGGGGGGTTCATGAGTGAGAGCGAGCCAGAGGGAGAGAGAGCATGTGTGTGATTGAGACAGATTGGTCAGGGTGGTGACTGACGTATGTGTGAGAGGAGCAGACTGGTCAGGGAGGTGACTGGTGTATGTGAGAGAGAGACTGGTCAGGGAGGTGATTGGTGTGTGTGTGAGAGAGAGAGACTGGTCAGGGAGGTGATTGGTGTGTGTGTGTGTGTGTGAGAGAGAGAGAGAGACTGGTCAGGGAGGTGACTGGAGTGTAAGTGACAGAGACTGGTCATGGGGTCTAATTGCTGTGCATGTGTGTGTGTGTGTGACTGGTTGTAGGCCCTAAAGAAGAGGACCATGAGGACAGAGCTTCAGCAGTCACTGCTGCTTCTGGTGTGTGTTTTTAGCCTGTAAGGGAAAGGAGTAGGAGAGTTGCTGGAGAAGATAAGTAAAGTTGGCTTTTTAAGTTTATTTTTCTTGATTGACTGCCATTTTAATTATTGGGTATTATGTGATGTGTCTGCTGTTTTGAAATATTCTATTGGTATTTGGACAATTTTATGTTCAAACAATTTTTATTGATTTTCACACAACAATACAACATTGAGGAGGGTGTGTTCCTGAACCCAACCTCAGAACAGTCTATCCACAGTTAACTATTCATTGCAACCCGATTTCCCTTGTTTAGCCTTCTCTCCCCCCCCCCCCCCCCATCTTCAAAAATGTATTGAAAGGATGAGTCAAATCACAAAGAAAAAGGGGTCAGTGAGACTGCAAAGAGGGTCCAGTACCGCAGTCGCTTAATCATTAAGCACAAGGCTATGAGCTCGATGAGGCAGGCGTTGTATATAAAGATCCCACACGGCCAGGAAAGAGCGCCGTCTACACGGTCCTTCTCGGGATGCCAATTGTTCCATACTCATCATGGCATGTAGGCCATTTCTCCATGCGCAGAACGACGGTGGGTCCGCAGAACGCCATACAGATAGAATCACTTTTTTCCCCACTAAACATGCTTTGTGTAACAGCAAGCGGGAGCCTGGATCTCTAATCCGAATAGGGGAGATACAGCCAAACAAAATCCACAGTGGAGACACTGGGAAGGCCACGTCCAATACATCTGCCATATACTCCGCTACCTTACGCCAAAAGCGTTGCACTGGAGGGCAGGACCAAAACGCATGCGAAAGCGTGCCAAGGGCAGTAGTGCACCGAGTGCACATTGCGGAGAATATTATAGTTTGTTGGGATGCCACCTGGGGTGACACATAAGCTCGGCATAAAAATTTAAATTGTAACTCCCTGTAATACATGTTGTTAGAGATCCTGGCTATACGCCTGAAACAAATTCTTAGAATAAAGGAGGTGACAACAAAATCTCCATCTTTATTTCATCGAGGCTCCAAAGCAGAACATATATCAGTCCGCCCCCTAGTTCACATAACTTTGTAATACTCCGACAGAGAGGGAGCTCTATCCCGCTCAAAATGAAAGATTTGGTCTAGAGCGTGAAGTATCTCGGGTTGCCTAGAGGATGCAGGTAGTGCCTGGAGGTAATGCCGGATTTGTAAGTAGGGGACGGTATGGGATTTCCCCAAACCATAATAATCACAAAAATCTGCAAATTCTAAAACATTCCCCTTGCATGTTAATAAATGCCCTAGGTATGTGACCCCTTTTGTTTCCCACTGCTGCAAAGCACCTGAGTGGACTCCGGTGTAAAATCCTCATTGCCTTGTATGGGGAGAAAATTAGCACATATTTTAGAAGTGTGTAATTGTTGGATAACCACAACCAAGTACTCCGTATGGATTTGAGTAAAGGTGTTTGTTTTAAAAACACTGGGAAACGGTCTGACCTAGCCTGTAATACATACAAAGGAGCTGGAGGATATGTAACAGCCCTATCTACCACCAAGGGAACAAAATGTGATTTATTCACTAGCCAATCACGAAGCACTCTCAAATTACAGGCCATATTATATAGTGCTAAATCCGGAAGCCCCATGCCTCCTTCCCCCCATCACAATTTTAACCAGGCAAGTGGGACCCGAGACGTCTTGCCTTGCCAAACAAACTGGCGGAGAGCTCTGTCCAACTTGTCTAGGTCTTTTTTCCGCAGCTGTAAGGGTAAATTTTGTAAAAGAAATAACCAATTTGGGAGAAGGGTCATCTTAAATACGTTGATGCGGCCCCCTATAGAAAGCAGTAAGGAGCTCCAAGTAGACAATCTAGATTTGGACAATTTTAAATAATTTTTATGTTTTTAATTGTTGGATGTTATTCTGTTCATCAGCTGTTTTGTAACATTTATTAGTATAGCTTTACAATTATTTCTGTGTGGGGATCTATAGCAGCTTGGCTTGTTCTGTTTTCCTAATAGGAGGTGTATTAGTGTTTAGGGTCTGGTTTAATATTTGTAGTGTTGCCTTTTCATATATAGACTTGTTACTATTTGAGTGTTTTCCATAATACAGGTGTAACTTTGTGCAGCTTATTGCAGACTTTGTTAGGTGCTACATTTCTCTTTCCATTTCTCCAGGTTTACACTGCATGGAAAGTGGCTTTTGTGGGTTTCCATTCCAGTTTGTCTCCATATTTATAATTTGTGGTCTTTCTGTATTTGGTGAAGGTTGGTTTTGTGTGTGTGACCGAGGTGAGGTATTTTACTAGCATACAGGCATTTGTATCAATTTTATTTGATGTGCTTTCTCAATAGGTCATGGAATGGTGGTAAATTAGGGTAATGCCCTAGTTCTGGCTCTGCACCCATTGTTAGGAGTCAGGGGGTTCCTGTAGATGCAGAGTGTATGTTTACATTTAGCCCCATGACAATCATGGGTTCAGTGTGTCACACATGTGAGAATCATCTGTCAGGTGTGTCCCAAAAGAAAAAAAAAACAGGTTGAGAACCACTGCTCTACTGTATACACAGAGATGGGATCCTGTGACAACATTGTAGCTCCAGCCCTCTTCTTTGCCATCAGGGGGGTGGGATTCCACGACAGCACTGCTGCTCTAGCCTTCTGGCTCAGATAGTACTGGTTGGGTAGGCTATGATCCATCCAAGCCCACCTGTGGCTATGCCACTTAGCAGCACACCTGGGGAGGGGGGAAAGCAGTGGAAGAAGAGGAAGCCTGCGAGGCCACCAGTGGACCCCCATCCCACCAGCAGGCGAGAAGAGGAGGCAGCCCACAAGGCTGCCAGTGGACCCCATCACACCAGTGGCATAAGAAGAGGCGGCAGCTCACAAGGCTTCCAACAGACTCCATCCCACCCACGGTGGAAGAAGAGACAGAGGCTGAGGCCACTGGTGGACTCCATCCCACCAGCAGTAGAAGAGGAGGTGGCATCCCATGAGCCTGCAGGTAGATCCCATCAGCGGTAGAAGAAGAGAAGGCTTTTGAAGCCACTGGTGGACCTCATCCCATCGGCGGCTGAGAAGAGACCTGCAAAGCTGATGGTGGATCCCATCCTACTGGAGGAAGAAGAGGAGGCTAGTGAGGAGGGAGCCTGTGTGCCTGCCTCTGCCGTATGCTGCCAGGCAGTAACCTAACCACATCCACTTAATATACTGTATGCTGATCTCGAAGTAATCAGCATTGAAGAACCTCTAGTCCTATGAGATAGGACTAGCCCCGGGGCTGGTGCACAAGAAGCAGCAACACAATTGGCTTCCATATCTGTTCCCGATGGTGTGTGTGTGTGTGCGCGTGTGTCTGTATGTGTGTGAATGGATGAGAACCCAACTGGGACTATATGTGAATGGACACCTGACTGGGTCTATTAAGGGGAATGAGAAATGGACTGGGGACTATTAGGAACCAGCCTGGAAAGAATGGTGCACATATGCGAACAAGAGCCAGACTGGGCTGTGTGCATATATATATATATGTAATAATATAAAGTACGTACACCTCTGTTATTAAGTACAACCATACAACCTGAAACAGAGGACTCGGCCCAAATTATAATGCCAGTAAATATTCCAATAATTTTTATTCAAAAAAAAATTTTCACCTTTAATTAGAACCAACATGTGCTAAAGAACATTACATATTAAAACCATCAACGACGCATCATCACTCTATCATCATACATCCCATTCATTCATACACCCATACCCCAATACCCTAAAATTATGCCAATGACCCTTACATATGCCAATACCATACAATGTTGACATGCCCAACATATAGCTTTTTAGTAATGTAACATGTATATTTTACAAAATGTTATAAAGAGGCTACAATAGCCTACACACAGGATATTGTTAATTATACAATCATATGCTATATGTGAGTATATATTGTTGTTATTATGCACCCAACAGGATACCTGTTTCGCCCAAAATTAGGGCTTCCTAGGGAGAAAAATATATATTATTATAACAGGAAGCTGTACTGTCGTCACTTGATTGTCACTTCCATGATGCAGAGACTGTATAACATTGATGGCAACCCATCCCACAATTATCAATTGCACATGCTCCCGGTCTCTATACCTGTAAAAAATAATAAACAACACCACCTATTTTAAATAACCAGATGCTTTATAACCGGGTGCGTACACCCTGTGCACCACCACCTTTAAAACGGTACCAACCATTCCGTTAACTTTATTTATATGCATAGTCATTATCAACTTAAAAACTTCCAGGAATCCAAAAAAAACCTTTCGGGTAACTCCACTGAACTGCCAGTCATAGATAAAATCAGCCACAATTGTTATCTTCAGACTTCATGAATTGTCCTCCTATATTGCAACCATAACACAAAACATAAAAATGTCTACCAATAGAATACATTCTTACTACATATCAAGCGAATGAGCATTTAATACGCATACCATACACTAACTTCAGAGAAACACTACGCTCTGTGCGCCCAAAAAACAACTTAATATCTGATACATATACCGCTAGATTCAGATTAAATGCACGTAACTGTCTTACCAGTATCATCATAAGCCGAATCGCTATGGGTATAAAGATGTTCTAATTCATTCTTCTTCCTGGAAAGCACATTATTCAACAGTGCTAGACAAACGCCACCAACTGCGTAAAATACCTGCCTCCTATACGCACCGTAAAGCGTTATTTAAACTATCCAAGAGCCAATCACTTTACCAACGCAGCCACGCCCGAACACTTGATGACGTGCTACGTTCACGCTTCCGTAACCTACTGCTATTCTTGTTACCAGCACGATTGCGCAATTACACGACTATTATTATTATTATTATTATTTTTTACAGGTATAGAGACCGGGAGCATGTGCAATTGATAATTGTGGGTTGCCATCAATGTTATACAGTCTCTGCATCATGGAAGTGACAATCAAGTGACGACAGTACAGCTTCCTGTTATAATAATATATATTTTTCTCCCTGAGGAAGCTCTAATTTTGGGCGAAACAGGTATCCTGTTGGGTGCATAATAACGACAATATATACTCACATATAGCATATGATTGTATAATTAACAATATCCTGTGTGTAGGCTATTGTAGCCACTTTATAACATTTTGTAAAATATACATGTTACATTACTAAAAAGCTATATGTTGGTCATGTCAACATTGTATGGTATTGGCATATGTAAGGGTCATTGGCATAATTTTAGGGTATTGGGGTATGGGTGTATGAATGAATGGGATGTATGATGATAGAGTGATGATGCGTCGTTGATGGTTTTAATATGTAATGTTCTTTAGCACATGTTGGTTCTAATTAAAGGTGAAAAAATGTTTTTGAATAAAAATTATTGGAATATTTACTGGCATTATATTTGTGCCGAGTCCTCTGTTTCAGGTTATACATATATATATATGTACATGGGTGCCTGACTGGGGTGTAGGTGTTTATAGGAACCTGCCTAAGGTGTGAATGGGAACCTGACTGTTCTGTATGTGTGTGTGACTGGGGTGCAGGTGTTTATTGGAACTGGACTGGTGTGGGGGTGATTGGAAGCCTGACGTGTGCGTGTGTTCGTATATATGTGAATAAGAGACACTGGGGTGTCTGTGTAGCTAAATGGGAGCTTGAGTAAGGTGTCTGTGTAGCTAAATGAGAGACTGACTGGGGTGGCTGTAAGCATTAGAACATGACTGGGTGTTTTGTGTGCGTGTGTGAGAGAGAGAATGGGAGCCTGGCTGGAGAGAGAGTGTGTGTGTGTGTGAGAGAGAATGGGAGCCTGGCTGGAGAGAGAGAGAGAGCGCGCAAGAAAGGGAGCCTGTCTGGACAGAGTGTGTGTGAGAAAGGGAGCCTATCCGGAGAGAGAGAGAGAGTGTGTGTGTGAGAAAAGGAGCCTATCCAGAGAGAGAGTGTGTGTGTGTGTGTGAGAAAGGGAGCCTATCCGGAGAGAGAGTGTGTATGTGTGTGCGAGAATGGGAGCCTATCCGGAGAGAGAGTGTGTATGTGTGTGCGTGTGTGTGAGAATGGGAGCCTGGCTGGAGAGAGAAAGAGAGAGTGTGCGTGTGTGTGAGAGAGAATGGGAGCCTGGCTAGAGAGAGGGAGGGAGCCTGGCTGGAGAGAGAGTGAGAGCATGAGTGTGTGTGTGAGAGAGAATGGGAGCCTGGCTGGAGAGAGAGAGAGAGAGTGTGTGTGCGCGTGTGTGTGTGAGAGAGAATGGGAGCCTGGCTGGAGAGAGAGAGAGTGAGTGTGCATATGTGTGAGAGAGAATGGGAGCCTGGCTGGAGAAAGAGAGTGTGTGCGCGTGTGTGTGAGAGAGAATGGGAGCCTGGCTGGAGAGAGAGAGAGAGAGAGTGTGTGTGCATGTGTGTGAGAGAGAATGGGAGCCTGGCTGGAGAGAGAGAGAGTGTGTGTGTGTGTGTGAGAGAATGGGAGCCTGTCTGGAGAGAGTGTGCATGTGTGTGAGAATGGGAGGCTGTCTGGAGAGAGAGCACGCGCGAGAAAGGGAGCCTGTCTGGAGAGAGAGAGAGATAGCGTGAGAAAGGGAGCCTGTCTGGAGAGAGAGAGATAGCGTGAGAAAGGGAGCCTGTCTGGAGAGAGAGAGATAGCGTGAGAAAGGGAGCCTGTCTGGAGAGAGAGAAAGTGTGTGCGCGTGTGTAAACGGGAGCCTGTCTGGAGAGAGAGAAAGTGTGTGCGTGTGTGTGTAAACGGGAGCCTGTCTGGAGAGAGAGAAAGTGTGTGCGCGTGTGTGTAAACGGGAGCCTGTGTGGAGAGAGAGAAAGTGTGTGTGAATGGGAGCCTGACTGTGTATGCATGTGTGTGTGAACGGGAGCCTGGCGGGGAGTGCGTGTGTGAACGGGAGCCTGACAGGGTGTGCGCGTGTGTGTGATTGAGTGTGTGTGTTTGTGAGAACAGGAGCATTACTGGGGGGGAGGGTATGTGAATGAAAGCCTAACTCGAGTGTCTTTCAAGCATTAAGAAAGGTGGAAGAAAGGTCAAACTTACCAGCATGGCTAAAATATGAGGTGAAAGAGGCTATTTGATCCAAACGATCTTCATTCAAAAACTGGAAGAAGGATCCATCAGTAGAAAACAGGATAAACCGTAAGCATTGGTAAGAAATTGATAAGACAGGCTAAAATAATTTGAAAAGAAGATGGCTGTAGAGGCAAAAACTCATAATACATTTTTTAAAAAAAATATATCTGAAGCAGAAAGTCTGTGAGGGTGTCGGGTGGACCCTTAGATGATCAAGGGGTTAAAGGGCACTTAGGGATGATAAGGCCATTACGGAAAGATTAAACAATTTCTTTGCTTCATTTGTTTACTGAAGAGGATGTTGGGGGAGATACCCATTCCGGAGATGGTTTGCAAGGGTAATATTTCAGATGAACTGAACCAAATCACTGAGAACCTGGAAGATGTGGTAGGCCAGATTGACAAACTGAAGAGTAGTAAATCACCTGGACTGGAAGGCTTATCTGCATACTGTTCCTAGCATCCCGGGAGAGGACTCCAGAGGTAACAGCGAGTGATCTAGGCTTTGAACTCCACAGCCCCAGCTTCCAGAGTACTTATAATCACAAGTGAATTGTGATAAATTGCAGGAGGACCTTGTGAGACTGGAAGATTGGGCATCCAAATGTCAGATGAAATTGAATGTGGATAAGTGTAAGGTGTTGCATATACAGAAAAATAACCCATGCTATAGTTACACAATATTAGGGTCCATATTAGGAGCTACCACCCAGGAAAAAGTTCTAGGCATCATAGTGGATAATACATTGAAATTGTTGGCTCAGTGTGCTGCAGCAGTCAAAAAAGAAAACAGAATGTTAGGAATTATTAGAAAGGAAATGGTGAATAAAACGGAAAATGTCATAATGACTCTGTATCACTCCATGGTTAGACCACAACTTGAATACTGTGTACAATTTTGTTCGCTGCATCTCAAAAAAGATATAGTTGCACTGGAGAAGGTACAGAGAAAGGCAACCAAAATGATAAAGGGGATGGAACAGCTCCCCTATGAGGAAAGGCTAAAGAGGTTAGGGCTGTTCAGCTTGGAGACGAGACAGCTGAGGGGGGGATATGATAGAGTTTAAAATCATGAGAGGCCTAGAATGGGTAAATGTGAATCTGTTATTTACTCTTTCGGATAATAGAAGGATTAGGGGGCACTCCATGAAGTTAGCTGTAAACGTGTTACTTGCTAATAAGAGAAAATTATTTTTCATTCAATGCACAATTAAGCTCTGGAATTTGTTGCCAGAGGATGTGGTTAATGCAATTAGTATAGCTGGGTTTAAAAACAGTTTGCATAAGTTCTTGGAGGAGAAGTCCAGTAATTGCTATTTATCAAGTTGACTTAGGGAATAGCCACTGCTCTTATTGGCATCAGCAGCATGGGATCTACTGAGTGTTTTGGTACTTGCCAGGTACTTGTAGCCTAGATTGGCCACTGTTGGAAATAGGATGCTGGGATTGATGAACCCTTAGTCTGATCCAGTGTGGCAATTTATGTTCTTATGTATACACCCCCAAGGTTCTGAAAGAACTAAAAAATGAAATTTCAGACCTATTTCAATTTAATTTGTAACCTTTCATTAAAATCATTCGTTGTACCTGAACATTGGAAAATGGCCAATGTAACCCAGATATTTAAAAAAGGCTCCAGGGGTGGTCCGGGAAACTATAGACCAGTGAGTCTGACTTCAGTGCTGGGAAAAATCGTGGAAACTTGATAAAGAATTGCGATCTCAAAACATTTAGATAGACATTGTTTAATGGGTCACAGCCAACATGGATTTAACTAAGGGAAGTCTAGCTTCACAAATCTACATTTTTTTGAAGGGGTGAATAAACGTGTGGATAAAGGTGAACCGGTAGATGTAGTGTATTTGATTTTCAGAAGGCGTTTGACAAAATCCCTCATGAGAGGCTTCTAAGAAAACTAAAAAGTCATGGGATAAGAGGCAATGTCCTTTTGTGGATTGCAAGCTGGTTAAAAGACAGGAAACAGAGAGTAGGATTAAATGGTCAATTTTCACAGTGGAACAAGGTAAACAGTCGAGTACCTCAGGGATCTGTACTTGGACCAGTGCTTTCTAATATATTTATAAATGGGTGAAGTGATCAAATTTAAGGAAGACACAAACGGATTGTGATAAATTACAGGACCACCTTGCAAAACTGGAAGATTGGGCTTCCAGATAGCAGATTAAATTTAACATGGACAAGTGCAAAGTGAGGTATATATGGTAAAATATGCCCTTGTTGTAGTTATACAATATTAGGTTCTATCTTAAGAGTTACCACCCAGAAAAGAGATAGAGGCATCATGCTGGATAGTACATTGAAATAGTCAGATCAGTGTGCTGTGGCGATCAAAAAAGCAAACAATCAGGCCGATTCAGTAAAGTCCGCGGGAGAGCAGGCAAACGCCCGCTCTCCTGGCGCGCACGATTCAGTATTTAAATTGGGCCCGGCGGTAAAAATGGGCAAAAGGAGCAGTGGCTGTCAGCGGGTTTGACAGCCGATGCTCAATTTTGCCGGTGTCTGTTCTCGAGCCTGCTGACAGCCACGGGCTCGGAAACCGGACACCGGCAAAATTGAGCGTCCTGTTTTCGACCCGACAGCTGCCGGCCGACTTCCAATTTTTTTTTTTTTTTTTTTTAACTTTTTTTTACTCTTCAGGACCTCCGACTTAATATTGCCAGAAATTCAGAAATTAGCGCCTACCTTTGGGTAGATGCTAATTTCTGAAAGTAAAATGTGCGGCTTGGCTGCACAATTTACTTTCTGAATCACGTGCGAATACCTAACAGGGCCATCAACATGCATTTGCATGTTGAGGCCGCTATTAGATTCGGCAGGTTGGACGCGCGTTTTCCGCCCCTTACTGAATAAGGGGTAAGGGAAAACGTGCGTCCAATAGCAGACTAACAGTGCGCTCTGTCGGAGCACACTGTACTGTATCGGCCTGAATGTTAGGAATTATTAGGAAAGGAATGGCAAATAAAATGATGGATGCCATAATGCCTCTGTATCGCTCCATGGTGAGACCACATCTTGAATACTGTGTGCAATTCTGGTCACCACAGCTCAAAAAAGATATAGTTGCACTGGAGAAAGTGCAGAGAAGGATGTCCAAAATAAGGGGCATGGAATGGCTGCCCTATGAGCAAACGCTAAGGATGTTAGGGCTGTTCAGTAAGGAGAAGAGATGACTGAGGTGGGAATTGATAGAGGTCTACAAAATCATGAAAGGACTTGAACAACTTAATGCAAATTGGTTATTTACTCTCTCAGATAAAAGAACTAGGGGGCACTCCATGAAAGTAGGAAGAAGCTCATTTAAAACAAATTGAAGAAAATTCATTTCACTCAGCTCATAGTTAAGATCTGGAATTAATTGCTAAACTATGTGGTTACAGCAGTTAGTGTAATGGGTTGAGAAAAAAGGTTTGGATAAGTTCCTAGAGAAAAAAATCCATAAACTATTAATTAATAAGCAACAGTAGCTTGAGATTTATTTAATGTTTAGGTACTTGCCAGGTAATTATGACTTGGACTGGCCACTGTTGGAAACAGGATACTATGCTTGATGGACCCTTGCTCTGACCCAATATTGCATATCTTATGTTCTTAGAGTGCATGCCAATTGGAGCCTGCCTGGGCGGAGTGTCTGTGGGCATGCATGTGGGTGTGTGTGAGCCTCCCTGGAGAGTTGAAGATATTCAAGAGATCCCATGTGGGATGTAAATTAATGTAAAATTGGATATCATCTGCGTAAATTTTATAGCCATTTGTGACAGTAGCAAGAAGTTTAGTGATTGCTGCTAAATAAAGACTGAATAAAACTGCTGATAATGCCGAACCTTGAGGGACACCAGATTTTAATTGATAAAAAATGGAAAGTTGGTTATTAAAGTTGACCTGTTGAGTCTGATTGTAAAGGTAAGATAAAAACTATTTTAGCATGTTTCCAGACAGGTCGCATTCACGTAGTCGAAACCCAAGAATCTCATGATCAACAATATCAAATGCCAAAAAGATGCTAACGACGTAACGAGACAAGTAGAAACTGTTGACCAGAGTTAAGGCCACGTCTGATGGAATCTATAAGTGAAACTAGTAGTAATTCAGTGCTCATGGAGCATCTAAAAACAAATTGATGAGGATAAAGACTATCATTATCCTCTATGAAAGCAATGAGTTGGTGTAGTATGACAGATTCAATGATTTTGGATAAAAAAAGGTAAAAGATGAAATAGTTGATAATTAGAGAGATCAGATGGATCCAAATGGGATTTCTTTAAGAGGGGTTTGATGACTGCTTTTTTAAAGATAGGAACGGAACACAACCGTATTGAACGGATTTATTAATGATAGAGTTTAACAATGGAACAATGGAGTCCTTACAGGCTTTGAAGAGTGCTATAAAGACCTTGGCCAAGGGGCGCGTAACATTATTCATGGACGAGATAATATTAGAGACCTCGAGACAAGAGGTATCATCAAAAGAGAACCAGGAATCAGGTGAAATGGAAGAAAGATCATGAAACCAAGGAGTAACCTGAGCGAAGGTTAAACTCAGATTCTCTATTTTAAGGAGAAATATTTTAAGAAAGCTTCAGCAGAAGATTTATCGGAAGTTAGAGAGCAGGATTTGGTCTCACAAGTTAAATTTCTGGCAAACTGAAATAGAGCCTTGGTATTATTACCTAGTGTCTTAATTTATTTGAATTGAAGTATTTTTTTGCTTCAAGAGTATCTGCTTGATACTTTGCAAGCAAAGATCTGAATTTAGAGGCAGTGAGTGGTGAAGGAGATTTATGCAAATTACGTTCAGTTTTCCTAAGGGATGTCTGAAGAGGGATGAGAGATGGAGTAAACCAGGGATGAGATCGCTTCTTGGTATGAATAACGGGTCTAAGCGGTGCAATATGATCAAGTACAGAAGAGACAGAATTAAGCCAGCTGGACGCAAGGTCGTCAAGGTCGTTAAAAGGCATAGAGTCTAAAACAGACAAGTTATCAGAAAATTTAGAGCTGTCAATAAAGCCTCGATGCAATTGGGAGGTAGAGGCTTTCGAGTCACAGGGATTCTTGGACAGCGTTACTAGAAAACTAATCAAAAAATGATCAGACCAAGGCACCTCAGTAATCAAGAGTATCTGAAGGAAACTGAATACAAGAATTATTCACAAAAATGAAAACAAGCATGTGTTCCAAACTATGAGTGGGAGTGTTAACCAATTGAGTCCAGCCTAATGATGACAGGATATCAAGGAACAGAGTACAATTACTAGATTGAAAAGTAGCATTGAAAGGCAAATTAAAATCGCCAAGAATAAGCATATTATTTAAATAGACTTTAGTGAGAAGTAACTGCTCAAAGAAAGGAGACAAATTAGGTTGTAGCAATTTTGGAGGATAATAAGTAAGACAGATAGAGAAACCTGAAGTGTACATAAGTAGTAATTCAAAAGAAGAATTACAGCTAAGATTTTCAAATTTCAGGTTCCAATGTTCCTTATAAATGATTAATAACCCCCCCCCCACCCCCACCTTTTGCTCATGGCCTGGAATGATAAGAGTAAGTAGAAGGACAAATTTGATTGAGTGTAACAAAATCAGATGTAAGAAGCCAACTTTCTGTTACACATTTAAAAAAAAATCAGGTTTTTCTGTTTATATTCGATCATAAATAAGTTGAAATTTATTTTTAATTGATTGAATATTGATCAGCATAAATTTAGCAGCAATTAAGGAAGAAGGAACAGAAAGCAGAATCTTGATTAAACAAGATGGTTGGTGAGGTTTCTGAAATTGACTAACAGATGATAAATCACCATACCTGCCATGACCTGAAATAACCAAGATAGAAAGATAAGTAGGAAATTACATGTCACAAAACAAATTTGAAGAGTCAAGGGCCTCATTGTGTGCTCCTTCATGCACAATGAGTGCCAAAGGAGCTCCTTTGTTGCTTGCTGACTCTTCACCCCTCTTCCGATGTCGTCACTAGGAGGGCATGATTACAGGCTGGGATTTCATCAGGGCTGAGGTGAGCGGTAACAACCGGGCGCCATCATGTGCACCTCTCTCAACAGGGCCAATGGCTGTAGAAGAGCCCAATAGTCCGGAGAGAGGAGGCAGAGTGATAAGAGCAATGGCTTTTTCTTTTCCGTCAATGTGGAAGGTGGTTATATCTAGATGTTGCTACTCTTCCCATGCCATGAGCGTATCTATCTTCTCCAACACTTGTTGGCTCTTGGTTCTGCCCTAATGATTCATATAAGCCACTGTTGTCGCATTGTCGAACATTATCCTAACTGCCCAAGCCTCTAGACACTCTGTGAACCTCAAGTATGCCCACTGAACTGCACGTGCTTCCAATCAATTAATGCTCCGATGCTCCTCAGCACTCCACTGATTCCTGACAGTGAGTCCCCAATCATGAAGGCTCGCATCTGTCGTGAGCACTAACTATTCCAGCATCTCTAAGGAAACACCCTTCCTGAGATGCTCTGCTTGCAACCACCATTGTAAGTGGATGCTAACTTCTAATGGCAACTGAAGGGTTACCATGTATTCTTGAGACTGCTGACTCCACTGGGAAAGCAATGTACGCTGAAGAGGCCAAATGCGTGCTCTTGCCCAGGGGACAACCTCCAAAATGGCTGCCACCAAACCCAGTACCTAAAGATAAGACCACACTACTGGGCAAATAGCCCCTTGTCAGGGTTTGAACTTGAGCCATCAACTTCTGAATGTGACTCTCTAGCAGAAACACTCTGCCCTGCTTCATATAGAAATGAACACCAAGATACTCCAGCATCTGAGATGGCTGTAATCTGCTCTTGGCCAAGTTCACCACACTGTCTAATTCTTGCAGTAATGAGTCATAAGAACATAAGAAAATGCCATACTGGGTCAGACCAAGGGTCCATCAAGCCCAGCATCCTGTTTCCAACAGTGGCCAATCCAGGCCATAAGAACCTGGCATGTATAAGAACATAAGAAAATGCCATACTGGGTCAGACCAAGGGTCCACATTGCATGAAGCCAGGTGACTTTCTTCCACGCTTTTGACCCGAATCAACCAGTTGTCTAGATACGGTTAAACCAGGATGCCGGCCTTGCGCAAGGATACCACTACCACCACCATGAACTTGGAGAAATCCTAGGTACAGTTGCCAGCCTGAAGGGCAGGCCCTGAAACAGAGAATGACAACCCATAATGGCAAACTGGAGGAACTGTTGATGTTCCCAGAGAATGGGAGTATGCAGATATGCCTCAGTCAGATCCAGAGACATGAGAAATTCCTCTGATCGCACTGTCATTATTATGGAGCGCAGAGTTTCCATATGGAAATGAGTCCCCCTCAAATATTGATTGACACCTTTGAGATCCAGGATGTGCCAAAAGGAGGACTTCTATTTGGGTACGACAAAAATAAACAGAATAGTGGCCTCTATTGTCTTGCAATTCAGGAACAAGAATAACAGCCTTTAAGTCCAACAGCTTCCTTAAGGCAGTCTCTACTGCCACTCTCTTCTGCAGAGAGTCACAGGGAGAGAATATAAAGACATCCAGAGGAATGTGAAGAAACTCTAGCGCATTGGATTCTCTTATCACTTCCAGGACCCATTGGGCCAACATGATCCAGACTCATCTCTGATAAAAATGAGATAGACGCCTGCCTATGTCCTGTCCCAGTAGGCATGTCTGCACACCTTCATTCTGAAGATCGGGGTGCTCCACTCCAAGAGCCTGCATTCTTCTGAGGCTTTCTAGGCCAAAAGTACTGAGACCTACCAAAAGGTTGAGTCCTCTGAATAGTAGTTGCCCTATAGGGACGAAAATGCCTGTAGTCTCTAGCTCGGTCTCTTGCTCCAAAAGGACACAATGCCAGCTTATCCTCTGCCAAACAAGGGAACTTGGATTTCCCCATCTCATCATTTTCGCCAACTCACTGCCAAATAAAAGAGAACCCTTAAAGAGTAACTTTGTGACACTGGACTTAGAAATTGTGTCCACTGACCAATTTTGCAGCCACAGCTGACACCTAGCCGCTATCATGGAAGCGGTCCCTCTATCGGCACTGCAAACAAGATCACAGCCTGCATCAGCTAAGGCAGCTCCCGGTTCCATTACCCTTCTGCTATTTGACCCCGCTCTATTAGTCTCCTGAGAGAAACGTAGACTAGCCCGAGTAACAAGAGGCAATTTGCAAATTCATCACCATGGCCTACTTAAGGATAGCTTCAATTCTCCTATCTTGAGCATCCTTAGAGCTGCTCCTCCTTCCACCGGAACGATGGTCCACTTGGGTCACAGAATATACCAGCGCATCCACATTCGGGAAACGCAACTATTCTATTGGCACTGGATCAAAGGGGTACAGACGAGCCGAAGCATGATCCCCTTTAAAGTTTGCTTCTGCAGCACTCCATTCAAGGTCACTAAGAGAAGATAAGGCCATCACAGAAAGATTAAATGATTTCTTTGCTTCGGTGTTTATTGAAGAGGATGTTGAGGAGGTACCCATAACGGAAAAGGTTTTCATAGGTAATGATTCAGATGGACTGAACCAAATCACGGTGAACCTCGAGGATGTGGTAGGCTTGATTGACAAACTGAAGAGTAGTAAATCACCTGGACCGGATGGTATACACCCCAGGGTTCTGAAGAACTAAAAAATGAAATTTCAGACCTATTAGTAAAAATTTGTAACCTAATCCTTAAAATCATCCATTGTACCTGAAGACTGGAGGATAGCTAATATAAACCCAATATTTAAAAAGGGCGCCGGGGCGATCCGGGAAATTACAGACCAGTTAGCCTGACTTCAGTGCCAGGAAAAATAGTGGAAAGTGTTTTAAACAGCAAAATCACAGAACATATAGAAAGACATGGTTTAATGGAACAAAGTCAGCATGGCTTTACCCAAGGCAAGTCTTGCCTCACAAATCTGCTTCACTTTTTTGAAGGAGTTAATAAGCATGTGGATAAAGGTGAACCAGTAGATGTAGTGTACTTGGATTTTCAGAAGGCGTTTGACAAAAGTTCCTCATGAGAGGCTTCTAGGAAAAGTAAAAGTCATGGGATAGGTGGCGATGTCCTTTCGTGGATTGCAAACTGGCTAAAAGACAGGAAACAGAGAGTTGGATTAAATGGACAATTTTCTCAGTGGAAGGGAGTGGGCAGTGGAGTGCCTCAGGGATCTGTATTGGGACCTTTACTTTTCAATATATTTATAAATGATCTGGAAAGAAATACAAGCGAGGTAATCAAATTTGCAGATGTTACAAAATTGTTCAGAGTAGTTAAATCACAAGCAGATTGTGATAAATTGCAGGAAGACCTTGTGAGACTGGAAAATTGAGCAACGAAATGGCAGATGAAATTTAATGTGGATAAGTGCAAGATGTTACATATAGGAAACTATAACCCATGCTATAGTTATACAATGTTAGGTTCCATATTAGGTGCTACCACCCAAGAAAGAGATCTAGGCATCATGGTGGATAACACATTGAAATCATTGGTTCAGTGTGCTGCGGCAGTCAAAAAAGCAAACAATGTTGGGAATTATTAGAAAGGGAATGGTGAATAAAATGGAAAATGTCATAATGCCTCTGTATCGCTCCATGGTAAGACCACACCTTGAATACTGTGTACAATTCTGGTCGCCGCATCTCAAAAAAGATATAATTGTGATGGAGAAGGTACAGAGAAGGGCGACCAAACTAATAAGGGGAATGGAACAGCTCCCCTATGAGGAAAGACTAAAGAGGTTAGGACTTTTCAGCTTGGAGAAGAGACAGCTGAGGGGGGATATGATAGAGGTGTTTAAAATCATGAGAGGTCTAGAACGGGTAGATGTAAATCAGTTATTTACTCTTTCAGATAATAGAAAGACTAGGGGGCACTGCATGAAGTTAGCATGTGGCACATTTAAAACTAATTGGAGAAAGTTCTTTTTCGCTCAACGCACAATTAAACTCTGGAATTTGTTGCCAGAGGATGTGGTTAGTGCAGTTAGTATAGCTGTGTTTAAAAAAGGATTGGATAAGTTCTTGGAGAAGTCCATTACTGCTATTAATTAAGTTGACAGCCACTGCTATTACTAGCAACAGTAACATGGAATAGACTTAGTTTTGGGGTACTTGCCAGGTTCTTATGGCCTGGATTGGCCACTGTTGGAAACAGGATGCTGGGCTTGATGGACCCTTGGTCTGACTCAGTATGGCATGTTCTTATATTAACTCTTGAATTGCATACAGGAGGGGAAAGAAACAGGACGCTTTTCGTAGTGTGACCCATATGGGGGTCCACCTTTTACGCACCTGTAGAGTGACTCCCAGCCACACCAAGCATCTTCAGAGTTTGAGATTGATAGAGATGAGTTGCAGAATCTAAGAAATAAAACAGAGTTCTATTTGGCTTTAAATCTGGGATAATTTCCCCCTCTTGTAGAGGGGAGAATCCCAAATCGTTTGAGTTATCCTTATCCACATCTTCCTGAACATTGTCAGGGACCTCTGCACCACAGTGCTTGCACATGGTGGCAGATAACTGGGAACCCCGAGTACACGACCCCAATTTCAAAGGTATCGCCATCTCTGCTGGGCACCCCTGCAGAAAGGGCTGTAGTCCCTGGAAAAATTCCAGCCAGGAAGAAGAGAATGAGTCCATACTAAGCTCCAAAGACCCCAATCTGATGTCCTCTAATCAAATATCCCCTGAAGACATCTCTGTCATAGGATCAACTGAAGAAGGGGACATCCTGGCTGTGTCGCCTTCAGCTCCAATCTCCCCTGTCCGAGGGGGAAGGACCAGTGTCGGCAAACTCAGGAGGTGGCAAAATTACCTTGAGCATCCAAGTACTGCGAGTCTGTATGAGCACAATTCCTTGGTTGTATGGCCATTATGTAGCAAACAGCACAGATTACTAAGCATTTAGACTTGTCACTGGCACTATACTGGAGAAATTATGTACCTGATAATTTCGTTTTCCTTAGTGTAGACGGATGTTCTCAGGACCAGTGGGTTATGCTCCCCTGCCAGCAGATGGAGCAAGCTAATGTCACAGTATATATACACTCCTGCATTGACCCCCACCCTGCCAGTATTCTCTTCAAAAGCAATTGTGGATAGACTAGCAAAAAACTTGATTAAAAACAGGCAACCATAACTGTACTTAACAAGAAACACTGAATTCAAATAATAACATAGGTACCCCAATCTAGGAACTGGATGACCCCAGGACTATTGACAAAATCAGGTGGCAGCCAAGGGCGGGAAGCTGAGTCCATCTGTCTACACTAAAGAAAACGAAATTATCAGGTAGGTAATTTCTCCATTTCCTAGAGAGTAGACAGATGGACTCAGGACCAGTGGGACGTACCAAAGCTACTCCCCAGCAGGGTGGGAGGCTGCCCATGGTCCAGTCAACACCACACATGCAAAGGCTGCATTTTCCCAGGCCTGTACATCCAGACAATAAAACCTGGAAAAAGTGTCTAAGGAGGACCACGTCGCAGCTTGGCAGATAGACAGGAGACAACAATCCAACTTCCGCCATGACACTGCCAGGGCCCTAGTGGAATGAGCCCTAACCTGAGTAGGTAACGGCTTTTCAGCATACACATATGTGGTTATCACCACCTCCTTAATCCAGAGAGCTATTGTAGCCCATGAAGCTGATTTGCCCTGCTTCCTGCCACCATGAAGGACAAACAGGTGATCCATCTTTCAGAAAGGTTCAAACCTCCAGATACCACACAAGTCTCTTGACATCCAAGGAATGCAGGAGAAGATACTCCTCCGCATCCCTGACCTCAGAGATGGCAAGGAAATGGACTGATTCAAATGAAACTCTGAGACCACCTTAGGCAAGAAGGATGAAACAGTATGCAGCTGTATCACCCCCTGGAGTCACCCGAAGAAAGGGCTCCCAGCAAGCCAAGGCCCACAGCTCGGAAATTCGACATGCAGACACTCTCCAAACCCGCACATAGGCTAAAGAAGTGGAGAACTTCCAAGCGCGGCATAAGGTGGCAATCACCGCAGAAGAATATCCATGCTTCAACAGGTGAGTCCTCTCCAGGGCCAAATCGTAAGACAGAACAGAGTCGGATCCTCGTGAAGAAATGGTCCCAGTTGCAACAGATCCATATGTGGTGGAAGACGAAGGGGGGGGGCGGTTCTCTACCAGTCCAGTGCCACCAGGAGTACAAGCCCCCTGTGGCCTTCGATCTTGCCCAGCAAGGGCCATGGAAAAAAGGCATAAAGCAACTAGTTTTCCGGCCATCCCTGTATGGGAGCATCTATGCCCAGGGAACACGGATCTCTCCTGCAACTGAAGAAGTAAGAAACTTTCACATTATGAGAAGCCGCCAGCACATCTAGGAACAGAAGGCCCTAGCATCCACTATCAGTTGAAACGCCTCTGCTGACAACCCCCATTCTCCTGGGTACAGACGCTCCCTGCTGAGGAAGTCTGTTCTTACGTGGTCTCTTCCTGCAATGTGAGAGGCCAAGATCATCTGTAGATGTCCTTTCACCCATTCCATAAGTTGGTCTACTTCCTGCAACACTTGCTGGCTCTTGGTTCCTCCCTGATGATTGACATAAACCACTGTTGCATTGTCCGACAATTCCTGGACCACTTGACCTTGCAGTTTTCCACTGAATTGCAAGCATGCCAACTAGACCGCCCGGGCTTCCAGCCGATTGATGTTACAGAAAGTCTCTTCCACTCTCCAGCATCCTTGGGGAGTCATCTACTGATAGATGTGAGTCTCTAGGGTTGGGGAGCTCACTGTCGTGAGTACCAACCAGTTCGGGGAGGTCAAAGAAACTCCCTTTTTCAGATGAGCCTCCTGCAACCACCACTGGAGGCAAGAGCAGATTTCCATTGGCAAGTGGACCTGAACAGAATACTCCTGAGACTGAGGGTTCCAAAGAGACAGCAGTGAGCGCTGAAGAGGACACATATGCGCCCTCACCCATGGCACCACCTCCAGGGTTGCCATCAAACTGAGCACCTGTAGATAGCACCACACTGTTGGGCATATAGTGTTTACCAACTGACACACCTGGGGCAATTTCTGAATCCGAACGTCCAACAGGAAAACCTTGTCCTGCCTCTTGTTGAACTGAACACCCAGATACTCCAAAGACTGAAATGGTTGAAGACTGCTCTTGGACAGGTGAACCACTCAAATGAGTTCCTGCAACAAGGAGATCACTTTGTTGGTGACATGGCAGCTCTCTCTTCCTGAGAGTTGGCTTGAAACAGCCAGTCATCCAAGTATGGATGCATCAGGATCCCATCTCTTCTCAATGCCACCTCTACCACCACCATAACATAAGAAATTGCCATGCTGGGTCAGACCAAGGGTCCATCAAGCCCAGCATCCTGTTTCCAACAGAGGACAAACCAGGCCACAAGAACCTGGCAAGTTCCCAAACACTAAGAAGATCCCATGCTGCTGATGGCAGTAATAGCAGTGACTATTACCTAAGTAAACTTGATTAATAGCAGTTAATGGACTTCTCCTCCAAGAACTTATCCAAACCTTTTTTGAACCCAGCTACACTAACTGCACTAATCACATCCTCTGGCAACAAATTCCAGAATTTTCTTTGATTAGTCTTAAATGTGCTACTTGCTAACTTCATGGAATGGCCCCTGGTCCTTCTATTATCTAAAAAATGTAAATAACCGATTCACATCTCATTTAAGACCTCTCATGACCCCCCTCATGACCTCTCCCCCCTCAGCCATCTCTTCTCCAAGTTGAACAGCCCTAACCTCTTCAGCCTTTCCTCATAGGGGAGCGGTTCCATTCCCTTTATCATTCTGATTGCCCTTCTCTGTACCTTCTCCATCACAACTACAGTGGACCCTCGAGTTACAACCAGATTGACATACACACTTCTTGGGTTACAACCAAAATTTTAGTTTTGAATTACAACCTGAATACCAGCCAAGGCCATGTGTATCCGCTCATGTGTGCGGTTGCTTCTAATTGGGCATTTTTTCCTGTCAATCACGTTTGTTTTTTTTGACTTGGTGGGTGGGACTTCTGCTCTGCTGTTGCAGTGATCAGTTGCTGCTGATGAGGCCTGTCCATCTCAGGCACACCCAGAGCTGCAAATGTTCACAAGAGCACATAGGTAGACCCGGCATGGTACTGCAGCAAGCAACAGCATCACTGGTGACCAAGGAAGCTTCTGTGCAGCAGCAGAAAGGGAGTACAGCACTCATCTGGCTACAGCAAGGTATCAGGAGGGGAGGAATGAGTATGCTGGGAGGGGGGAATCCTCCCTTCCTGCAAGCCAAAGATGTCAACTTGAATGGTGAATACAGTATGAAGTTGTTTCTGGTAGGCTAGATACATTTTATAACTTTTTGGTGAGTACACTAGGAAAATTATTGGTGTTTCTGTAATTACACACATACAACCCTTTATTATGAAAATGTTAGGTAAGGGTTGCTATGGGAGGTTCAGAACACATTATGGGTATTTCCATTATTTCTTAAGGAAAAAATAGTCTTGACTTACAACCAGCCCTCTGCAACGAATTGAGTTCGTAAGTCAAGGGTACACTTTTTTGAGATGCGGCGACCAGCGTATACAGTATTCAAGGTGCGGTCTCACCATGGAGCAATACAGAGGCATTATGACATTTTCCGTTTTACTAACCATTCCCTTCCTAATAATTCCTAACATTCTGAGCACACGGAGCCAATGATTTCAAAGTATTATTCACTATGATGCCTAGATCTTTCTCGTGGGTTGTAGCTCCTAATATGGAACCTAACATCGTGTAACTACAGCAAGGGTTATTTTCCTCTATATGCAACACCTTGCACTTGTCCAAATTAAATTTCATCTGCCATTTGAATACCCAATCTTCCAGTCTTGCAAGGTCCTCCTGTAATGTTTCACAATCCGCTTGTGATTTAACTACTCTGTGTTTAAAAAAGGATTGGATAAGTTCTTGGAGGAGAAGTCCATTACCTGCTATTAAGTTGACTTAGAAAATAGCCACTGCTATTACTAGCAACAGTAACATGGAATAGACTTAGTTTTTGGGTACTTGCCAGGTTCTTATGGCCTGGATTGGCCACTGTTGGAAACAGGATGCTGGGCTTGATGGACCCTTGGTCTGACCCAGTATGGCATGTTCTTAATAATTTTGTATCTGCAAATTTGATAACCTCGCTCATTGTATTCCTTTCCAGATCATTTATATATATACCCTTTTCCACTGAGAAAATTGACCATTTAATCCTACTCTGTTTCCTGTCTTTTAACCAGTTTGTAATCCACAAAAGTACATCACCTCCTATCCCATGACTTTTTAGTTTTCTTAGAAGCCTCTCATGAGGGACTTTGTCAAACGCCTTCTGAAAATCCAACTACACTACATCTAGCGGTTCACCCTTATCCACATGTTTATTAACCCCTTCAAAAAAATGAAGCAGATTTGTCAGGCAAGACATCCCTTGGGTAAATCTCATATCCCTCAATGAAAACAATGTTCTTCTCAACTCCCCAAGCTCCTCCCAATTTGCCAAAACATCTATTTATCACTCACCATTTGTAAGAGATTTAGGGGTCCTGCTTGATAACCAGCTAAACCTAAAACAATTTGTAAACACCACCACAAAAGAATGCTTTTTCAAATTGCACGTACTTAGAAAACTGAAACCTCTCCTCCACTTCCGAGATTTCCGTTTGGTACTTCAATCCATCATCCTGTCTAAAATCGATTATTGCAACTCCCTTCTTCTGGGTCTCCCCACAAACACCACCAAACCCCTACAGATGGTTCAGAACACCGCCGCAAGGATTCTTACCAACTCTAACAAAAGAGAGCACATCACTCCCATCCTTCAGAACCTCCATGGTTACCCATCAAATCCAGGATTCTCTTCAAAGTCCTCATGATGATTCACAAGGCCAGTCATGACATCTCCCCCCTCAATCTAAGCATCCATCTACGTCCTCACATATCGGACAGACCTATCAGAAGAGCCTACAAAGACACACTGTATGCGCCCCCTGCAAAAACCTCCTTAAGGAAGTGAGCCTTATCAACAGCGGGTCCCACTCATTGGAATGCGCTTCCCCCAGACCTCCGCCAAGAACCCTGCCCTCTGGTATTCAAAAAAAAGCTTAAAACTTGGCTTTTCAGTCAAGCCTTTGCCTGAAAGATAACTTTCTTCTGAAGCCGTTTCTTGGGCAAGGTCACGCCTTCCTCTCTATTTAGTTCTCCCAGATCTTACCTGGGCCCCTCTTCCAAGCCTATCATGGCCATCTGCCATCCATGCATGTACAGCTCACCCTATACAGTTTATCACCATATTGCATCTCAGATCTGTTGCTGAAAATGTATTAATTTTACCTGTTTAATTAACCCTGTAATTTAACGGATCGCACATGTTTTCTTATGTATTCATTTATCCTGCTCCCTAGGTTGTGAGCTTTTCACCTGACATTCAGTTTCCTAGTTTCTCTGTAATTAATTGAATGTTCCCTAAGTTGAATTATAGTGGTTATTAATTTTCTTGTATCACATGTTCCCTGTATCGCTCCCAGGCGACTGTTCAGTTTCCATGTAAACCGGTGTGATGCGTATTCTATACAGGAACATCGGTATACAAAAGTTAATAAATAAATCCATGTTGACTGTGTCCCATTAAACCATGTCTTTCTATATGCTCTACGATTTTGATCTTTAGAATAGTTTCCACTATTTTTCCCAGCACTGAAGTCAGGCTCACTAGTCTATAGTTTCCCAGATTGCCCCTGGAGCCCTTTTTAAATGTTGGTGTTACATTGGCCACTCTCCAGTCTTCATAGACCTATCATATCCCTCCTCAGCCTTATCTTCTCCAAGCTGAACAGCCCTAACCTCTTTAGCCTTTCCATCCCCTTTACCGTTTTTGTCACCCTTCTCCAGTGCAATTCTATCTTTTTTGAGATGCGGTGACCATCATTGCACACAGTACTCTCGGTGTTGTCTCATCTTGGAGAGTTAGAGGCATTATGACATTTTCTGTTTTATTCACCATTCCTTTCCTAATAATTCCTAACACTGTTTGCTTTTTTGACTGCTGCAGCACACAGAGTTAACAATTTCAATGTATTATTCACAAAGACACCTAGAACTTTTTCCTGGGTGGCAACTCCTAATGTGGAACATAACTGTAACTACAGCATGGGTTATTTTTCTTTAAATGTATCACCTTGTCCACATTAAATTTCATCTGCCATTTGGATGCCCAATTTTCCAGTCTCACAAGGTCCTCTTGCAATTTATCACAATCCACTTGTGATTTAATTACTCTGAATAATTTTGGGTCATCTGCAAATCTGATAACCTCACTCGTCGTATTCCTTTCCAGATCGTTTATAAATATATTGAAAAGCATCGGTCCAAAGTACAGATCCGTGAGGTACTCCACTGTTTACCTTTTTCCACAGAGAAAACCGACCATACCTTATGCTACAACCTGATCACTTCTTTATATTCTGCCTTTCATGACACTTCAAAAGCAGATTACTTTCATTTCCCCATCCCCAAAGAGTTTACAATAGGTGGTTACTTACCAAAGAATTTCTACCATTTTGGGTCTATGGGAAAATTGCTTAGTAAAGAGGGCCCTCAGTTTGTACTTGATGCAATAGAGGGTGAAATGACTTGCCCAAAGTCACAAGGAGTGTTAGTGGGATCTGAATTCTGGCTTCCCTGGTTCTCAGCAAGCTGCTCTAACTACTGGCTATGCACTTATTTACTTGAAAACAGGGCTTCCTAAACCTATCCTGATGCTCCTCACAGCCCAGGTGGTTTTCAAGACAATTAATATGCATATATATTCATTGTAGAAATCCTGAAAACCCAACTGACTGGAGGTCAAGCAAGACAGGTTTGAGAAGTCCTGCACTATGCTGTGTCACAGACCTAATTTTACCCCTGCTTTAAATCAAAACCAGACAAGACCCCCACACAATTATACTGAGATACGGCAGGCTGAACACCCACAGGAATACAAAGAATTCTGAGCCCTCGCAGGTAAAGCACTTTCATCTATACAGTTTTTATTTACAAACTTGTGGGAAATTTTCATCTCAAATACAGTCAAAAAGAAAACAAAAAGCAAACAGAATGCAATGATTGTTCTTTTTAAAAGAATGCTTTTACCTTGCTGCAGCAATAAGTGCTCTTCACCTGCCTTTTATTCTGTCAACAATGATTTTTTA
The DNA here is from genome assembly GCF_901001135.1 of Rhinatrema bivittatum. Classification (NCBI taxonomy): domain Eukaryota; kingdom Metazoa; phylum Chordata; class Amphibia; order Gymnophiona; family Rhinatrematidae; genus Rhinatrema; species Rhinatrema bivittatum. Next base: position 261,680,094 of record NC_042619.1, read on the forward strand.
AAGAGAAAGCATGATTTTGTGTACTTGTATCACAAAAAATAAAACTGAAGTCTAAATTTTAAAAAAAGTTTTTCTTCTTCCAAACTGGAAATGTACATCCCCATCAGGGGGCGGGCTGCGTTAAATTTCTGTAACAACCTGCTCTGCTTATTTGAAAAACAGAGGGAACTGTGCAGTAGACATGATGGCCTAATATTCATCCAGGGTATCTGCCCGTGGGATGGAGAGTCCCCGTTCCTTTAGTGCCTGGACTTTCACCTTCTCTGCTTCCTGCTTGGTCTGCTGCTCCACCCTCTGCTCTTCCAGGATCTCCTCAATAGACACTTGCTGCAAAGGAGCATCCATCTCTTTTTCCAGGTCCTGAGCAAAAAAGAGAGAGAGTGGGTCACACCTGTCTGGGAGAAAACAATTTACTGTAGAAGGCCTGAGTGCTCTCCACACCAGCGTAATTTGCTGAGGGCTGAGCAGATGAGAAGTGGGGGGCAATGCAGCTCGTTTGCTTACAGCAAGTGCTGTGCAGGAACCCAATAAAAAGGAAAGAATTGCTCAATTGTTTTCAGAACAGCAGCAGCCTAGTGGGAGACTACATTAATTCCCCGTTGTCCCTCCGCTTCATAATTATATCATTCACTCTTCCTGGCATCTCTTGGTGACACTTCATGCCTGTGGTGAAACACACCAAGTTCTATGGTTTTATTATTATTTGGTTTTTTTTTTTACATTTATTGATCATGCGACAAGGGTACCTGTCCCCATGAGCATGTATATGTGTGTCTGGACTGAGCAGCACAAGGACTTTAAGTGACTTAATATTGATAAGCTGCTTTTAAAGTTCCATGCAAGCAAAATACCCATCAACTATGACAGCCCTTTACTGAGATAAAAAGAATTTACAGCAAGAAAGCCTTCAGAGAAATGACAGTGAATGCAGAATAAATGTTCCCTGCTCTTCAAAGTCTCCCCCTCCCCTCCTGAGGACAACCAAGCTATGATGTTGCAGGATGTATGTTGGACCAATGGGAGCTTCAGAACCACCAGCGAACAAGGAGGGTTCTGACCAATGGGGAGAGAAGAAAAGGAAAGGACAGAAGCAACAGAGAGCTGGCAGTAAAAGGAGACCAAGATCTCGCTTTTGTGTGAAACCATGCAAAAATACCCCATAGAGGTGTGCTATACCAAGAGGGGCATTGTTGAGCACCAGTAAAACAAAAATAATCTCTCAAGAGGGGACAGGGTCGAGCTGGGAATAAACGCCTCCCTTGCTGTTCTTCCCTACCTCAGGAGATACTAGCTGCAGTTTCTGAGGGGGGGGGGGGGGGGGAATCATTCCTCTGCTGAAGGAACCAACAGAGATAGGTAAAAAAACAAAAAGCAACCTAAATCTTGATTGTATTAGTGAGATCCAGAAGGTTTTCCCTAAAGGTGTATTCCTTGTATTGTGCTAGGAGTTTTGCCCTATACTTGCAAATACTTCAGGAGGGACAGACTGCAGGGGGATTTCAATGCAGAGAAACTCTCTGTGCTGTAAACACTGGGACCAACAATGGCTGCCTGCTCAAACAAACATGCGTGATGCCACACAAGAGAGACTTTAAACTGCTTTATGCTTGGAGCATCTGAGAAACGTGAGACCTTGCCCACAGAAATGAAACCCTCCAGCGACTAGCCCCATGGAGGATTTCTGTGATGGGCCCTATGCCAACAGGTGTAGGATCTCCTCTCTCATTAATCTGTTGCATGAGAAACTTACTTTGCTTTTAAGTGAATCAGAAAAAACTGGGCCAGACTTAGAGACTTTGTTTTCCCATGAAAATGCTGCTTCCTCAGATGCTGCCTCAATAATACTGGCCATGGGGAAAGTGGTGGAGGCAGCCCAAAAGCCCCATTCAGACAGAAATGCATACAAACATCTGCGGACTTTCTCCGGAAAGATTCCAGTACCCAACGGAGAGGATGACTATGAAAACTGGATGGGGAAAGCAACAGAAAAGGTTCAGAAGTGGAGCTGCTCAGATGGGGAGAAACGGCGGTGGTACTGGAGAAACTTTAAGAGGCCCTGCTTTACGTATATTTGGAGCCCTCAAAATGGAGAACCCCCAAGCCACGATGGTGGAGTGCCAGGATGTCTTGGAAAGCACTTTTGGTACCACTGAAAGTGGGTCTGACCTATATTTTAGGTACTGGAAGATCAGTCAGCAAGAGGGGGAACAACTATCGGACTTCCTGAGATGGCTGAAGCACCTCAGGAGAGTTGTCCAAAAAGGGGGGGGCGGGGGAGGGAAGCTGTCCCCACCCAGAAGGAAGTACTTCTGATAGAGCAGTTGGTGCGAGGAGCCCCGCAGTCTGACCAGATGATCACACATTTGTGTTTGAGAGAATGGTGGGCTGCTCCTCTGAGTTTTCTACAGCTCCTTCGAGAGATCAGAGATGAAGAGGAGCAGGAGGCCGCCAGTCACGGCTGAGCAGAAAGCCATCCTCCCAGCTCACCGGTCAGCGCAGGTAAGTGCGGTGGCTGGATGGAAGGAGCCCCTCAAACAAGTAAAGGAAGAGACTGCTGCCCCGAACACACAACACACCCTTCCAGCTCTGTCTGCGGAGGAGCCAGCAGCCAGAGCCAAGACTGTGACCATAAGTTCAGGTGGAGACTTAAAAGCTATTGTGGCACGATTGAGCCAGGACTTGGCAGCCCTGAAGCAAGTTGTATTGGGCCCAGAAGAGCCTACATACTCCAAGGCAGGTATACACAACCCCCTTTGAACAAGAAGGAGCAATAGTGAGTTACAGGGAAAGGGCCCTCACTGCAGTCGGAACTGAACCAGCCCAGGTTTTGTTATCGTTGTGGAGAAGAACATTGAGCCATAGCTTGTCCTATCCTTTGGGATCGACAAACGAGGAATGCCTAAGTGGCTCAAGAATACTCAGCCGCAGGGGAAACCCATGGAAGAAGCACCCGTTGCTCAAACAGTGCTACCCACAGTAGCTATTCCAGTTCTTCTCCATGGCCTGATCGGACCCACACCAGTTGTGTCAATAAAGGTGGAGGGGCAGTCAGTGAAGACCCTTCTGGATAGCAGATCCCAGATTACCATCGTCTTCGACTACTGTATGAAACTAAGCTGCAATATTTGCTGATCCACCCCATTGAGGGATTGGCCATTTGGGGTTTGAGCGAGTCTAGCTACCAGTATAGAGGTTGTGTAATAATGGATGTGAAGTTTCCAGAAAAAGTAACAGGACTCCAAGAGGCAGTACCTGTACTGGCTTTAGTGCGTCCTGAAACAGAGGGAGAGAACACCCCCATTATCACTGGGACCAATGCCAGTTTGATCAGTTGGCCCAGAAAAACAAAGAAATGGTAGGGCCCAACTATGCCAACCTAATTATTCATCCTCTTTGTATAGCAGCATACTGGAGAATGGAACAGTTACACCTGGGGGAATTCTGCACACAAAAACTGAAAATTCTGCAAACTTTATATTGGTCAAAATAACACAATTTACATGACACAGTCTTTAAGTAATTACATTTTAAATTATTACAGAAAAAAGTTACTTAAATTTGCATAATTTTAAATATTTTGAGCAGAATTTCCCTAGAAATTCACTATAAAAAGAGTGCCCTTCCACATACACACCCCCTCATACAGGCTCCCTCACGTCTCACACACACACATATCCCCTCATACAGGGCCCTCTTTCTTGCATACACACCCACACAAGCTCCCTTTCTCTTTCACACAGGCTACCTATGTCTCTCTCTCACGCAGCCCTTCACACAGGCTCTGTCTCACACATACACAATCCCTTCACAGGCTAGCACCCTCACATACACACGATCCCTTTTTCATACACACGAGCTCCCAATCTCACACACATACACACTCCTTCACAATCTCCTCATATAGGCTCCCTCTCTCTGAAACCCACACTCAAGCATCCCCTACCCACCCTCTCTTACCTCCCATGCTCTCTCTCACCCTCCCCACCTCCCCCCTCTTACCAACCATGCTGTCACCCTCCCCTCTCTCTCACACATTCTCTCTCACCGGCATCCCCCCCATGTTCTCTCTCACACCCTCCTACTCTCTCACCCTCCGACACATTCTCTTTCACTGGCATGCCGCGGGACGCACTCCGTTCGCGGCGAAGATGAAGGCCCAGCACGCCGTTCACAGCGAAAAGGGAAGGCCCCTGTGTGCCGCGAACGGTGCGCCGGGCCTTCATCTTCACCGCGAAAGGAGAGTGTGCCGCGGGACGTGCTCAGTTTGCGGCATGCTGAAGTCTCCTCTGCTATTTTCTGCGCAGAATTTGGCAATTCTGCGCTCCGCAATAGCGCAGAATTCCCCCAGGCGTACACAGTCAAAAAGGGATAAAGATTAAGATGATTTGTGGCCAGATTGGTATGCCTCCTCACAACCAGTAAATATACAGCCTAAGGCCACTGTGCCAGTTAAATGCTACATGGAGCTCCCCCAAACAGGAGAAAACAGCCAGTCATGTTTGAGGAGTCACCCGGTAGTCATCTGCTTGGGGGACTGCTAGTACAAAGCCGCATTCTACCTGCCCAAGTTCTGAATAGTAACAAGTTGCATGTTTGAGTGTGAAACGAATCCAAGAAGGAGATTACTGAATATATTTGGGCTCTCTCTGAGCCTCAGGCCAAGTTAGACATTTGCCATCAGGCACTCCCCAGGGGGCTCCTCCTAAGCCCATTGAGCCCTCATTGTTCAACTTTGGGTACTGTCCCATCCCTCGTGAGTGGAAAGTAAGGCTGATAACTCTCCCAGTGTGGAAAGGCGTGCTCAACCCAGGAGTGAGATGGGGGTCTGGCCAGAGGAGCAGAGCATCCAATACCCCTTCATGATTCACACCCTTTCCATGAGAGGTCCCAAAGATTTGTTCTGGGAGGTATCGAAGCACCTACAAAACTACTAGCTCCTACAAAATAGAGAGGCCTAGAATGGGTAGATGTGAATCTGTTATTTACTCTTTCGGATAATAGAAAGACTAGGGGGCACTCCATGAAGTTAGCATAGGGCACATTTAAAACTAATCTGAGAAAGTTCTTTTTCACTCAACGCACATTTAAACTCTGGAATTTGTTGCCAGAGGAAGTGGTTAGTGCAGTTAGTATAGCTGTGTTTAAAAAAGGATTGGATAAGTTCTTGGAGGAGAAGTCCATTACCTACTATTAAGTTCACTTAGAGAATAGCCACTGCCATTAGCAACTGTAACATGGAATAGACTTAGTTTTTGGGTACTTGTCAGGTTCTTAGGTCCTGGATTGGCCACTGTTGGAAACAGGATGCTGGGCTTGATGGACCCTTGGTCTGACCCAGTATGGCAGGTTCTTAGCTGCAGGAATTAGAGGAGTTGAGAAGCCTCTATGCTTCCCCTATAGTGGTGGCCAGAAAGAAGAATGGGGCAGTTAGGATGTGTATCAACTAGAGAACCCTGATGAAGAGAACTATTCCAGACCAGGCCACACTGCCTAGAACAGATGAGGTACTAGACTGTTTGAATGGAAGCAAGTGGTTCTCAGCACTGGACCTGAGAAGTGGGTACTACCAGATACTCAAAGGACAGTGACAAGGGAAAAACAGCTTTCGTCTGCCTGCTGGGGTTCTACCAGTTTGAGCAAATGCCACAGGTGGTTACTAGAGCCCCAATACATTACAGCACTTAAATGGAAAAAACTGTAGTGGGGACATGAACCTCTTAGAAATGCTGGTATACCTGGATGACCTCATTGTATTTAGGAGAACATTAGAGAAGAGAACTGGACCGGTTGGAAGTTCAAGGACTTAAACTGTCTCTAGACAAGTGCCAATTCTGTCTGCCTCAAAATGACATATGTGGGGCATATAGGGTTAAGAAAGGGCACTGCTACTGACCCAGACAAGATTGCCAGAGAGACCCACCCATTTGAAGCAGATCATTTTCAGGGTTCTGTGGTTACGACAGGCAATTTATCCAAAACTACTCTGTGATAATGAGCTTGTCAAGTGTTGCACTGAGGGCTATCCCCCCCAACTGAGAGGAAAGGAGGGGAAGGGCACCTACCCCAGGAGTAAAGTGCTTCAAGCCTTCTGAGTCTTTGGGTGTACAATGGACTCCAGAATGCGTGGCAGTTTCAGAAAAATTATCCACCAGACTCATGCTCCTGTGTTGGCCTTCGGACAGACACTTGCCATACATCCTGCATACTTATGCTAGCTTGGAGGATATGGGCGCAGTCCTGTACTAAGAGCACCCAATGGTGCAAGATCAGTGACATTTGCTAGTCAGAAACTGATCCAGAGAGGAAGTACCCAGGTCACCAACTCACGTTTTTAGCTTTAGAGTGGGCCATAGTGGACAAGTGCCACAACTACCTCTATGGTGCTAAATTCACAGTCAGGCCGATATTGTAAAGTGCACGCAGCTGCACAACCCAGGAGTGAGATGGGGGTCTGGCCAGAGGAGCAGAGCATCCAATACCCCTTCATGATTCACACCCTTTCCATGAGGATGGAATGCGCGTCCACTATCCTGTATTCAGTAAGGGGTTAGAGCAACCAACCCCCCCCCCTCCCAAAAAAAAACAAACAACTAATAGTGCTCATCACATGCAAAGGGATGTTGATGAGGCTATTAGTTATTCACCCGGGATACTGAAAAAATTTGTGGCCAATACTGCTTTTCTGTACACCCTCTGACTTAGTATCTTAGTGATATTAAGTCAGAGGAACCAAAAATGTAAACTTTTTTTTTTTTTTTAATGTGCCGATGGTCAGGTTAGGAAAACAGATGCTTGTAAAATTGAGCATCTGTTTTCTGAACCTGCTGACAGCCACCTCTCCTAGGTTTCCACTGCTAAGGAGGCACTGGGGATGCGCTATTGTCCCTAGCGCCTCCTTTTTAGCGTAACCCCTCATTTAAATACAGGATCACATGCCCAGGAGAGGTGGCTGGGCGTGTGTTGGGAGAGCAGGCGCTCAACACTGAGCGCCCATTTTCCCCACGGACTTTACAGAATCAGCCTGAGTGTGCACAGACAACGTGCTGACCTATGAGCTAACCACTGCCAAGTTGAATGCTTCTGAACACCGATTGCTGGCTGCTTTAGCCACATATGATTTCAGCCTAACGTATCATCCTGGGAAACTCAACATTGATGAAGATGCACTGTCATGATGGGCCCACCAAGAGGAGTCATCAGATCAATGGATTCAAGTGCCAGAGGAGGGGGTTAAGGCCCTGTGTCACTCCATCGATGAGATGGAAGCCGTAGTTTCAATTGGAGTGTCAGCTGCTGCCCAGTAGCTTATACCCAAGTTGCTAGTTTACAGGGGGAAAGCTTACCCACAGCGAACTCAGAAAAAGGACTCCAGCTTGTCTGCTATCTGGACAGCCAAAAAGCACCACAGATCAGCGAACTGGTTCCTTTCACAACACCTTCATATACCCCTGCTACTCCAAGAGTGGGACCGGTTGGTAATGGCTGAAGACTTATTTCACCGTATAATATAGGGTTCAGAGGGCCAGGCCCAGAAACAGCTGTTTCTGGGCCTGGCCCTCTCTAAGCAACACCTGGCCTGGCCAGGTGTTGCTTAGAGAGTTCCGCCATTTTGTCCTGCGAAGATTACATGACGTCAGAGCACCTGGGGATCGATCACACCACTAAACTGGTGAGAGCCTGTTTCTACTGGTCTAGATGATCCACTGATGTAAAGTCTTATGTAAAGAATCGTGGAAAGTATTGTGTGTAAAACGCTACCCATTGGAGTTGCGCCTTTAAATAATATCACCAGCAAAGGCCCATTAGATTTAGTCTGCACTGATTTCTTATGGCTGGAGAGTGATCACCGCAACATCAGTAACATCCTGGTAATCACCAATCGCTTCACCCACTATGTTCAGGCATTCCCCACAAGAGACCAATTGGTGAACACAGTGGCTAAGATACTGTGTGAGAAATATTTTGTTCATTTTGGCTTCCCTAACTGAATCCACTCAGATCAAGGACAAGGTTTTGAAAGTCGGCTAATTAAAGAAATGCTTCAGGTCTGCGGTATCAATAAGTCACATTCCATGCCTATCACCCTCAAGGTGATCCACAGCCTGAGAGATTCAATAGGTCTCTGTTAGATCTGTTGGGAACTCTAGACCCAAAGCAGAAACATTGGAGTCAGCATGTGAGCGGGCTGGTTCATGCCTACAACTACATAAAGAATGATGCCATCGGCTATTCACCTTATTACCTCATGTTTGGTCAGGAGACTCGATTGCCAGTAGACATGTGCTTTGGGGTGAACCCAGATGGTAACTCAAGAAGTCATTTAAAGTATATTGAGCAGATGAAAAAGCAATTGAACCAGGCTTACCAAATATGATGCCTGTGTAAAGGGCTAAGAATTGAGATAGGGTACTGGTAAGGGCCCTGGTTATCCCTGGAAAGCATAAACTAAACTATCCAATAGATGGTACCAGGAGGCCTAGGTCATCAGCAAACTGCCAAACCTGCCAGTTTACAAAGTGAGCCCTGAAAGTGAGCAAGGTACTGATGGACCCTTCATAGGGCAGATTGTATGACTGGCCTCACCACAGACTGGTCCCTTGTTGAGCCCTAGCCCCTTACTGTATAAGGTGTAGTGGATGCACATCTAACTGTGTGTAAGATGGTGGGCTCAGTCAGATGTGAAATACTCTGTCCCCCATACAGACAAGAGTGTGGATCCTATCGAGTTGGTGCAGTTATTCATGCAGATGCCAGCAGCTAAACCACTTGAGGTGCCCTCATCTCCAGCCGGAGAGGATCCACCCCCCAATGCACCAATTCAAAACACCTCTAACTGTAGGTGACTGAGAGGCTACTGTGAAAGAGATACCTTACCCCTCAACAGTACTGGTGGGTGAGGCTCCAACTGATGTAAAATTACTCAGGGGCAAGTTGAGCTTACTGAGACCCCCCAGAGGAAACCCTTTGTGCCTCCCATCAAGTTGACTATGTGGAAGATGCATCAGAGCCCCAGGTTAGGCATGATTGGGGGGCGAGCAGCCCATAAGGAGTAATTAAACCAGTGAACAGACTCACGATACTCTAGGTATGCCTAATGATCTTCCACTGCACTCAACCTCTCGGAGTGCTGTGGCCTTTATAAAAAGAATCTCGGGCCTTACTTGATTGTGTAAACAGTGAATGTGTTATCACTGCTCTGTTAGTTAGAATTTGCAGTCTTATTAGACAGGTGGTGTTAACCTATTTCCTTTTCAGACACACAAGGATATGTTTTCCCTGAGGGAGAAGAGTGTGACAAGGGTACCTGTCCCCAAGAGTGTGTATGTGTGTCTGGATTGAGCAGCACAAGGACTTTAAGTGACTTAATATTGACAAGCTGCTTTTAAGTTCTATGCAGGAAAAATACCCATCAACTAGGACAGCCCTTTACTGAGATAAAAAGGATTTATAGCAAGAAAACCTGCAGAGAAACCTGCTGCAAAGGAGCATCCATCCATCCTTCAGCTATCGATGGCAGGTTTCTCCCCATGTCACCTGGTGGGGGCGCTACAATCACACTTAAATTGCCCAAAGCGATATACAACAATTGATAGATCGAGTTCACTCTGAGGAGAGGCACACTAGTAGTGGTGTACCACATGGATCAGTCTTTGGACCAGTTCTTTTCAACATTTTTGTAAACAAAATTGCAGGACTGTCAGGAAATGTTTGTCTTTTTGTGGATGATAATAAAACCTGTAACAGAGTAGACAAACAAGGTGGTGTGGAAGACAAGAGGAAGGATCTAGTAAAGCTCAAGGAATGGTCTAAAGTCCAGTAGATAAGATTTAATACTAAAAAGAGCAGGGTTATGCTTTGGGCTGCAAAATTCCAAGGAAGTGGTACAGTATAGGAGGTGAAATTCTAAGCACGAAAAAATCCGGGGGCGCTCGTATTTGGTAATCTTAATGTAGCCAAACAGGTAGATAAGAATGAGAAAAGCTAGAAGGATTCTCAAGTGCATAAGGAGAATAGCAGAAAAAGAAAAAAAAAAAAAGAAGATTGTGATGTTGCCTCTGTATAGGTCCCTGTGAGACCTTATTTGAAATAACTGTGTATAGTTCTGGAGACTGTACTTTAAAGAGAATATAAACCAGTTGGAATCAATCCAAAGGGTGGCTACTGAAATGGTCATTGATCTTCATTCTAAAACACATAGGGACAGACTTAAAAAATCTAAACATGTATGTCCTAGAGGAAAAACGAGGAGAAAAGAGATATGAAAGTCATTTAATACCTCCAAAGTTTCCATGCACAGGAGATAAGGCCTCTTTCTGTGGAAAAGAGGCTCTAGAATGAGGGGTCATGGGATGAGTTTGCAAGGAGGTAGATGCAGGAGTAATCTAAGGTGGCTGGTGGATGCAAACAACCTCCCTGTAAAGGTGGTGGACACAAGAAAAGTATCTGAATTCGAGAAAGCAGGGGATAAGCACAAAGGATCTCTGAGGGAGAGGAAGGGATTATAAAGCTGAATGGCTGGGCAGACTAGATAGGCAAAATGGTCTTCTGCCATCATGTTTCTTTATTTCTTTGAGAACGACAAACATAAAACATGGTCATAAAATCTAAACACACTTATACATAAAGTCAAACTATCAATCTAACTGCACCTTAGTATAAATATTAAAACCTCAAAGAAGAAACAAATTAAATAATATTAAAAGCTTACTTATAAAGCCTTCCTTTCACTGCCTTCCTGAAACCCTTAAGATCTTTGCATAAACAGATCTTGCTATCTATGCAACATTGAAGCCCTCTGTATGCTTTACACTCGGTGGATGGCTAGGGAGTTATTTACTTCTGAAATGTGCCTTCTGGCAGATTGTACAGAGGGGAAACAAATCTCCTGCTTTTACCACCATGGTATACACTGTAGCCAAGAGAACATCAGCATTACTACCACCAAATGGCATTAGAATTGTTCATTTTAACTTTAATGAAATGGTTCAACTAGGTGTCATGTTGACATACTATGCCCAATTTGATTATAACAAAGCTACTGGAGCCATTTGTTTTTAATTTTATCTTTCCAATGTTTTTTGTTTCCTTAGTTTCTCCATTTTAGTTTTTGCTTGATCACTCTTCCCCCTTTTTTCTCACCCCAGTATTGAATTTTTACATCTCCCGACTATGACTTGCTTCACCACTCCCTTTCCTAAATTACTTAGGGGTAGCCATAGAGAAAGAGAGATAAAATTAAATGGATTACAGGTGTTGAATTCTTAAATGACAACGGCACAGCTGTTATGCCAGCCTTAGATACCAAGAGACTGATTTTTCAAGGGAGGTTATTTGGGCCTGAAAGTTTAGCCCAGAATCCAATCATACTCCTAAATTACGTACGGACAGCTGCAGTAGAATGATCTTAAAATCATGATTAGGCCCATCCGTCCTCATCCACAGCGCCTCAAATTTTCTCACATTAAAATGAAGTTTATTGCCTGTAGCTATCAGGAAATAATCTTCAGTCCATCATCAATAATCCCTAATTTGTCAGGACCTCCCTTGGCAACAGGTATGAAAAGCTGAATATCAGCAGTGCCATCTCCAAAGGTGCCCTATATTAAAGAAATAAGGGGAGAGAATGGAACCCTGCGGTCTCCCACATAAAAAGGTCTCAGAGGCAGCACCATGAATCAGCCCTCCACACTCCCTGCTACCTTCCCTGAAGGAAAGAGGAAAAAAAACCCCACACACACACCTGGGAACTATATTGCCCAGTTTAGATGCCTGCAACTGGTCAATCATCAAACCATGGTTCATCTCACCTAAGACAGCAATCAAATAAAATTAAAAAAAAAACCCAAAAAAGAAAATCATTCCCTTATCCCCTTCTTGATATAAATCATCTAGGAGAGAAGTTAAGAAAGTCTCAGCACTAAAGAACTCCCAAAAACTTGATTGGATACCATCCAATCAAGCAGCAGATTCCACATAATTCAAAAACTAGTTGCCACAACTTTCTCTAGAACCTGATCTGAAAATAGCAGCTTGCAAACAGTTCTATAGTGATCAGTTCTATAGTGATCTTTCACCGGATGGGTCTAATGTTGGTTTCTTTACTAGGGGTTTCACCAAAGCCTTTCAGGTGCTTGGGGGAAATACCCCATCATATAAATACATTTATTCAGTATTTTACCCAGCCTGCCAGCCCTTCCCTTAATGACTTCAGAAAAATGTGATTGGGCAAAGTCACATAGGAGTGAACTTAGTTAAAAAAAAAAAAAAAAGCCACACAATTGCTGGAAACTATTTAGCAGCTGGAACTCTGAACAAGTGGCTCTCTCAAGTTCCTCAAAAATACCAACTGAATTCTCAATACTGCCTGACCTAGCCTGTACATGTCTTCCTGCAACGCCAGTCTGCAGGGTCAGCCTATTCATCCCTGGCTCATTATCTAATTCCTTACAAAGTGCAGCAAATTTGTTCCTAAAATGCTTAGCAAATCCATTACAGGTTTCAATTCTGGATTTGTCACTGCTTTACTTGGAATGGATGCCCATTTTTACAATTGAGAACATTGAATCTGTTGGTAACCAGGCTAAGGCAATCAAGTTATGGTTTTGCCTCCTTAGTGGACTGGATAGTGGGTGGGAGAAGAACAGTAGTGACTGGAACAGTAAGTGGGTCACTGTCCCCATGAACTCTTCTGCCATGGGTTCCTTTCTAAAGCAGAACAGAGACATAGGAGGGGATTGAGAGATGAGGAATGGACAAGAAACATGTATTTGCCTCTGTGAATGAGGAAGAGATTGCCACTAATACAGAATACAATGGCCAGAATTTTTTTTTGGGGGGGGGGGGGGGGGAGGACGACACACGACCCGATTTCAAGGTACCAGGTTCTTCAGCTTCCTATAGAAAATATTGTAAATTCAAAGTGTTGATACTGATGTACAAATGTAGGTATGATCTAGGCCCTAGGTACCTTGCTGAGCGACTGAAGGTTTGGGTCCCCTGCTGAGATCTTCTCAGTATATCTTTTGGTCATTCTGTCTGTACGAGAGCTTCATTTGGAAAAAGGCTAGAAAGAGAACTGTCATCAGACTGGAATTTTGCATTGGTGTCCCTGGAGCAGCATTAAAAGCGATAAATTTACAATAACTGATATGTCTCCCAAAAAAGTAAATTTATTACTGTAGATTATATTCTATGATGAACATGATGATGAGGCTTTAAAATAAGAGGGATTGCTATGCCAAGACCAATGAAGGCTGGAGACCCAATGGAATCACATAAAAAAAAAAAAAAAAAAAAAAGGATTCCGGATACAAGTGAAACAATCCCCATGTGAAACCATGTTTCGTAGCCATCTACTGCTTCAGGGGGAAGAAATGGAGGTCGTATCTCTCGGCAATTACAAGAGATCCGGTCTCCATTTCTGATAACAGAGTTACTCTTTCTAGCCTTTTCCCAAATGAAGCTATGGTATCTGGATTTATCTATTTATTTTTATGTGACTCAATTGGGTGTCTGGTGTTCACTGGTCTAGATATAATGCTAAAGAACCTCTTTTTAAGATAAATCATTTTACATACTTTTTGGAAAACCAAACGTATTTTCCATTCAAAATGCATTTTTGTTTGACAAAAGGGACGGATGAGTGATTCGTGATAGGATGGAAGTTTTCTACTCCAAGGACCTATTATCACACTTATTCGGGCATTGCACTTTTGAGTAATAAGTGGATCACAGTAAGTGTACTAATATACCCTTAAAGGAATTTTTTGTATTGTGAATTGGCTATTTTCTATATTTAATTTTTGCCATGCCTTGTTGGGCTTATTTGGTTGGTTGTTTTATTTAGAGATCTACATTCTCCTAGTCAATATGCTACAGGGAATGGGCCTCCAACTTTCCTGTACCATTATGGCATTCCTACTTTAGTTTAAAACTCTTGTTTTTTTGTTTTTACACTGAAGGTAATTTGCAGGTAATTAAAAAATATAATATAATGTACACAACAGCTGATTTGATGGAGAACTTTCATTACAGTGGCAGTTATAGGCTAAAATGGAGAAATTGCTTACCTGATAATTTCATTTTCCTTAGTGCAGACAGATGGACTCAGGACCAATGGGTATAGTGTACTCCTGATAGCAGTTGGAGATGGATCAGATTTCAATCTGACGTCAGCCTAGTACATATACCCCTGCAGGAAGTGCAGCTCTTCAGTATTCTCCTTGAAAAGCATTGTGGATATATGCATGACTGAATAATTTGAATAACTTGGTTAACTTGAACCGGTTGAATTGGTTATAGCTGGAGACCACCAGTGCCCTCAACCGGGAAATGTCAACACCCGGTAGGATGGGTGTCCTAGCTGGAGGAAAGCATGGCTTACCCGTGAATTACTCGCTCCTGGGGATGTCACCCAAGAATTCCATGCGTAACGGCAGCCGTGGGTGGGATGCTGAGTCCATTTGTCTACACTAAGGAAAACGAAATTATCAGGTAAGTAATTTCTCCATTTCCTAGCGTGCAGCAGATGGACTCAGGACCAATGGGATGTATAAAAGCTACTCCCGAACCGGGTGGGAGGCTGCCTGTGACCCACTTAGTACTGCCCTTGCAAATGCTGTGTCCTCCTGAGCCTGAACATCCAGGCGGTAAAACCTGGAGAAGGTGTGGATGGAGGACGATGTCGCCGCCCTGCAGTTCTCGGCGGGTGACAGCATCTTTGTTTCCACCCAGGACACTTGTAGAGGCAGTGGCTTGCCTGCTTCTACACAGGCCACCTTGATGACTTCTTTGATCCAGCGGGCTATGGTTGCTCGTGAGGCCGCTTCCCCTTGCTTCTTCCCACTGTGAAGGACGAATAGATGGTCCATCTTTCATACGGATTCTGATCTTTCCAGGTATCTGACTAGGAGCCTGCCGACGTTGAGATGGCATAGACTTCGAGCCTCTTCTGAATTCTTATGCTCATCTGGCGATGGTAGCGAGTCACCACTTTGGGGAGGAACGACGGAACTGTGCGTAACTGGATGATTCCCGGGGCGAGTCTGAGGAACTGCTCGACAGGACAGTGCTTGTAGCTCGGATATACGACAGGCCGAACAGACTGCCAGCAGGAAGGCTATCTTCAATGTTAATAGTCGGAGAGACAGGCCGCGGAGAGGTCTGAAGGAGGTTCCTGCTAGGAAATCTAGGACCAGGTTGAGGTTCCAAACAGGCAGCGGCCACTTTAGGGGTGGTCAGATCTGCTTGACTCCTTTCAGAAAGCGAGAGACATCCGGGTGAGAGGCTGCTGCCGCTCTTGCTCTTGGTTCCATAGCATGATAATGCGGCCACATGTACCTTGATGGCGTTGAGAGACAATCCCTTTTGTAGGCCGTTCTGCAGGAATTCCAAAATTGCAGGAATTTTGACTGAGCATGGTATGATGTCGCGGTCCTCGCACCAGGCTTTGAATACTCTCCAAATCCTTATGTATGTTAGGGATGTGGAGAACTTGCGTGCTCGGAGTAGAGTGTCGATTACTGCCCCCGAGTATCCGCTCTTCCTTAGTCGAGTCCTGTCAATGGCCAGACCGTAAGAGATCCTCGTGGAGGATCGGTCCCTGTTGGAGCAGGTCTCTGTGTGGAGGTAGCAGAAGGGGGCTCCCTGTCAGCAGTCTTCACATGTCTGCATACCATGGTCTTCTTGGCCAGTCCGGGGCCACTAGAAGTACTGGTCCCCTGTGGTGTTCTATCTTGTGAATGATTGCGCCCAATAGGGGCCACGGCGGGAAGTCTCCTGTGGCCAGGTCTGTACCAGGTCTGGGGTTCCCGCCTGTGGCTGAAGAAACTGGGCACTTGAGCGTTGGACCGCTTTGCCAGGAGGTCCATGGTTGGTGTTCCCCAATGGTTTACTATCAATTGGAATGCTGTGGTCGATAGCCTCCATTCTCCTGGGTCTAGACTTTCTCTGCTGAGGTAATCCACAGCGACATTATCTTTCCCGGCGATGTGGACGGCAGAGATCTCTTGAAGATTTGCTTCTGCCTATGACATTAGGAGGTCTATTTCCAGAGACACCTGTCGGCTTCTGGTTCCTCCCTGACAGTTGATGTAGGCGACTGTTGAGCGTTGTCCGACATTACTCTGACCACTTTGTCTCTGAGTCTGTGACCGAACTGTAGGCAGGCTAGTCTGACTGCCCGGGCTTCTAGGCAATTGATGTTCCATCCTGACTCTTCTGTGTTCCATTGCCCTTGGGCGGTTAGCTACTGGCAGTGTGCTCCCCATCCTCATAGGCTGGCATCAGTGGTGAGCAGGATCCAGGTTGGTGAAGATAGTTTCATTCCCTAGCTCAGATGGCCTTCTTGTAGCCACCATCGTAGTTGGGTCCGAACTCTGTCCGGGAGCTGAAGACATACGGTGTAGTTCTGGGACAGTGGATTCCATCGTGATAGTAGTGAGCGTTGTAAGGGTCTCATGTGAGCTTGTGCCCATGGCACTACTTCCAGTGTGGATGCCATGAGGCTGAGGACTTGTAGGTAATCCCATTCTGTGGGGCAAAGTTCGCTGAACAGGGTTCGCAACTGGGTCATCAGTTTTCATCTCCTTGTCAGTGTCAGGATGACCTTGTCTTGTTTGGTGTCGAACCGGACTCCCAAGTATTCTAGAGATTGGGAGGGCTGCAGACAGCTCTTGTTTGTGCTGACCACCCAAGGCTTTCTAGTAGAGTTTTGACTCTGTTGGTTGCCTGGTGGCTTTCCTCTGGGGATTTTGCCCTGATCAGCCAATCGTCTAGATAAGAGTGCACACGGATTCCTTTCTTCCTCAGTGTTGCTGCCACCACCACTATGATAGTGAACGTCCGGGGTGTAGTGGCTAAACCGAATGGTAGTGCCCTGAACTGGTAGTGACGGTCCAGGATCAACAAGCATAGAAAATGCTGATGCTCTTGATGGATTGGTATGTGTAGGTAGGCTTTAGACAGATCCAGGGATGTAAGGAACTCTCCCGGTTGTATCGCCCTTATTACCGAGCGAAGGGTTTCCATGCAGAAGCGAGGAATCTTCAGGTGACGGTTGACCGCCTTGAGGTCCAGGATGGGTCTGAATGTTCCCTCTTTCTTGGGGACAATAAATACTGGACATTATTCCATCTATTTTATTTGTTGTAGAGGCACCGGTGTTATAGCCTCTAAGGCTAGCAATCTGGTCAGTGTAGCTTCCATTGCCATCCTCTTGGAAGGGTCATTCCACAAACTTGTCTGGAGGAAGGTGGTGGAAATCCAGGTAATATCCCTCTCGAATGATGGATAGGACCCACTTGTCCAAAGTTCTCTCGACCCATCTTTGGTAGAATAGGGCAAGTCTGCCCCCTGTGGCTTCTTCCTTTGGACGGGTCGGCTGATTTTCATTGTGGGGTGCGGCTGGGGCCTGGGCCCTAGCTGGCTCCCCTTTTGTTGTGCTTGTTCCAAAAGGATTGGCTTCGGCCTGCGGGGTGGGCCGCTTGATATGTGTTTCTATATGGGTTGAAGCACTGTGATCCTCTGCCCCTGGAGGTTCGGGGGAAGGATCACTGGTTTCTCTTATTCCTGTCCTCCGGTAGCTGCGGCAGTGGGGACTCGCCCCATTTGTTGGCTAGCTTCTCCAGTTATGCTTGAAAGGCATCCTTATGAGTCTCGTTTTGGAGGATGCATCGGCCGACCAGTTTCGGAGCCAGAGTTGTCTTCTGGCTGCCATGGCAGAAGACACTCCTCTAGCTGCGGTGCGCACCAGATCAGAAGCGGCGTCCACGAGGAATGATACTGCTGGTTCCAGGGCCTCCCCAGGAGTGTTGTTCCTGGTCTATAATAAGCAGGTGCATATCACCACAGCACAGCAGGCCGCGATCTGTAAAGACATAGCGGAGACGGCAAAGGACTGTTTGAGGATAGATTCCAGACGTCTGTCTTGAGCATCCTTAAGTACTGCTCCTCCCTCCACCGGGATAGTAGTGCGCTTCGAGACCGCGCAGACCATGGCATCCACTTTTAGACATGCCAGGAGATCTTTGGCGGCTGGGTCCAGAGGGTACATGGCTGCCGGAGCCCGCCCCCCTTTGAATGTAGTTTCCGGGGCATCCCAATTCCAGGTCAATTAGTTGCTGGACGGCTTGTAATAGTGGGACATGGCGGGAGGTCTGACGGAGTCCCTCTAGTAGGGGGTTCGTCTTAGGTTCCCCCGAGGCACTTATGCCCGGAATAGCAAGCTCTTAAGCAGTGTGTGACCAGGTCTGGAAGCTCGTCCTTGGTGAGGAAGCGTCTCATGGTTCGGAGGGGCTCTGTCCCCGGAGGGAATTCCCCTTCCTTCAGGGATTCTGAATCCTCATCCACGTTGTCCGTGTCCTCGAAGGTGGGGCTTCTGGGAGGTGGGATCACTTCCCTGGGCATAGAGGGTCCTGGGATGTTGAGGTCCTCTGGTGGAGCCTATGACCCTATTATAGGAGGCCCCGGTTGCATGTGGACGAAGGTATGCAAACCTTTGAAGAATTCCATCCAGGAGATAGACGCTGGGACCAAGCTAGGAGGCGCTGTGTCCCTGGGGGTCCTGTTTGAGGGGGGGGGTGTCCCGCTGGGGTTTGCTAGATCCGGGGGTACTAATTGAGGAGCTAGAACCCAGTCCCGGCTGGGGCTGGCCCTGGGCTGGATCCCCCAGGGCCTCCTCGCAGTGGATACACAGGGCATTGGCCTCCTCGTGTTGTGCGGCTCTGATCTGACATGCTGGGCAGAGGCCCTGAGCCTTGAGCTCCTTTTCTGGTGGTGCCATGGATATAGGTGAGTAAAATCTGTTATGCGCTCCGGATGCTGGGTCTAGACTAAGGGGCGCCGTGTCCCTGGGGAGCCCCGTTTGAGGGGGGGGGGTTCCCCGCTATGCAATGCTAGGTCTGGCATACTGCTTGAGAGGCTGGAACCTGGTACCAGCTGGGGAGGGCCATGATCCCCTAGGGCCTCTTCGCACTGTATACACAGGGCCATGGCCTCCTCATGCTGTGCAGCTCTAATGTGGCATGCTGGGCAGAGGCCCTGAGCTTCTTTTCCGGTGTTGCCATGGCTTGTGCGCATAAAATACAGTTGTGCGCATAGATTTGGTGCACGCTCAGGAAGATATGCACGCTGTTGTGCACACAGATCGGTTATGTGCCCGGCACGGTAAGCGCGTGGCTATGCACGTCACTTGTGTGCACGGTATTGGGCTCGTGACGTTGTGTGCACGGCTCTCCTCTGTGCGCACGGATCGGAACGGCGGACAGGGCGGCGAACAGATCAAAATGGTGATGGCAACCACCTCTGAGGGTCTCCACGTGGGAGGACCCTCAGATCTGACCAGGGTCTAGCCCTGCTAGGGCAGATCAACCCAGTGGCACTGTTGCTGGCTGGTGACCTGTGCGACTCCTCGAGCTTCGGAGACCGGAGACTTTTAAATAGATTTCTACCTTACCTTGTCTCGGCACTTCCCAGTCTCGTTCCAGGCGGTCTCCGGCTGCGGGGGGGGGGAGAGGGAAAAATACCTTCACTGCTGCACTCAAAGTTGCACCCGCTGCCTCTCTCAGCCTCACCCGATGTCGGGGCTAGGTCCCCGCCGAGGGTCTGCCGCCGGACCGAGGCTTACCTCAGAGGGATCGCGGAAATCACCTCAGGAATTCTCAACTGGGGGAGGGACCCAATGGGTGTCACTGCAGGAGAGAGGGGCTTGTTTGTAGAGGTAAGATTTCTTCATATTTTGGAACACTGTGCGAGCATGCATAGAGTCCCTAACTGCTATGGAGACAGAAAATACTGAAGAGCTGCACTTCCTGCAGGGGTATATGTACTAGGGCTGACGTCAGATTGAAATCTGATCCGTCTCCAACTGCTATCAGGAGTACACCATACCCACTGGTCCTGAGTCCATCTGCTACACGCTAGGAAATAAACTTTAGCAAAATCTTGTTGTATGGTACACATCTCCCACACAGAAGATTGGGGTGGGGGGGAGTGAGAATGCAACCAAATCTGAAAAAACATACAATTGATTTTTATCCGGCCAGCATCTATTCTATACAGGTAGGTACCTGCATCAGAGCTATGAGCTGAATCCAAAGGACAAGGCCCTCACTTGGTTAACAGCTAGGTTGAAGCCAGTACCTACATTTCCTCCAAGGTTAAAACAATTTCAGCAGACAACCAAGAATACTGCTAAGCTCCCTCTCAAACCATCATGTTATTAGAGCAAGCACAGAGAACCCATATTTAGGTAGGAGTCCATAAAATCCATTGTTCCATCTGCTTTCCTAACAACATTTTAGCTTGCAGAACTCAAAGTCACTTTCACTGTGCTTATTTGCATGCAGCTGCTATTAGAAGAGGTATGCATAAGCTATCCAGTCTAACTTGACTACATACTGTTTACCAATCATCTCTGTAGACACCTGTATGCTGCTGGCCACAACTGTCTGTACCAAGGCCAGTAAATCTTTGCTTTAGCCTGATCAAATGTTTGCCAGAATAGTTGGATTATCATCATAGCTTCCTTTTCAAATAGTGCAATGGTATTTTTATCTTCATCGCAAACAATGACATGAATCTGTTTGGCACACCACCAGCAGGTCCTCTAGCTATCAGCTCTGCACACCTGGCGTGCCAGCATTAAAGTAACAGTAGCAGCACTTATGGATAGAGGAACATCTAGTGATACACATAAGTTAAAAGTTCCATACAGTGCCTAGTTGTCATGTAAAAGTATACACATACAAAGAACATGTACATATGTTTGTCAGGAATGTTGATCATTCACAAATGGTAGTGTCAAGCCAAAAACATGCACATGCGTGCCTTTTACTTTCACAAACATGACGTGGCCAGAAAAGGGAACAAAAAAAACAAACCGTATTTTCATTAACAGAACCCCATTAATGACCAGGTATATCTTCTGAAAACATGAAGTGATGTGATAAGATATTTGCCCTGTGTAGAATGTACATGAATTCCAATACACATATACAATGTGGGGGCAATTTTTAAACTAACCCATGAAAAGTTGGTGGGTACGTTTTACCCATAGACTTTGTTCCAACTTACCAAAAAAAAAAAAAAAAAAACAAACAACAACCCTTTCCCCTCTGAAAAATGCCTTAAGAAGAAAAAAATAAATAAAAGTTCCCAACTGTGCACTTTTTTTTTCAGAATCATTTTCCAGAAAAAAAAAAAATTTCCATGCATACTTTTGAAAAACTGAAAGTATGAATGTGCTTGCAAGCCCCCAGAACACCACCTTTCACGCTGGGTAGAATTATGCATGAGGTAGCACTATGGCAGGGTGGGCAATTTCCAGAGACCCCATATCCACAGGTAAAGCAGGGTTTTATCCACAGAAGGGGCTGTGAAAGTTGCCCTATACATTCCTGTATTTCCTATGCGCTCAATTTCATATGTACTCAACAATTCTGAATTTCACCTACTTCATAACTGGATTTTTCTTTAAAAGGAATTCAAGCAATGTCATACAAACGTGCAACCATAAGAATATAAGTGGTGCCACGATGGGTCAGCCCAATGGGCCATCAAGCCCAGCATCCCATCTCTGCCTCTGGCCAACCCAGGTCACTTGGGAGGTACCTGCTACTTACTCCCAAAGAGGATGAGATCATGATCCCCAAATCTACCTGGCTAATAATTATTATTGGACCTGTCTTCCAGGAACTCTCTCAACCCTATTTAAAACCAGATATACTATTAACCCTGACCACATCCTCCAGCAACAAATTTCATAACTTAATTGTGCACTGAGCAAAAATAATTTCTTAAATGTTTTACATCTGCTACCAGTTAATTTTATGACATGTCCCCTAGTCCTAGTATTATTGAAAGGATAAATAATTGCTCCCCATTAACCTGCACCACACCACTCA
This sequence comes from Rhinatrema bivittatum, assembly GCF_901001135.1. Classification (NCBI taxonomy): domain Eukaryota; kingdom Metazoa; phylum Chordata; class Amphibia; order Gymnophiona; family Rhinatrematidae; genus Rhinatrema; species Rhinatrema bivittatum. Next base: position 261,701,996 of record NC_042619.1, read on the forward strand.
TGATTTGCAAACCTCTTCCATATCCCTTCTCAATTGTCTCTCTCCAAACTGAAGAGCCCTAAACTGTTTAGCTTTTCTTCATAAAGGGAGCAGTTCCTCTCCTTTAATCATATTTGTCTCCCTGTACTTTTTCTAGTTCTATTATATTTCTTTTCAGAGGGGCTGGCCAAAACTGCACACAATATTCAAGGTGTGGTTGCACTACAAAGCTCTATAGAAGCATTATGATATTCACAGTTCTATTCTCTATCCCTTTCTGAATAATTCCTATTTGCTGTTTTGACCACCGCATCACACTGAGCCAAGGATTTCAATGTAGTATCCACAATGACTGCAATGGGATTTGTGTACTTTATAGTGGCACTTGGAGTGGGGATTATGTTTTATTTGCATCTCATCTTGATGTTTTAGACCTAAGGTGTGTAAGCAAGTTTTATTAATACATAAGTCATGAACAAGAAAGTCATTCTTCAATACAGAGACCACATCTATCCAATTAGTTCCTATTTGCAAGTAAGGAAACCTTGTGCTTTCCATGACCCTAAGCAGACTCATGCCGTGGGAACTATTTTTATGTAGAATAACCCTGCTGCATTCCTAATTTTGCTTTGCAGTTTGTTTTAATTTTAGAAAGATGCTGGAATGCACTATGTGCATGGACCTCAACAAGAGGGCAGAATGCACTCTACTTACTATTTCTCCAAGCAGAACCACGTTTTCTCCTCTTACAACAAATATCCCACGAGGAATGTCACCGTACTTTTTCCCAACATGAATACGTTCAACCGTCTGATGCAGCACCAAGTTAGCTGTCATTTTGCCAAAATGCAGAAAAGGGAGCAAATGAAAATTTTTTTTTAAAAAGCAAGCATTAAGTATTGTTTCTTCAAGTGCACAAGCAAATTATCTGAACCAAAAAAAAAATATATATATAAATCAATCATAACTCCATCTCATCAGCCTTAATTTTGTATTAAACTATATTTTTTCAGACTATATACAGTAAATATAAATTCAAGAATCAAGTCTGTGGGATATTAAACTCCTCAAACTGTTTATATCACATCATGTGGGAGAACATTTATACCACCAAGAAGATTAAAAGAAGGAAACTGCCAACCAAATGCTATTATCACCTTGCATGACAAACCTATTTTGTCAATAAGTTCTTACATGCCAAGTCATCAGCATCACAAAAAGAAGACTAGAGAAAAAGCAATAACAGGTTTAATTATATCACAAGGAAAGGATTATTTGTTTAAATCTCTACCCAAACAGTAACTGAATGAGATAAAACTTTTGCTGATGAGTGGTCTCATTTCAGGGATCACCCATGACATTGTTTCAATCATAGAAATCAACAAACTCCAGATCACCAGCTTTGCCATTTTCTTGAACCTTTTCATTTGGTGCCAATCAAGTTTTGTATTACTAAAGCCTATAGGAGGAAACAGAATGAGGCTGTGATTTCTCTCCCTCTCTACTATATCATTAGGCTTATTATGATGTCCCTTTCAGTTATATCAGAATGCAATTGGTACATGATTGCAATCCAGATACGTCCCTCATATTTCAAAGTGTCATCAAGATTCTGCATCATCTGGTCATCATTGTATTTAAAATGTTCTCTCTCTCTGTCCATATCATAAACAAAGCAACATAATAGGTGATAGAAGAAAGTCCCTCTCAGACTGCACAGTTATACTGTCTACACTACTAAAATACATCACAAATAGCCATAGGGGCTGATTTTAATTCCTACACGCACGGGGTACAGTACGCACACTACCTGGCGCGCACAAAAATGTACACCCGATTTTATAACATGCGCGTGCTACCGTGCGCATGTTATAAAATCCAGGGTCAGCGCACGTAAGGGGTTGCGTGCAAGGCGCACGTGTGCATCAAACCCAAGGGGAGCCCCGATGGCTTTTCCTGTTCCCTCCAAGGCTGCTCCGAAATCGGAGCGGCTTGGAGGGAACTTTTTTTTTTTTTTTGCTCCCCCTACCTTTCCCTCCCTTCCCTATCTAACCCACCCAAATCCCCCCCACCTTATTTGTTTGAGTTAAGCCGCGTAACTTGCACGCACCGGCCAGCTGCCAGCGCACCAACCGCGCTGGAGGACTCGGGACCGCCCCAGACTGCCGCCCCGCCCCCGGCAACACCCCCAGACTGCCCATTTTTGAAAGCCCTGGGACATACACGCGTCCCAGGGCTTGTGCGTGCCGCCGAGCCTATGCAAAATAGGCTCGGTGTGCACAGGGGTAGGTTTTCAGGGGTTACGCGAGTAACCCTTTGAAAATCTACCCCATAGAGTGTAATCATTTGTAGGACGTTACTCGTCATCTAAGAAGGGTTTTATCATCTTCCTAATTTGTAAGGCGCCATCTCAAATAGAGGAGAATAGAAAATGCACACCCAACACTCCTCTCTTACCATGCCTAACCATAAAATTTTGTAATCTAAATAGCTACCCATACTAGTATAGCTGTTGCCTGAACATCTGATTTCCTAGGTTCTGTATGCAGCTTGCCATATAGACCTAGCTGCATAGTTGCCAGAGTTTCTGCTTAAACTTTTTAACATTTCATGTTACCCACTGCCATTCATTCTGGCAACCCCAACATCTGGCCCTGAATCATTCAAATACAGCATTTTAACAGAACACATGCCGCTAAGTCATGTTTCTGTTCTCCATTTTTTATTTTTTTTTGCAGTCAAGGATCCTCTGTGCTTATCTCATGCCTCTTTAAAATCTGTTTTAGCCTCCACCACCCACTCTATGAGGGCTTTCTATACATCCATCAAGCTTCCTGTGAAAAAATATTTCACAACATTGCTCCTGTTCTACCCCCTCTGAGCCTCACACCATGACCCCTTGCTTGCTAACTTTTCTACTGAAAAAAGGTTTTTTCTTGTGCATTAACACTTTTCAGATATTCACATATGGTAAGACATATCTCCCCATAACTCTTCTCCTGAAATACATATTTAGACCCTTAAGTCTCATCTTATATGGCTTGTTGTGCAGCACCCACACCATTATGGTAGCTCTTCTTTGGAACATCTCCACTCTATGTCGTTCCAAAGGTACAGACTCCAGACCTAGATACAATAGTCTAGGTCTCACCAACATACAGAGGCATTATCACCTCCTTTTTCCTGCTGGTTATGCACCTTAGAGTCCCTATGGCTCTGACCATTGCCTTATCACACACTGTTTACCTTGAAATCATCAGATATAATCACAGCAAGGCTATTTGCTGCTTCATGAATATCAGTCTTTCACTCCCACTGTGTACTGCTTCGTCTTATTTTTGCACATCAAATTCATAATTCTGCATTTTGTAGTATTAAGACATATGTTAAAAAAAAAAATCACATCTCATCTTAATCCTTAGGTTTCAAATACCAATCATGCAGCAGTTTGTGGTGCCCCCTAATGGCAACAGATAAACTAGCAATAAAAGTGTCCCACTACAAACATGCAGAGGATTACTTAGGAAGTGAAGAGTGTGCTCACAAATACTTCACACTGCTAGGAAACAGCCCTTAAGCCATCCTCATCTCCAATAAACATGGTCCATAAGCTACTGCATATTCTTGCATGAGAAAAAGCATATGCATTTTTAATTTTTACATGTTGCATTGTCACTGTACCCACAGTATCTGCCAAGATAACTCACATGGTCACACAATGCCTTCCCCAAACAGCTTATATTGAATGTTTGCACATTTGCTAAATTCACGTGAAGGTGAAAATAGAACCCATGTGACAAGAATATCCATAGCTATTTTGAAAATGAGTACTGAAATTATAATTTAAAAAAAAAAGAGTGGGAGGAGGGTATATGCAAAGTCATGAAAGCAGTTGTCTTTTAAATAATTATTTAAAGTACTAGTTTCATGCACAGGATAAAAAGGTATTTTCTAGTCACATACCAAATTGGTCTATGCTTCTTAGATATCCTATCAGGGTCCTGCCATCTCGAAGGAGCACCAAGTGTTTTTCTGATAAGTAATCAATCAGCAGTTAGAAAAAAAAAAGTTACAGCATGAGCAAAGGCAAAAAAACAAAAACAAAAAGAGGACAGTGAAAATGAAAGTAGTTAAAACACACTTAAACACAACTAGTATATTCTAATTCCTACATAACTTGTGCACTCAATTTTACCTTTTATAAACAAATCTGTGTTATCTTGATTTGATTTTCTATAATTAATTGGGTCACAACACATACACTCTGTGGTCTTTAATACACTGAATGGTTGTCCTTTACAGTCTTAAGGAAGTATTCATTTGCTCAGATTTGAGGGCAAAATTATGGCAATATCCTGATTTGTTACTTAAAGGCCCTTGAGTAAGGGATTTTTTTTTTGGGGGGGGGGGGGTGAGTGGAAAACCATGACCTTGTTTAGCCAGTTAATAGCTTTTTTTTTTTTCTCAAACACGCAGGCAACACGACTAGTCAAATCTTCCAATAAAAACAACATATTTTTCCATTTTAAGTAACTATAAGGTTAATACAGACCTTGGCCCTCACCCTTTTCCACTACAGCACTCCCACGTTTACACCCTATTATATTCCAGTCTGCCTTTCCATCTTGTGTACCTAAGACTGCAAATGGGCCAGCAGTTAATCCCCAATGGAAACCCTTCAAAAACGGATTATCCTAGCCATCACTGGCTATAATAGCAACATACAAAGACAGGCATAGATCATCCCACCACCGACCAAGCAATGGATAGCCCACTTGAGCCTCTGTTGACCACAGGTTTCAAAAGGAATCGAGGGCCCCGAAGGGAAGTTTCAGGGGACCCTGGGACCTGACAAGCACAGAGAAGAATGAAAGCCCCTGGGGGATGGCTTCAGAGGCTCCCTTTGCATCCTATTCTCAGCCATTGCTGAGAATAGGATGCAAAGGGAACCCAGTTAGGAGTAGAGGAGGCCATAAGGACCGAGCACGAAGGAAAAGGAAACCCTGAACCTTTGTTACACAGAGGGAGCCAAAGACCCGAGAGGTTAGATTGAAATAAACGGTGGGGGAGGGAAAGCCAGCGTTCCCACACTCACTATCAATATCCTCGATAAGGCTGGCCGTGCCAGGCATATAATTCATGGTTCAGCTTGTGCTTCCCCCCGGCGCACACACACACAGCAAACCGGCCAGCTCCTCATCACAGGAGATTCCCAGCATCACAGAGCGGAAATGCCGCCATCTTTACGGCCCACCGCTTCCGCTCCGGCTAACTCCGAGAATTCTGTACAGTGACGCAAGAGGAAGCGCAAAGCCAAACCATTCGGAGGGGCGGCAGCACTGCCTAAAAGCAGCCGAACAGAATGAGCCAGTCCGGGTTTTGTCCCATTGCACGCCTCTTAAGTGTAGTTCTGAATGTTCTCATGAATTCTGATTTCTTAGGCGCGTTACTCATTCTTGTAAGCAGTGGGGGCATTGGATCATCTCGTTCAGTTGGGCTGGGGAGAGGTGGCAAACCCTAATCATCACTACTATGCAATGATTGACAGAACCATATAATGAAATGTAATGCAACATTGTATGGTGAGAGCTAGAACCATGCAAAGCCTCCAAGAGAACAGCTCTAGTTTACAAAACCGTTGCAGGTTCTTCAAAAAAGCGCATAATTGCTAAATCACATATTATTTTTCCTAATTAAACCAATGATAAATTGCCCCATATTTATTTATTTATTTTTGATTTTTCGATTCTCATTTTATTACAATAATTTTTTTTCTTAAGCTTTCGGTCTCAACGCCTTTCTTTCTTCAGTGCATTCAGTGTAATCGAGTAGTTGTTAATTGTCTCGTAGGTATTCAACATTTTGTACGAATAAGATCTAGCACGGTACCACAACAGAATTTTACCAGATACTAATCTACTCAGGCTTTTATTGTTGTTTTTTAAATTTACAAAACACCTAAATATTAATTTACAACAGGAAAATTTGACAGCTGTTGGTAGAGTTAAAATTACGACAGTTAAATATATAATCATTGCATGCGTGTCATTTGTTAACAAATGACGCGAAGCACTGAAGTTCCGTGCCTCACTTTCTAACGTTAATTTTAGACCCCTTTAAGAAACCCGGCGCGGCTTCTTCTTTGGAACCGGAGTCCCTCGACCTCACTAGCCCTGCCTTTCTCGCGGGTTTCAGCAATTGGCTGGTCAGGAAGCGTAGGTGGGCGGTGCCCGGAAACGAGCCGCAGCGATTGGCCGAGGGGAAGGTTACGTTGGGCTTCCCGGTAGCCTTTCCCCTCGCGGAGGCGGTGTTGCCTAGAGGGCAAAGCGATGCCTGCCCGATTGGCAAGTTAGTGAGTGGGTGGCCCCCCCCCCCCCCCCCCCCCCCGCGTGGGGCCCGCGTTGCTTCCGCGACAGCCTCGGCTGCAGTGGGGGCGGCTGCGGTCCGACGTGCTCCATGTCTGCCCTGCGGAAACTGGGCGGCTGTGGCGGGGGAGATGGCGGCGGCGGGCCAGGGTATGGCCGTTACTATGGCGACGTGGTGGGGCAAGAGGCGCTTCCCGAGCCGCCCTGGAAGATGGAGAGGGACCCGCGCGGGCAGGAAACCTGGTCACCGGGCTACTACTACTCCCAGGAGACGGGCCAAGAGTGGCCCGAGCAGCCCAGGGCAGGCGGTCGGCAGGTAATGTCTATCAACCTTAGGGCCAGATACAAGGTCAGTCATCCCCAGTCCTGCTGACCAGGATGGGAGGTAAAAAATGTCGAGAGGCAGGCAAGTAGAGTTGTCACCTCACCCCAGGTCAGACGAAGAAACTGGAGCCAGTTCCGGTTTTGCCCCATGACATGCACGGATTTTTATTTCTCTCGGAAATCGATGGTAAAAAAAAATTTAAACTACAATGCCATGCATGCCACGGGGCAAAAACAGAACTAGTTCCAGCCTGATCAGCTGATCTAAGGTGAAATGGCAACCCTACCAACGGGTAATGCAAAACCAGTCTGGTTTTCAGGACATACATACAACGAAAATGCATGAGATATTTATATACCAAAGTGTCTTTTCGATTAGAAGAGAGACGTGACATGCTGATTCTCTGCACCAAAAAATAATTGATATGAGATTCAACTCATATACATAAAATATTTATCCCATACAGCCCCTGAGGCAGCCCAGTGTGAGGGCGAAACTGGGCCTGAGTCGGGCTCTTTTTAAGAATGTCTCCAATAAAAATAGTTCTAATTGGACATCTTTTGGTGTCTGAACCTACTTTGTTGCCTACAGGGCTTTCTTAGATAGCCTACCCTCCTGCTTTGTTGAGATATTTATATATACTGGATATCCAATATATGCATATCTTCTGTAATAGAGTAATTAAGGGAATCCAATCATAATTTATAATTCAAAATCTAATTTACTGTTATTCAACAAAAATAAGTATCCTTATGTGAAGCCTTCATTCAGTAACTGATTGCACCTCCATGAGTAGCATTAACTTCAGTTAAACATATCCTGTAACTGTTGATCAATCTTTTCGCATTGCCCATGAGGAATTTTAGCCTTTCTTCTATACAGAACTCACTTCAGATCTTATCACAAATTTAATAAGGGTTAAAGTTGGGATTTTGACAACCAATCCAAAACACAAAATCTCTTTTTTTTTCATCCATTTTGAAATAGATTTACTTGAATATTTAGGGTCATTCTGTTGTTTGATCCACTTTCAGCACTTTATCAGCTCAGCTTCAAATCATGCACGGATGGCCTGACATTCTGCCTTAGAATTTTCTGATATAAAGCAGAATTGATGGTTCTGTCAATCATAATCTCATCCAGGTCCTGATGCAGTATAGCAGTCCCACACCCATGATACCTCCACCACCCTTGACAGGACGAGGCTCTTATTTTGAAAGGCAGTGTTTGATTTTTGCAAAACAAAATGTTTTATTGTGACTAAAAAGTTCAATTTTTGACTCATTTGGCCAAAGAACATTATTCTAGAAGTCTTATTTGTCATCCAGATGCTCTTTGGTGATTTTAAGGTAGACAACAGTGTTCTTTTTTGAGAGCAATGGTTTCTTCCTAGCTACTCTCCCAGGAATTCCATTCCATTCATTTTTTTTTCTGATGGTTGACGTATGAATGCTTCCATTAGCTGCAGTGAGAGAGGTTGAAGATAGATGTTAGCCTGTGACTTTGTGAATGATTTTCTTTTGGGTAGAGTCATTGTAGACTTCAACTTTTTCTATTTGCAGAATATCTGACTGGATGGTTGGAGCCCCAAAATATTTAGAAATGGTCTTGTAACTCTGTCCAGACAGATGAGCATCAACTACTTTATAGTTTTGTTTTCTTAAGTCCTCTGAAATGTCTTTTGATTGTGATATGAGTTCCCATTAACTTTTATGATGAAGACTAAACACATTCTCTTTTGGACCTTTATATACAGAATGCCCAAACTCAGTCGTACAGATTTACTCTGCAAGCACCCGATTCTAATTGGCCAATTAATTGTACTAAGGAAACTATTTATTTATTTAAAGTTTTTTTTATATACCGCGGAACGTTTCAAACATCACCTCGGTTTACAATGAACAATAATTTAGCAACAGGCTTTACAATCAATTCAGAAAGAACAAGCATATATCAATAAATCAGGCAAAGAGTAAACATATAGTACAATTGGATCCCATCTAATCTCCTGGGAGAAACTATGTATAATTACAAACTATATATGATTAGGTGCATTATGTACAAATAATAATATACAATCTATGTATAATTAGGTACATGAATATAATTAGTAAATGAAACTAGGGTTTCATTTACTGTTTCACACACACTTACTCTGAATTAGTCTTATTGTTCCTATTTTATCCATTATTGCCTATTCATGTGTAAGTTTACCACACCTAAGCGGAGGTGTTCCCAGGAGCAGAGTTGGAGAGGGGTTTGGACTTGCATACATATTTCTGTATATTCAAAAGCAGGCACGTACATTTTTTCCCAAAGAAGGTACCTATTTTTCAAGGCAGGGAAAGGGGTGGCCGCCACTTAAAGGAAAAGGTAACAGGGAAGGAAGTTCACTCATCCGGTGCCCTCTAGTGAGGACACTGGAGACTAATAATATGGTAGAGAGGGAGAAAGCCTTAAAACTAAAGGCCACAGATTGCCCTGTGGCCCACTGTCACCCCTCTGCAGGTGTCTGTTTCTTAGCCGCCCCCTAGATGCCCCAACCATCATTCTTTCTCTCAGCGAGAGGGGGCTATGGGGGGGGGGGAGTCCGACAACCAGGATAGGGGCCCCTATCTGCCTTCTGGGGAGGGGAGGGGGGTCCCCTTTTAGGGAACTGAGGCAGGGGTGGGTTCCATTACCCCTTCACTACTTGTAGGGGGCAAGGGAGGGAAGGGCACCCAAAAAGTGCACAACAGAAATTCAAACTAGAACTGAAGAAACTTAAATCTTACGGATTAATTCAAACTGGGGAGGGTAGTGAGGGGAGCAGAGCGAATTCCTCCACCCCAGCTGGCGGACGTGGCACAAAAGTGCTCTGCCTTGACCTGAGCGTGTCTTGGAGTCGAGGGACCTGCCCCCGGCCAACTTCTCCTGCCTCATCCGCCAGATTGAGAGTCTGACGGCGGATAGAAGAAAGTTGACCAGGTCGTCCCTCTGGCGCAGAAGTCCTCTCCTGAGCGTGCGTCTGTAGATCAGGAGGTGTAGGGTGAAAATTAACCAAAAGCCCAGAAGTAAAGTCTTCAAAAAGGATAGGAACAGGGTCAGCCTGGGACATTGAAGCCCCAGATGGAAAGCGTCCTCCTGCCCAGAGAAAGGACAGGAGAGGTCTGCCTGGAACGCGCGCGCCTTGAACCAGCTAGAGGCCACTGCCCTGTGCACCAGCCTCCAGGAGCGGTCCCCTTCATAGCCGAGGCTCATCCGAGACTAGAATGATCCCCACCGCTCCCCCATCCCCGCCACCTGGTCCCAACACCTCCCGCCAGGGTGTGTCGGGCCAGAGGCGAGGGCGAGGTGGTGTAACGGTATGGGTCACCAGCCGGCCGTTGACCTTCCGAGACATGGTTCAGAAGCTTGCTAGGGGCAGTTCCCACAGCTTGCTAAAGCTGTGGGCCCGAGGAGAATGATCTTCCTGAGAGGGCCCGCCTTCCAGCAACCTAGGCCCTACCAGCAGAGCCGGGGGGCTGGGGGGTGCGTTCAGGCGGGGATCCCCGGCCAGCAGGGCCCACTCAAGCATGGCATTTGCTAGAACTCTGAGAGCACCAGGCATCTTCACACGGAGGCGCTCAACAACAGAGACTTGGGCTTCTAGCAAGCCCCCGGCCTTGTCATCTGAGCTTTGACCAGGCGGCGTCTCAGGGCCAGGTCCTCCATCCCCTCCAAACTCAGAGCGTGGTTGTACAGGAGGGGTTCACCCAGGAGCCTGGCAGCCAATCCCCTGGTCACACCCAGCAGTTTTCAGGCCTTCAGCACTTCCTTGTAGAATTCCGGCAGCTGCAAGAGGCTCCAAGGGGTGAGGCCTCTAGTGTCTAAGATGAGCAGCTGCCAGTCATACCGCAGGTTGGCAGAAAAAAATGCATCACCAGTGGGCGTCATCGCGGAGCAGGCTCTGCATACAGATAGCTCTGCAAAGCCTGTAGACGGAAGTTGTGCCCCTGCCCTTTCCTGGAGGGAGAGCCAGAACCCCTGTGGAGACCCAGTGTTTCCCACCCGCCCAGAAGAAATTCAGCAGCTTCTTCTGGGTTCGGGCGAGGAACTCCTGGGTCGGGCTCAAGGCAGTGAGACGATGCCACAGCACACTACTTACCAGCTGGTTCACCACCAGGGTCCGACCGCGGAAGGACACCGGTCGCAGCAGACCCCGCCACACCCCAAGGCGAGCTTCTGCCTTCTCTCCAAGCTCTCACCAGTTGACGGGGGCCGTGGTTTCTGCGACGGAAAGGTGGACTCCCAGACACCCAAGGGTCTCCCTGTCCCACGACAGGTCAGCGTCCACCCTCTGCGGTCCTACAAGAAGGTTGGAACTCTTGGCCCAGTTGATCTAGGCCGAGGATGCCGCCGAATAGATCTGGCAATCCTGGACCGCTAGGAGCACGTTGGGCTAGATGTATCAGATCCCGGCCCAAAAAGATATCAAAAATGGTGCGCCTGGGGATGGTGTAGGTCTGGTCCGGGTGGATCACCTCTGCCAGCATGGATGCCAGCCACAGGGAGAGCGCCTTGGCCAGGATCTTATAGTCCATGCAGAGCAGGGAGACGGGGCATCCGTTCCTGAGGCTGCGTGGGTCTCCCTCCAGAATGAGCACTGCAGGCCTGCGGGAAAGGGGCAAGGACCCCGTCTTGAGGGCTTTGTGTAGGACCCACAGGAGGTCGGGTCCTAGGATGTAAAAAATGAAAGCGACAAACTCTGGTGAGCCCATCGATGCCCGGGGACTTCCCTCTTGGCATTCGCCTGAGAGCCTCTGCGAGGTCGTCCAGGGGTGGGTCCAACCATGCCCGGCTGGCCTCGCTCACCACCGCAGGCGTTCGGGTCCACTGGGTCTGGAGAGCCCAAAGAAGGTATAATTGTGTGTGGGTAAGCTTTTTTTAGTGGGATAATTTTGAAAGTGGACTTATGTGTATATATCCTCTTTGAAAATTGGTGTAACTTGTATATATTTGTGCCGGCTAATTTAGGGAGGCTGTTATAAAAGTACCCCTTTGAAGTACCCTTTTCATAGGTGCAGAGGGACTTTCTTTAGAGGAAGAGAGAACGCCACAGCAGAGTACCTCTGTCTTTTGTAAAGTAACTGTAGGTGACCTCTGGAAAATTGACAAACCATGAACAATCTCCTTCAGATATAATGAAGACCTCATGGGCCTGATATTGAGATGCTGTCCAGCTGGATAAACTAACTTGGCCAAGATATTCGGCTTCACTGCTGAATATATTCGGCTATGTTAAAGTTAGCCAAATATGTTTATCAGGCTAACTTTAGGACAACCGAATAGCTGTTCTAGACTTCTTTGGCTAACTAAGCCGGATAGCACTGAATATTGGCATTTCTCCCGCTAAATTAGCCAATATTCGGTGTTCTTCTCCAGAACGCTCCTGCTCCGCTAGCTAATTGTTTAGCTGGCTGTGTGGCAGCCAGTGACTACAGCCAGATATTCAAAAGGTGCTATTTAGCCAGCTAAATCTGAACTTAGTTGGCTAAATGGTGCTCAGTATCAGGCCCCATATGACTTAAAATTATGTTCGTGAAAACATATGTTTCAATTGTATATATCAAATCATTAGCCTTCAGGAAAGAAATCTCCCATGTTTACTGCTGAAATAGCTTTTATAGTCGAGTTGTCCTGATGCATTACTCATACAAATGCCTCTGTCCAATAAACCTTTGTAATTCTAACACTCTGGATTCTTCCTGTGTGCGCTTGTTTTATTGCCCTGAGGCTTTGCAATTATTTCTTAGTTTCTGAATTAGCTTTCTCATTTAAAATGAATCCAGTTTTCAGATACATTCCTAGCAACCAGGACTCCATGAAATCCACCTGCATCATTTACACTAGGTTTGGGAGCTTCTCTTTCAGCTCTCCAGTTTAAGAGGTGAGAGAACCATTCCTTTAATTCTTGTTTGCCATTCTTAAACATTGTCTGCTACTTTAAAACTCACAGCCCTTGTTATGCTTCTTCGCGGAATCTATTTATTTATCGCGTTTTATATACCGTCATTCGGTTTCGCCATCATAACGGTTTACAAGTTTCGAAGGATAAAATGTAACCATGGGACGGGCGAGCAAGCAAGCACAGTGCTTAAAGGCTTGGACGTTTAAGTGATTCTTGCAGCTGCAAAATTTGGTTGACTTGGATAAAAGAAAAGAGGGAAACTGATTGTATTCAAAGTAGATGTTACACCGATGTTGTGCTCCCTTTCGTTCTAAACCCACTTTTTTTTTCCAGATTGTCTTGCAATAGGCCTAGAGCAATCAGAAGGGCAAGTTGTTAGCAAAACATAGTGATGACAACCAAAGAAAGAAGAAAAATGAGATGTGCCTTGTGGACAATTAGGAACCAAGTTTTTTGAAGTGCTGTATTGGAGTCAGAGCTGCAAAAATCTCTGTCAGCCACCTACTACTAGTAGGGTTGGAGGGTGTAGTTACCAAGGTCTGTTGGATTGCTACAGTATCTTTGAAGTTTGTCTTTCAAGTGGTTGTTGATGAAAGCTGGTCAGATCCATTTCTGTGGTTGCCACTGGCTGCCGGATTGCTGCCTCAGTGGGCATGGCACTTATTATTATAAAAGTGTCATTTGAGTCTGATGGTATTGCTGCCATCCAGGAAGCAGGTGGCACAACAGTACTGAGTAATATCACAGCCTCTCTGAGGCAACCAGCTGGAAAAAATGTATAGAAAAGTATTGTATACTGTTCTTTTCTGCCTTTCAAATAAATCTTTAGTTCACTGTTGCCCAATAACTAGATTATTTTAAAATCTGAAATATGTTGAGTTCTTTGGGATGCTTTGTTTTCCTCATAAGTGGTTGCAAATGTACAAAACATCAGTACATCAGGTTTAGAAGTATTATAAATCATGATGATGACCTGGATTCCTTTAATTGCTCCATGCAGAAGATGCTTTCTTCTTTTTTTTTTTTTAATTTCCGGTGTCACAGTCTGAAATGACACACATTGGATGCTTATCTTGCCTCTTCATCACAATCCAGGTGTCTAAGCCAGTGTTCATCCAGGGATGGCAGGGAAGAGAGAATGGCATTCCAGGGAATTTTTCTGGAATGCCATTCCGTTGAGAAGGAGACCGGTGCGCCGTTCCATACAGGTTTCTGATTTATATCCTCACAGCCTTGAGTGCCAGCCAGCCCCGGCGCATACAACAGCGCTTTGATGAAATTTGTCTCCAAAATAAACTTCTAGTCACGCCCTGCAGGAGACCTCTACATTGCTGTTCCATGACTACAATTTACAGCTTTCCAGAAAAATTCATTGGCAAAAGTTTATCTTCAGATATACTTATGACATTCTTACAAAGCCCCTGAGGCAGCCTCCAAGAGAGGGGGACAAAACTCGGCCTGAGTCGGGCATTTTTATATTGGATTTACAAGTCTCCTAATAAAGCATCTTAATGGACATTACCTGGCATCTACGGCTTTTTTAGATCGCCTTCCTCCTTGTTTTATCAACCCTTCCCTATAAATGAGCATCAAGTGAAGGTAGAGTGATGCACAGCACTTCAGTGGGCTTACAGTTAGAGTGTACATTAAATGACCCTTTTTTTTTTTAGAAGAGATGTTTTGTGATTAGGGAATTAATTTTTTCATTGTGTTCTCTTTATTCTCCTCTATAGGAGCAGCCTTATCCTGGTTACAATCCCAGTTACTGGAACTCCTTAGAACATCCTCGACCTCCATACCCAAGTGCTTATTCTGTGGGAGCAGAAATGCAAGGCCAGGTATAGTGCAGCCACAGAAAGATAATTCTTCCCACCTTAATTGAGTCTAACATCTCTTTATGCTTATACTGTGACCTCAGCTTCAAAGGAATGGCTTCCTGTCAAGCTAATCCGACTTAACAGCCAAAACCCTAAAGGCAAGTGTGGCTCACATGAAGCCTTTCTTGTAATTTTCCTTCAATTATGTGTTTGAGTTTGGCAACAGGATCTTCCTCCCACTTGTGGAGGCGTGTTCTGCACGGCTTAAGGTGGAAACTAAATTTGCTGTGCTGTATTGTGGAACCGTAAAAGGTAAATCTGAGATTCATTGGTTGCAGCAGAAGATCAAGAGTTAATGGGGGAGTTATTTAGCAGTGAAGATACTGACAAAGGAAACATCATGGTGGAATTTTCTCTATGTAATTGCAACTTGATGTGGCCTAGAGACCAGCAAAGAAATAACCAGAACCCAGGAGAGCAAACGGGGGAAAAAAAAAGAATACATAGCTCCAGCAGCAAGAGTGATAGCATCCATCAGTTTTACTGCTGACGGTAAGAAGCAAGGGGATGTGAGATCTAGGCATAGAAATAGCTTCTCTTGTCGCCTTCCTCCTTGGTACTGGCTTTCTGCAGGGTGTTATGCTTTGTACTCCCACTCAGCCTGAAGCTTGAATGCTGCATGTGGAAGAGGCCAGCAGGTGCAGTTTTCTGAGAAGTCTCGTGATGATACTGGCAAGTTATTTTTCCACTCCTGAGTATGAATTTGGTGTAGTGGTGGAGAGAGGGCGGGCACCGTGCATTTGGTTATGATAGGGTTTGATCAGGAAATGACAGTTTGTGGGGGCAGGTTTTGCTCTTGTTCTCATTTGGGACTGAAATTCGGGATGAAGGAAAAAGAGCCACCCGTTTGCTTTGTACGATGAAACAGTGATATTGCTTCTTTAAACTCTGTTCCGAAGCTTATGATTTGGTGGCACCAGCTCTCGTCTGGAGCCAACTCTTCTTGAATGTGCTGAGCACCTTCCCAGGCTGAAAGAATAGCTGCATGTTTTATTTTCCTGCTTGCCTGGAGAGATCTAGTTACGGTTCTGACCACTTCTCATCGCCAGGATGTGATGGTTTAGTGGTTGGTGGCGTTGCTGCAGGAAGCTGAGTTGCAGCGCCTGTGGTCAGATAAGGAGCAGAGCTCGGTGCACTCACGCGGGTGGCAATCTGGTTCAGCTCTGAGAGGGAGAAGCACACACTAGCTTCCACCGTTTAGGCTGCTGCTCCTGATTGCACCAGAGACATAAGCTAAAGTACTTATGAAAATAAGCAACTGCAAAGTCCTGCAAATAATCCTGGGTAGATTTTTTTTGTATGTTTACAATTTTATGCTTATCTGAGAGATTAATTTCACTAAGCATGTGGGGTTCTGGTCAGCTTTGACTAGAGTGGTAAGACTACAGCTATTTAAGACTTGGAATGTATAGCCTTCCTGCCTCATTCACCTGTGTGCAGAAACGTATACTGCAGGACCCTGGCCTTGAATAACATCCATTGGAGCGTTCGTCTGTTTGCTCTCTAGTGACCCTTCTGGCCTCCACCATTAAGTAAAAGAGTGTTTTCCAGCCTTTTCCTGGAGGCATACTAACCACTGTGGTTTTCAGGATAGCCATGGGGATAATTTTCAAAAGAAGTTATGCACATAAATGTAACTACTATTGTAATAATTTTCAAAAAACCATTTACTAAAGTAAAAGCTTTTTAAAATCAGGCCCATAAAAAATATGCATTAGAGATTTACATACATTAGAGGCCTAGGGTGTGCAAATCTCTCAAGTATATTAATTGTGGAAATCCTGAAAACCCAATTGACTAAGTGTGCCTCCAAGAGAAGGTTGGGAAACACTGAAGTAGAACATTGAAAGTGACTGGTATGTATTTCCCATAGCAGTTTTGTTCTTGTTCCACTTTATGATAAAAGAAATTGAGAGAAAATCTATGCAACAGGTAGCTAGATTTTTCGCCTATTGTTTTGCTATTTCTACATAATTTCCCCTGCATTATGTTTTTCAGGGAATGGAGCCATATACCAATGGCACTTATGGCTCGTCATATGCCTCTACATCAATAGGGGCTATAAACCAACAGTATCCTACAAGTACCTTCTATACTTCTGCACATACCCAGGTTCCCTATCCCACGGAGCCCACAGGTCCATACAAAACTTCTGGGGGCCCATCAGCTAGTTCACAGTGGCCCTTTGCCCACCAGAACAGTCACATGCAAGGCCCTTCCCACAGAAACCAGGGTCCAGTATACCAGCCTTGCTGTTCGCATCAGGTAAGGGGAGCAAAAGATACAAAGGGAATGACGCATTTTAATGTTTTCCAGGAGTACTTTCACATGTGCTGGGACTGTAGACCTTCATTTTCAGTTTTTATTTATTATTATTATTTTTTATTTAAAATTTATTGAGGCCAAACCAATAACCGAACAAGTACAAACCTGTGTACAAGTGTCATCTTAATATATAGATAGATAATGACCTTACTTTTTCCTTTTCCCACCCCATCCCTTTGATCATCTATCACTCATTATAGGATATTAATAAATGAATGCATGCCTAAGATAGCAGAGAGAGAAAGAGTATGTATCAGGAATACTTTCTATAACATTTCTCAAGTCCATGTGTCATTCAGCAGTTTTCGTTATCCAGTCCTCATAAGGTTGCCACATTTTGGTGAATTTGTCCATACTATCCTGACGGATCGTCGTTAATTTATTCAAATAGTGGACCGTGAACAGTTTCTTTAGAATCTCTGAAGTTCCCGGCCATATCTCCTGTTTCCAGGTGGCTGCGATTACCAGACAAGTTACTTGAATTATCTGGGTTGCCAACGTCTGTTGAAATTTATTGAGGTCTGAGAGGGGATAAGACAATATACACCCTTTGAGATCTTTGGCCACATGCCGCCTGATCATCTCGGGAAAATAACTGAAAGACGGAATCCCAAAGAATAGAAATATCCGGGCACGTCCACCAAATATGAAGCATTGTACCCTTTCGACCACATTTCCTCCAACATTGACTGACTAGAAACAGTGGGATATATTTTATGTAATCTGTAGGGAGTGAGGTTCAGTTTTTATTTTTTCAAATACAGAATACAGTTCAAAATCTTAACCATTATACATTCCCTTATTCATAATTCTACCTCTACTACCTTGTGTTCCCTCCTTCCAGACATTTAAGATCAATGAATAAGAACCTTCTAGACGTACCATCACCTCGACAGGCACGCCTTGACATTACTAGGAAAAGAGCCTTTTCGATAGCAGGTCCAACTCTTTGGAACGCACTACCAGACTCATTAAGATCCATATCAAACTCAAAACAATTTAAAAAATCTTTAAAAACACACTTTTTTTTCAAATTGCATTCAAAATTTCACCCACTAAATATCAGTTACTCTTCATACATTAATCATATGGCACCCTATTAGTATTATTATTATTCATTTTTTAATAATTATGGTTTTGTTTTAAATTTGTTTATTATATTTTTTGTAATTTTTAATTGAGTTTTACTTTATATTCTGAGTTTTTTTGACTGATATATTGTACACCGTTTTGACTAAAATTTGTTTGTAAAAGCGGTATATAAACATTTTTAAATAAATACATTTTATTTTCCTTGGGAATTTCATTGTTGGAACAAAAAAGAAATCATTGGAAAATGACTTTTCCACTTATTTTTCCCTTGCTATATCAAACTCCTTTTTCCACTGACTATTTTTGTTACAGCATTGAAATTCCTAGGCAAAATAAAATAAAAACTAAAAACTATGATCTCTAATTAGAAGTAAGAGTGGGTTGTGATACCTACAAATCCCACCCACCACCATGAAACAGAACAGTGTAAACAGTAACAAGTAGCGGTAGTGGTAGCTTTGTCATTTTTGTTTACACTGCCTATCAGTTATTTGCTCGGAGCAGGGTACATGAATAAAACACAGTTACAATCAGTAATCAATACCATAAGAAACATAAAATACAATAGAAAATTGTTTAAGATCGTTCTGTATCAAACAAAGGCAGGTCAGACATCCTAGAAAATATGTCAGGGAAGCACTAGCATTATGCCATGTGAAAGGCCTAAGTCTTCCCTGCTTTCCTAAGCATAAAGTTCATTATTTCTGTCAACATTTTAGAGCATTTCAGAAATGTGGCCCATCATAAGAGCCCTCTTTCAGATAGTTTGAACCTTTATCAGTGTCAAAGAGGGAAGACAGACATAAGTCATATGATGACTTTGTTGGTTTATAAGGCTGTGTATCATCCTTATTAAATATATTGGACCTAATCTTTGGACATGTGTACTAGAGAGAGGATTTTAGATGTCATGCAGTTGGCTATTGATAGCCAGCATAAGGCCTGCAACACAGGTGAGAGGTGATCCTGGCTTTTAAGGCCTTCATGCAGCTGTGTCATATTATTCTTACCCTATGCTTTTTGAAGAGATACCATTGCATGATACGAAACTTAATCTGCGGCACTGCATAAAAACCTGGAAAAGATAGTCAGACAGATCTTGTCAACTTCTACTGAATTTAGTGCTTGTGACAGATGTCAGCTTAACAGCATTAAAAACTAAATGCTACTGCAGGTAAAGCAGTGGTAGTGCAGGCTTCCCATACACATATGCACCCACCCACCTACAACAGGACAGGTACAGCACTACAAGCTACACATACTACCCCACTACAGAACGGGAACGGCATGGCAGTAGCAATACAAGATGCACATTTATTTTATTTATTTATTTATTTATTTTTATATACCGGTGTTCGATTTTACATATCACATCGGTTTACATTTAAACAAAATTTGCAGGAACTCATGCGTTACCTT
Source organism: Rhinatrema bivittatum (assembly GCF_901001135.1). Lineage (NCBI taxonomy): Eukaryota > Metazoa > Chordata > Amphibia > Gymnophiona > Rhinatrematidae > Rhinatrema > Rhinatrema bivittatum. The sequence goes on from NC_042619.1 coordinate 261,721,307, forward strand.
TGTCAAATACATTAAACATTTAAATATGGGGATTGTTAACAAGGGATATAAAAGAACATGGGGAATGGCTAACACTACGGGGTGCACAAAAGGAAGTGCCACTTTGTCGCGCCCCTTCGGCGCGTGACGCACGGCACGCAACGCCTGGTGTTCTGGCGCTGTTTAACGTCAGTCACAGTCCTCAGTGATGTCAGAGGGGGCGGGTCTCCCGATCAAGGATCACACACTGCCCCTCCCCTCTCAGTTCCAGATGGATTCTTTCACCTTTTTTTCTTTCTTTCTTTCATTTATAAACACACTGCCCCGGGACAGAACAAGTACTACATGGGGCAGCAATGCAAGTCTCCCCCCCCCCCCCCCCCCCCCACACACACACACACACTTTCTGCCCCATGATAGCACAAGTACAACATAGGCAGTAGCAGTGCAAAATCCATACACACACACTTTGCCCCAGGACAGGACAGGTTCAGCACAGGCAACAGCAATACAAGCTTCATCCACATGCTGCCTTGCCAAGGGTCCTCGGCCCTGTTCTCAAGGGACTACCTGAAAGGGTGAGAGTATTTCCATGTAAAGCCAATCATTGGCCTCTCTTACGAGATATAGCCAAGAATGGATATAAGTATAGTGCTGATTTTATAGAAACAGTCATCTGTCCACTGGTAATTTCATATAAGCCACCAAAAGACTTTTAAGCTAATGATATAAGGATTTCAACTAATGTAAACCCCCAGACGCCAACAAGAAACGCTCTGTAGGTGTTTGTGATTCTGGCTGTAATCTGTAATTTTTATTTATTTATTTTTTTACCATTGTTTCCCTTACTGTTATAGGCATCAGGTATGCATGTCCCCTCCTATCCGTATGGTGATGCTCATCCTCAGATGTCACAGCAAGGACCACCACCACCACCACCACCATTACCGCCAAGATCTCAGGAAGATTGCTGGCCTCCGCAGGGAACATATGGCATGCCGCAGCATTACTCATGGCCCCCTGCCCCTGCAGGCTCTCCTCATGATGCTCACTGCAATCCATTTCTCACAGGACCCAATTCATCTTGGTCAGGCAGTGGAGTGCCCCCTGCATCCTATAATTCAAGGGTATGAAAAGATCCTGGCTCAGTCCTTGGGGGTCACTGATTAGCTGTTCTGAACTTGTCTGTCCACTTCTTCCATATAGTTTCTTCAGTGCAATGGTAGAAAAGGAGAGAGATGAGGCCGACCTCCCAAGCTTCTACTCAGGGTGATTGGAAATAGACTCCTGACCTCAGAATCAATATCTAATGAGTCAGTATCATTGTAATTAATATCTGTTCATGTTGATGCAACACTGATTACAGTGAAAAAAAATATATGTGTACCTACATCCATACATACCTACATGCATGTAATCTCGCATCGATTGTGAAAGCAAACTATCATTTTCTAGCGTGTAGCCAGATGGACTCAGGACCAATGATTATATGCTCCCCTGCTACCAGATGGAGACGGAGTCAGGTTTCAAAGCTGATGTACCCTGGATACACCCCTACAGTGACCTCAGCCCTTCAGTATCTCTCGTCTCCTAGCTAATGTGGATGCCTTTTCCCTATGGGAATTGCTGTACCCTTTAGAAGAAGAAATTCTACTTTTAATTTGGAGAAAGATAGAGCCCCGCTCTCCTTCAGTGATACCCAAAGGTCCCTTCCCCAGCTGAGAATTCCTGAGGTGATTTCCGAGATCCCTCAGAGGTGTGCTTTGGTCCGGGAGCCGGTTCCCGGCGTGGACTTTGCTGCTGAAGCAGCTGAAAGGCAGCGGGTACAGGAAGCCGGTGACAGCAAAAGCCCTCTCCCCCCGCAGCCGGAGACCGTCTCTGTACTCAGCTTGTAAGCACATTTAAAACTAATCGGAGAAAGGTGAGCCCAGGTAAGAAAAAAAAGAAAAAGAGAGAAGAGGATTCTTCCCGATTCAGAGATGTTGGAGGGGTTTAAGAACATGCCATACTGGGTCAGACCAAGGGTCCATCAAGCCCAGCATCCTGTTTCCAACAGTGGCCAATCCAGGCCATAAGAACCTGGCAAGTACCCAAAAACTAAGTCTATTTCATGTTACCATTGCTAGTAATAGCAGTGGCTATTTTCTAAGTCAACTTAATTAATAGCAGGTAATGGACTTCTCCTCCAAGAACTTATCCAATCCTTTTTTAAACACAGCTATACTAACTGCACTAACCACATCCTCTGGCAACAAATTCCAGAGTTTGTGCGTTGAGTGAAGAAGAACTTTCTCCGATTAGTTTTAAATGTGCATGATTAGTTTTAAATGTTTTGATAAGACTTCCTCTGGTCTCCTTGCTCAGCGTGCCGTACCCGCGTTCCTGATCCCGTTGGAGTAAGAGAAAGTGGGCTTCCGAGCAGGTTGCTTTAGGCTCAATAGGCACACCACGTGGTAGGCCGCGGCGGTGCCATCTTGCGCGTGTTTTTGTGCATCTCCTATTGCCCACCATAGAGCATCGGTTCGTGTGGTGTGTGCTAGCTCTGCGCACAACACCGTGCACACACCATATAAAGCCGCACACAATGTCACATCTCTCTAGGAGCAGAATTTAGGTAAAGCCGGGCGCACAGGCTGTGCTTGCCTTGCCATGGCCCACATAAGCGCCTGAAATCTTGCGCAAAAAATTTTTAAGCACAAGATTAACTCGCAGCCACCGTCCCTAATGGCTACAACAGCAAAGAAACATAAGTGTGATTCTCTCTGCACTCTTGTCATATTAGGGCTACACAGGCTGACCTGGATTCTTACTTATGTCAGCACTTTGAGGAGACCCAGGGAGAGTTGGCCTTTCCAATCTTTACTAAGCCCAGCTCCTCTCAATCAGAGGATGGGTCAGCCACAACCTTAACCAGAAGTATCCTGGATCTGAGTAATTGTGGGCCTGGGTCTTCCATGGGAGAAGGAAATCCAGTGGCACCTACCCCAGTACTTCCTGGGCTAGGCATCGACACGACTGCTTTCTCTTGAGTGGAATTTTTTTCAAGGCCTTCCAGCCTTTCTGCAGGCACAGTCTGCTTCACTTGCCCCTGTCCTGATGGAACCCCAGCAAGTAAGGCCTCCCTCTCCCAGCCCTATCGGCAGGCCTCGAGATATGCCATACCTCGCCTCAGCAAGGATATCCCTGGCAGAAACCCAGACAGCACGGACGAAGAAGGGGATCCAGATTCCTTGGAAGATGAGGAAGTCCCATGGGGTTTAGGACCATATCGGACCATATTACGCTTTTTCCATAGAGATGAATTGCTGGCCCTGGTTTCCCAGACCCTGAAAATGCTGGGAGTTCCTGGGGCGGACTCTGATGGAACCAAAAACGAATCTCATTCTGATTTCTCTACGGAAAGCCTCTTGCTATTTTTCAGTGCTGGAAGCCATCCAGGACTTGATTGCACTGGGGATGCCCCTGAAGTGAGAGAACATCTGTATTTACCTAAAGTGGATGCTCTGGTCTGCGCCGTTTCAAAGTGAATAACTATTCCAGTGGAGGGAGGAGAGGCCTTGAAGGATGCACATGATAGGTGGAAGGAATCCATCCTTAAACAAGCCTTTGATGCAATAGCAGTGACCTTACAGATTGCTTTTTGTTGTGCCCTGGTAGCTCGTTCATGTCTGCTCCTCTCTCGGGAGGTGGATGACTCGGGTGAATTACAGAGAGGTTATGGAACCCGCCACCGCATTTTTAGCTGGTGCGGGCTCTGACCTAGTTCGTACCTTGGCCAGAGGAATGGCATCAGTGGTAGTGGCCAGGACAGCTATGGCTGCGAAATTGGTCAGCAGACGCAACTTCTAAGGCAAACCTCACCAAGATGCCCTTTAAGGGATCACTCCCCTTTGGAAGCAAATTGGAAAAGCTGGCCAGTAAATGGGGTGAATCTCCAGTGCTCCAGCTACCAGAAGATAAGAAAAAGCAGTTATAGCACCCCTCACCCTTGAGGGCTTAATCCAGGGGCTCCCAACGCTTTTGGCCCTACAGAAACTTGACATTTCAGAGATCTGTCCTTTCGGAGTCAACAGCCTAAGGGAGGAGCGGGTTCAGGTTCATCCCGAACCCCCCAATGAAGTTTTGCTGACCCACCCTTGGAATGAGGAGATAGGGGGGGGGTCGACTGTCCTATCAGTGGTGGGTCGAGATCACTTTGGATAAATAGGTACTGGGTGGCAGACAAGAAGGATTTGTCCTGGAATTTTGCAGCACTCCTTGGGACATGTTCATGAGGTCTCCTTGCCACTCCCAGCTCAAGAAACAGGCAGTGGAATCCTCCTTGGTAAGGCTGCTCAGGTTGAGGGCTATAATTCCAGTACCTGCGCCCCAGCAAAATTTGGGGCGTTATTCCATCTATTTCATTGTACCCAAGAAGGAGGGTTCCTTTCGCCCCATCCTGGACCTCAAGAGTATCAACGACATCTACGAGTAATTAATTTCTGCATGGAAACTCTGCGCTCTGTGATAATGGCAGTACAACCAGGAGAGTTCTTACCCTCCCTGGATCTTTCTGAGGCCTAAAGAAACAAACCGGAAACCGATCCAACGTTGCAAGTAGCGACCAGAGGAACAAGAAGATCGGTACCACCAAGGATTTAATTAATAAGTTAAAAGCCCGACTCAGGCCGAGTTTTGCTCAATTAAGAGCTGCTTCAGGGGCTACATAGAAAATAAGTAAAACCAATATATAAACATATATAAACATACATATAAAACCATGCTGCACAAAGAATAAAAATTATTTGAAATTATATGAAAATGTCAAAAACAACTGACAATAACAGACACCACATGAATTAACAGATGTGATAAATGAGCCAAAGTTAATTTAAATATGACAAATGCATGAAAGACTAAATGTGCACTGATCAACTAGTGATCGTATATTTTGAATCAGGAGTGGTATATCGCTTAACACATTTGACTAATGTAATGAGACAAATGTAAAATTGATTTTAAATGTATAGCTAAATCTTCAAAAAATATATATTATTAAGCTCTTAAAATACAACCGGGAGAGTTCTTAACCACCCTGGATCTTTCCGAGGCCTACCTTCATATTCCAATCCGGCAAGAAAATCAATGTTTCTTATGCTTTGCGGTAATGGGCCACCATTATCAGTTCCGGGCGCTGCCCTTTGGCCTGGCCACTGCCCCCAGAACATTTTCCAAGATTATGGTGGTCATAGTGGCTGCACTGAGAAAAGAGGAAATCCTGGTGCACCCGTACTTGGAGGACTGATAAAGTCCATGGAAGAGAGTGTCCAGGTGACCAGCAGGGTGACCTCCCTGCTTCAGGAACTCAGTACGTAAACAGACATAAGCAGTCTCAATCCCTCCCAGTCCTTGGAATATCTGGGAGTCCGGTATGACACCAAGCAGGGCAAGGTCTTCTTCCCATCCATGTGTATAAGGAAGTTGATGTCCCAAGTGCGTCGGTTGAAGAACATGATATGCCCGACAGTTTGGAGCTATCTTCAGGTCCTCGGTTTGTCAACCCTGGAGGTAGAACTGTGGGGGAGGGCACAATCGACCTCTTCGGCGCTCCCTGCTGTCACATTGAAACCCTTCTGTCTCAAGACGACTCAATTTGCCTCCACCTACCGATGGAAGTATGTTCTCGGCTCCAGTGGTGGCTTCAGGAAGCTTACCTGGGCAAGGGTGTAACCCTGTCCCCGCCAAACTGGCTGGTCCTCTCGACAGACATGAGTCTTCAGGGCTGGGGAGTTCAATGACAGGAACTGATGGCTAAGGGCGTTGGACCAAGGAAGAGACACTCTGGAACATAGACAGCCTGGAAGCCCAGGCAGTCAGATTGGCGTGTCTACAGTTCAGCCACATACTCCAGGGTTAAGCTGTCCAAGTAATGTCGGACAACGCAATAACGTTAACCTACATCAACCATCAGGGGGAAACCAAGAGCCAGCAAGTGTCACAGGAAATAGATCTTATAGAATGGGCGGAAACACATCTACAGATGATCTCGGCTTCCCACCTCGCAGGAAAAGACAACATCAGATCAGACTTTCTAAGCAGGGGGAATCTGGATCCAGGAAAATGGGTGTTGTCGGCCAAAGCCTTTCAGCTGGTGGTAGATCGCTGGGGCCTCCTGTCCATCGACCTGGCCACATCTCACAATGCGAATGTTCCCTGATTCTTCAGTTGCAGAAGAGATCAGTGGTCCTTGGGGATCGATACTCTCGTTCAGACCTGGCCGGAAGAGGACTTGCTAATTGCCTTCCCTCTGTGGCCCCTGCTGGGCAGGGTCATTCACAGAATCAAGCGCCACTGGGGATTAATCCTACTAGTAGCTCCAGATTGGCCCAGGTGTCCGTGGTAGGCGGACATGCGGAGACACCTGGTGGAGACCCTTCTGTGCCTCCCCCTGCACAGGGTCCTGCTTCAGCAGGGTCTGGTCCTTCATGAGAATCCAATTCGATTCTATCTTACGGTTTGGTCCTTGAGAGGGATCGCCTAATGAAGCGTGGATATTCGGCAGCAGTAATTGCCACCTTATTCTGAGTCCTTAGCATATGTGTGGGTCTGGAGCATATTTGAGACCTGATGCGAGGAACGCGATGTTTCTCCTCAGATAGTCAAAATCCCACTAATTCTGGAATTTTTACAGGATGGATTGAATAAATGTTTGACCCTTAACTCCTTGAAGGTCCAGGTAGTGTCTCACTTCTGTTTCAGGGGGAGGTGACTGGATCCCTCCTGTCGGCCCATCTGGACATGCCTGTGTTCTGAAAGGGATAAAGCACAACCGGCCACCCCTACAGTGGCCAGTTCCCTTGTGAAATCTTAATCTATTATTGGAGTTTTTGGCAGGGCCCTCCTTTTGGCGACTGCACAGTCTTTCCTTGCGCTTGTTAACCCTGAAAATGGTGTTTCTGGTGGCTATATGCTTGGCTCATTGCATCTGTGAATTACAGGCATTGTCGTGTCAGGAACCGTTCCTCCGGGTGACGCCAGGAGCGTTACAGCTTTGTACCATTCAATCCTTCTTGCACAAGGTAGTCTGAGTTTCATTTGAATCAGTCCATTTTGTTGCCATCTGTAGATAGGCAAAAGGACATGAAAGAATACTGCCTCCTTCGCTTGTTTGTTCTTCATGGTGGAAGGATGGAGGGTGAACAAACTTCGTGGGCTACCATAGCTAGCTGGATCAAGGAGGTGGTCACGGGAGCCCATTTGGAGGTAGGAAAGCCATTACCCTTTCAGGTTAAAGCTCATTCCACTAGGGCTCAGGCAGTTTCCTGGACGGAAGATAGACTGCTGTCTCCCGTCGACATCTGCCGAGCAGTGATGTGGTCCTCCTTACACACTTTCTCCAGGTTCTATCACCTGGACATTCAGGCCCAAGAGGACGCAACCTTTGCAAAGGCAGTGTTAACTGGACCACGGGCAGCTTCCTGATTGGGAGTAGCTTTTGTATATCCCATTGGTCCTGAGTCCATCTGGCTACACACTAACAAATGGAGAAATTACTTATCTGATAATTTCATTTTAGTTAGTGTAGACAGATGGACTCACATCCCGCCCACTGCTGCCCAAGAATGGTGCCAAGGAATCTCCCATCAAATGAATATTGATTCCAAAAGATTTCGGGTAAACTGTCACCCAATCCCTAAATCAGGGCATCTATAATCTTGCTGGGATTCAGCATTTGTTTGGTTGAGTATAGTTACGGTTATCCGTTTTGTAGTCAAGTTGGAAGTTTTTCAGTAGTATGTCCACAATGGTTTTTGAAGAGAATACTGAAGGGCTGAGGTCACTGCAAGGTTGCATCTAGGGTTGATGTCAGCTTTGAAACCTGATTCAGTCTCCATCTGCTGGCAGGGGAGCATAAACCCATTGGTCCTGAATCCATCTGTCTACACTAAGGAAAATTAAATTACCAGGTAAGTAATTTCTCCATTACACCTGCCCCATTTCCAACCTTCTAATGCATTTTTCATTTCTGCAGCAAAGTAAAGGTTTAGAAAATTCTCGCTTCTTCGTCATACTTGCCACTCTGAATTTAGGTGAACCAGACACTGATACCATTCTACTCATGGTCCTCAGGAACCATTGTTAGTACCGTCCAGTTACAGATGGAGGATGAGTACAAACCCCAGCAAAGAAATGTATTATCTTTAAGGAGCAGTGTGCTCATTATTTAAAACACGTCGTCTTTTTGTTTATCCAAACGATGTAACGCTATAAGCGAAAATATTTTTTAACCAAACAGGGAGACCTCAGATTAATAGGCATAAGTCAATAGGTGGTGAATGAACAAAACATTGATAGTGAATAATTTTGAGTTTAAAAAATATGACCCAGGCTAGCCCGTGGCTCTGACCATAGAGTTGTATGCTATGGCATGAGGAATTCAGATTTAGATCCTCTCCTGTCTGTGCAGCGGACCTGAGCTCAACATTGAGGTGATGCTCTGGGTACTGAGGATCTCCCACGCTATCAGGGAAGTAAAGAGGGGAAATGGTGAAAAAAGATGTTGATAACTGAAGTAGCTTTAGTAAGATTTAGCTGAAATTTGCAGAACAGAAGCATGACCCAAAATATAAATACTTCAAGAAAAAGCAATAGAATTTTTCTGATTATATTTCTTTCTCTGTTTCCAGGATCCCCCTTCTTACACCAAGCCTGAACCAGGAATTGACCAGCCTGGGCATTATCCTGAGACCAGTCCCCAAAACGTGGGTCCTAATCATGATAGAAGACCTACCCCTCCACCCCGTAAACCACATTACAGCGCTTTACCCCAAATGTATGAAAATGTTCCAAGGAGAGATCCTGTGAGCCAAGATGGAAGTTCCACACCCAGCCATCCACCTCCATCCTCTGACTCCCTAGCTATCCATCCAGGGATCCACAAAATTAGCCAGATCCTAGAAGAGGTTCTGGTTTTGGAGGAGGAGGTGGATGAATTTGTAGGAAAGAAGACTGACAAAGCCTATCGGTGCCTGGAAGAGCTCCTCACTAAACAGCTGCTGGAACTGGATTCAGTGGAGACTGGTGGCCAAGACGGAGTTCGGCAAGCCAGAAAGGAAGCAGTGAGGAAGCTCCAGGCAATCCTGGAGAAACTGGAAAGAAAGGCTTTGTGAACTCAAAAGCTTTCCCAAATGTCCATGCTCGCTGCTTTTTTCTTTCCAGTATGCATCACTCCTTCCTGACTGACTGAAGCAATAAATTTTCTCTTCTTTTTCTTTAACCTGAAAAAGGAAATTGACTATTGAAGGCAGGGAAAATGCCAAGACTTTAATTCTGGGTCATTTCAGAGACTGGATGGAGAAATATGGAGGTCTAACACTGCCATACAAGGTGCTTTCTCTGCTGAAAGCTCCTCACTGCACTGGCTAGGAATTATTTTTGTCTGTTCCCTAGAGAAATCAGAGCAATGAGAAAATAAGATATTTGTTTTAGTTAGTTTTGTGGTTTCTTTGTTTGATCAAGCCCAAGTGCTGGAGCAGAAGCCATCGATGGCTCTGTAGGAAGAAGGTAACTACGCCTGGTGCACTTATTACCCTGACATCCTCCTCCCCGCACTGGTACCCCCATTACTGTGACCATACTGAAGTCTTTCCCCCTGCCAGTGTATTTCAGCACAGTAAAAACTGCATTAGAGCAAAGGGGCTTTTCCCCGAGTCCTCAAAGTTGAGTTCTTGTGCAAAGAGGGGTTTGGCATGTTCCACTGAAGAGCTCCTGCCGCCAGCAGGCCCTAAAGCAGGGTTAAGGTCAGGTTTTCAGGATCTCACTAATGAATAGACCTGAGCATGTGCATTGCCTCTACAGCATAGCAATTTCCTGAACACCTGACCAGTGTGTGGCCCTCGCAGACTGGTCTCCCCTCCCCTGCCACAGAATGGTTATTACAAAAAAAAGAGTTCTTCTGTTTTTTCCAAGCACTACTGTTATGCTTTGTTTGTGCGTTCTTCCAGTTTGGGGGTTTGGGAAGGAGGCCTTCTTCATAGGATAAGCACGTGCATTTTTCCTGTAGCTCTAGTACAGGAGCCATCCTTGGATCTGACCCATCGAACCTAACCACTGAGCATCATGCCTTCTTTCATTACAGCTAGCATTTCTCTGTCTCTTCTTATGCTATAAATTAAAAAGAAATCTGTGTCAAAATTGTCCCATGCCAGGGTTAGTAGTGATTCACAATGCTTGTATCTTGTTTAATCCATGCAGGAGGTGCAATTTGGGTTTTTCTTCTGTTTCATTTAGTCCTGTGGAAAAGTAAAGGTTCACTAATATAGTTCTGTAAGAAAAAAAGCTACATTTTATAAATCCCAACAATATACAAGTGCACATTGATTGATTATTTTTTAAACTACTAGTTTTTGACCACTGTAACTTAGATTTCATAGGCCAAATACCTGGATAGGCTGGACTGTACTGTGTTTTCATATTTGGTACACCAATTTAATAAAATGTATATTGTATATATATATGTATATATGCAGTATATATTTATATGAATGACATATGGCCTACGGCAGGCAGATATTGTGCTAGAGCTACTAGTGCAAGTTTATGGCAATGACAAAATGAACTGGCATGGTTTGAAATATGATTTTATTTAAAAAAAAAAAAAGGTAATTTGAATGGAATTTGTATTTAATAGAGAATATAGTAACATGGGATGGGGCTTAGTTAAATGTTTCCTTAACATGAAACAAAATCCATTTTTTTATACTACTGCTTAAAATATTTTATCAGCTAGGACACTCCATAAAGCGTATTCTTTTTAAAATAGACAGAGGCACCTCCAAGAAGCCTTTTGGAAATGAGAAACACTTGCCTACTCGACCATAGATGTGTGCAGAGTCCTTTACCTTGTACTGCAAGAAGTAATAAACTTGGGTGGCATTAAAAGTAAAATATGTGTTTGGGACGAGATCAAATAGCTGGAAATTCACTGGAGGAAATAAAATGCCACGTCATGAGGCAGAATGAATACAAGGAGAAGTTCTCATGATCTGGTTCTGAATTCTCCCTTTTTGTATACGGAAGGCTGGTTCCCAGGCCAGACTGCCGCACAAGCTGGCAGGGCTTGGGGGGGGTTAGCAGCAGCATTCATGGCCCTGGGTAGAATGAGGTGAGGGCCAGGCATTGCTGAACAGAGCCAGGTTCCAGAGAGTGCTGTCAGCTGTGGCCCTGGCTGAGGATTGTTGCTGTGTTTTGAATTTTAGATGCAATTACTCACCTTTTCCAAATTTGAGCTGAAGGTGAGCTATAAATGCAGATACAATTGCTAGGCCTCTACTGAAGAAGACTTGCAATCTAAATTTTGTACTTGAGGCCATAGAGGATAATTGATTTGCCTAAAGTCACACAGAGTGTCAGTTGTAGACATGGGATTTGAACCCTGGCTTCCCTAGTTTTCAATCTGCCACGGTTAAAGGGGGCAGGGCCAAGCAGACTTGGTGGCAAGTGCTGCACACTACAATGTGGAAGAGCTAGGTTCAATTCCAGGTTAGGTCTTCTGTTTCGGGGGTTGGCCAGGGAGGCTGCAGAGGCAGTGCTCTCAGCCCTTGTGTGGAAGAAGAATCTCGGTCATTACATAATAGTGACAGCCAGGGACTAGGCTTAGGGTCCATGTGAGGCAGTTCCAGAAGGAGTTGCTGCAGTGGCTGGGCTGTGTTAAGGTATTTCAAATGATGGCTAAGGGCAGTAGCCTTACTGAGATGCCAAAAGGTGCATTCAGCTGAACGCACTTTCCTGCACATTTTCTGCAGGCAAAATGTACTGCCAATGCAGCAAGGAGTTTTCTGCACAGAAAACACGTATTTCCAAACCAGGAGTACTACTTAGTGCCCTTTCAGGAAAATCCCATGCAAAGGAGGGCATTAAGTATTACCCCCTATGCAAAGAGACTGCATCTGGCCAGCATGCCTTTTTTAGCACTGGAAACTTAACCCCTGTTTAGAGCTGGAGTTAACTATTTTTTTTTCATAGCCTGGAAACTTAAGTTAAAAAAAAATAGTAAAAAAAACCACTCTGCCACCACTTTCCTGGATAAATACTGATTTATCTGGCAGCAGGAAGCAGCCTCTAGATAGCCACATAAATCAGTGCTTATACAGCTGACATGCTTTGCTGCTACTTCACCGGCTAAAGTACTTCGCGCTGCCCGATGGACAGCTAAATCAGTATTTATCTGGGTAAGTGAAGGCAGCAGCTGCTGCCTCTTATCCAGATATCCTGTCAGGGATGCCTCCACCCCCCTTCCCTAGTTAAAATATACGTTTGACCTGTGCCAAACACATTTTACAGTTTTTTCTTGTTTTTTAATACCTGATGTATTAGTATATTATTAACTTACTGTCAGGCCGATACAGTAAAAGTCACGGGAGAGTGGGCGAGCCTTTCCTGGTGCGCGCACAGGCCACTCTCCTGTGCGCGCGATTCAGAAAAAAAAAATATTCAAATTAGGGCCCGCGGTAAAAAGAGGTGCTAGGGACACTAGCGCTTCCCTAGCACCTCTTTTTTGACAGGAGCGGCGGCTGTCAATGAGTTTGACAGCCGACGCTCAATTTTGCTGGCTTCGGTTCTCAAACCTGCTGATAGCTATGGGTTCGGAAACCAGATGCCAGCAAAATTGAGAGTCTGGTTTTCAAGCCACGGGCCGATTTTACATTTTATTTTTTTTTTTATTATTTTTAACCTTTGGGATCTCCAACTTAATATTGCCATAATATTAAGTCGGAGGGTGCACAGAACAGCAGTTTTTACTGCTGTTCTGTGCACTTTCCCGGTGCTGGCAGAAATTAACGCCTACCTTTGGGTAGGTGCTAATTTCTGAAAGTAAAATGTGTGGCTTGGCTGCACATTTTATTTATTGAATCACGCGGGAATAACTAATAGGGCCATCAACATGCATTTGCTAGTGGCGGGCGTTATTAGTTTCGGGGGGGTTGGACGCGCGTTTTCGACACGCTATTACCCCTTACTGAATAAGGGGTAAAGCTAGTGCGTCGAAAACACGCATCCAGACGCGGGTTAACTGCGCACTGTACTGTATCAGCCTGTGTAGTGGGAGTTAAAAAAAAAATCTTGATATTTAAATATGTGAGCTAAAAATCAGTACACATTTTATTAGCACCAAGAGTATTGCCTTGGCCTGAGAGATTGGTTTCAATTGAACAAGAAGAAAGGGTAGGGCCCAAAAAAAATTAGTGGGGGGAGAGGTACTTTTGGTTAGTTGAGAATAAAGGTTTATGGCACTGTAGCTTCAGGGCTGAGTCTTAGTGAAGTGGTTGTCAGATAAGAATGTGGCAGCCACCTCAATGCTGCTAATAGCAGCAGAGATAGCAGCTGCCACTCCACTTCTAGTAGAGGGAGGCAGTAACTGCTCTGTCAACTTAGCTATTGCTGAGGAGGACAGGAAACAGGGCTATGAAGTAAGGAAACCAGGTTCAAATCCCACTGCTGCTCCTTATGACCTTGGGCAAGTTACTTTACCTTCCATCACCTCAAGTACAAACTTATAGGATCATTCATCAAAATGTGTTATGGGATGAGTGCCATAACGCATGCGATAATGTTACCACATGATGCACCATGCAATAACATAATGCATGTTATTGCATAGTTTTAACTACACCTTTTTTCCTGTCGTTAAACTGTGCAATATGTAGATTGCAAATTGCATTTTGGTCATTCCTGGGCTGAGGGAGAGAGAGCCTCTGGGGAGGCATTCACAGTGTTCAATTATTTATAAACACTATAGGAGGGTCAGCTAATAGCTTGAGGTGAGGTGTTGGTGGTGGTTTAGGGTTCAGGGGCAAGTTTTACATGCAGAGTGAGATGTACGAACCGCACAGTACACCTTGGTGAAGATTTGACATTTGGATTGAGGAAAGTCTCTCATAAAGTTGACATTTCTACTATGTTCTCTCACCTTAGCTTGATAGTACCCTGTTATAAGAGTCCATCAAGCTAGGGCGAGAGAACATAGTAGAAATCTCATCTTTGTGAGACTTTCCTCACTCCAAATGACGTCAAATCTTCTTACATTTATATTATATTCTCCCCTCCTCTCCCCCTCCCACTCCTCCCAAATCTCCCCCCTCCCCTCTCACAGCTTCCACCAAAGAGTCAAACAGGAGAGCAAATAGAAAATAATAGCATACACAGGTTAACCAAGAAAATAAAAGGGTAAGGAGGAAAAGAGGACAGGCTTAAGAGTTCAGTGACAGTGCGGCCATCTTGGATCTCCAGATTTCAACATTTAAATCGTTTTTTTTCCTGTGCACTGTATTTCTTTTTTTTATTTGCAGGCACATTATGCAAGGTTTACATTGAATATTAGTTTAGATTGGTCCTTTTTTCCTTAGTTTCCGTCCGAGGGGAAGGGAACTAAGTTCTTTCTGTATTACTGCTCTGATTTCACCACCAAGCGGAATCAGACAGTAACTGATCTAAAATAGATCTACATTACAAGATTTAATTTTACCCTGTGCACTGTATTTCATTTTTGATTTGCAGGCAAGTTTACCTGTTTACTTTGAATTTTAATTTAAATTGGTTCTTCTCTTGGTTCAATAACTAATATACAGGAATCAAATCTGTAGCACAACCACAAGGAGTTGTACAAAAAGGGGCTATACAGGCAAATTTACACATAAATAATTATAATTTATTTAATATCAAACAAGTAATTAATATATAACAAAGAAATCTTAAATACAATAACAAAAAAATCTTATAAACCTAAATATATGCCACTAAGACTGAAACCGACATTAAATAAACACAGAAAATCAAAATACATCCAAAATGACAAAAACTGACACTAGTGGAGTCTCAAAATATTCTAGTAAAATAAACTCACACATATATACCAGGGACAAGACAAAATACAAACACTACCAACAACCAAAACAAAAAATGAAAAGAACAAAAAAAAGGGGGGGAATAAAAGGGAAAATAGAAAAAAAGATAAATAAGAAAAGCTAAACTGTTAAAAAAGATAACATTCCATTGGAACTTCAGAAGAATTCCCAATGATCCAAGATGAAATGCAGACAGGTCAAAACAATAGCCAGCAATCCAAATGTAATGCAATTTAGTTCAAAGACACAGTAGTAGTTAATTACTTTATCCATTGTGCTTCAAACCCAACATGTTTCACCAAGTATAGGCTTCTTCTGGAGTAGATTTGCTAATGTCCCAAGGAGCACACTGGAACAAAATCATCATATCCCACTAGTGTCCTCACTAAAAACAAAAACCCAGGAGAACCAAGTCTGATGTGTCGGTCTGGTTCTGATCTGTTTTGATCTGATATCCCTATTACAGTCCCTAAGAGAGACAGGACTACAAACTGCCTGCATGCAGTGGTGATAAAGCCAGCGAGGACTGGAACAGCCTACCTTGAAAATCTGGAGCCAACCGGCAACCCAATGGTATAGATTCCTCAAACCATGATCAGAAATGTATATTGCAGGTATAATTCAGATGGACTGACTCCTTTATGAAATGACTGTAGGTAATGTAAATGCCTGGATCTTGTAAACTGTGAGCTAATAACCAGTGCATGTAGTGCTCTTTCATGAACTTTCACACTAGGTAGCCAGGGTGTACTACTAGAGAATGAAAGTCTGCAGGGAATGGTGCCCAGTAATGCGGGACACTGGAAATCTGTACAGAAGCGTCCTGTCAATTACAGAAATCTTCCACTCAACATCTGCAGAAATTTAGCAGAATGGTTTCTTTTTCTTATTACTGGTTCTATCCCTTAGGGCTGAAAATGATTAGAAACCACTGCTCTAAGGAAAGAAAGAGAAAAAAAAATGCTCATTTGTGGCTTAAAATATTTGATCGCTGATTCACTAAAAACTGTCCATGTACGTTAAAATAGAACTGAATTTCTTACTATGTTCCACTGCTAAATGCAAACTGAAATCTTTAAAATAAATAGTAATGAACTCCAACCCTACAGGGACTTATTAGATTAAGTTGTTATTCCCTCTTTTTCCTGAACCCCTCCCCCCATCTTCCTCCTCCTTTCCAAGGGGCCTGCTCACAGCTGATGATGATTTAATAACTCCCCTCCCCGCCCTGATAGGAAAATTATTGCAAGCCTGAAAACACGGAAATGTGGAAAAGTTCAAAAGTTGCAAGAAAAAAAAATGGAAATATTGTGAGACTAACGTTTTCAGTGGCCCTACCCCTAATTGCAAGAAGACCCTAAGATGCTGTAATGTGTGTGAGAGGGACGTAAATCTGCTTTTTCAACAGAATTATCAGGCCTACGTTCTCCTCAGTTCACCCCTTGCCGTATGGGGAGTGATAGCTGGCAGGCAGCGGTGCTCTTAGTCAGACAGGATTACAGCGCTGGGTGGGGCACTAACACAGGCCTACATTTATCATTGAACTGTTTGTTAAAAGCTTGCCTTAGCAATTATGGGATGCAAGTATATGTCGGAGAAGGCGGGGGAGGGCCCGACATGTAAGGAAAGAGTTAAAAGTGTGTGTTGAAATTAAAACACTCACTAAAACATGTTTTCATCTCCCAGTGCAGTAAGCTAATGGTATGCTAGTGCATCGGGAATTAAAATGTTCGCTGGCTTAAACAATGTGTGCACAAACTCGAGTTAAAATGTGTGCCTGGCCATTTGCACAGGCGGAGCACACATTTTTCAATTCGGGAGAATCTCTGTAATGCACAGAAGTCTAAAAACCATAAAACGTTTCTGTGAACAAAAATGTTTTCAGCATAGAGCACAAATTGTGTGCAGATAAATCATATTTATGCACAGAAAAGAATGCTTTGTGCGTGCAAAGCACGTTTTCTGCATATAAATCCTGACTACAGTTCCCAGTACCATTACTCCTGCTTTTGCCCAGGCACTAATATTAGTGCTGGAAAGTTTACTTCACCTCTGGCCAGAAGTTACATTTCCAGCACTAAGAAACCACAAGGTAAGCCTGTGCACTTCTCTGCATGGAGGGGAGGGGGTCATGGATATAGATAATGCCTTCATCAGCATGGGATTTCCATGTGATGGCGCTAAACAATATTATGCACAGTTTTAGGTGCATATTTTTTTATGCGCAGCACTTGCTAATTCAGGAGTACAGTTTGTGGACAAAAATTGTGCGTACAACTTCAGGTAAAACTGTGCACTCTGCTGAGTATGCATCTTATTAACTTGATCAGACATTTGCCTTCCTGTGCAAGATTTTATATTTATATAATTAAATTATGTATGTTATTGTTTTGTGGTCTTTTTGCTTATGTACAATTGTATTGTTTCTCGCCATGAACACACTGGAATGGCAGGGTATTAATAGTTTTCAATAAATAAATACATTACAAAAAGAACTTTCCCCAAAACAAAAAGTTTAAAAAAATCACTTCCAATAATGTAATCTCCCTAATTGTGTGTGACTGGACTGTGCTCTTAACACTGGGCTGCTGCTTGTGTCTAAAGGTTATGGGGTAGGGTGCGGGGGGAGAGAAGGGGGATGGAAGTATGTGCCTGGAAGATGCTGCCACATTTAACCCAGCTTCAAACCAAAGGGGCCGATTTTAAAAGCCCGATGCCTGCAAATCCCAGGCGATACGTGCGCGGCAGGGCTGCACTCGCGCCAAGTGCGTTTTCAGAGCGGCCCGGCCACGCGCATATCTCTCGGTACGCACGGAACTGCCGGGCTGTTTAAAAGGGACGGGCCTGTGGGGCGGGGGTAGTTAGGGGGTTAGGCAAAAGGCCTGATTGCGTCGCCGCACTTTTTAAAAAAATAAAATACCCCCTGCACGCACGAGTCGGTATTGGATTTTATAATGTGCGCAGTGCCACAAGCAATGTTATAAAATCGTGCGTCCCTGGGTATGTGCCGGGAGCCGGCTGGCGCGCGCAACTTACTTCACCTTCAAAGAGGAAGTAAATTTAAAAACAAAATAAATTAGAATAGTTAGGTGGGGATTAGGGTTGGGCAGAGAGGGGGGAAAAGGGGAAAAGGGAGGAAGGGTGATTAGGGGGTTTGGCAAAGGCCCGATCGCGTTGCTGCATGGTTTTTATAAAATACCCCCCTGCACGTGTGAGTCAGAACCCGCGCACATGTGCATCAGATTTTATAACATACGTCGCCACACGCATGTTACAAAATCCGATGCACTTGTGCGCTTGCCAGGAACCGTGCGCATAAAGATTTTCAAAGGAAAATTTACCCGAAAATGCTATTTGGCTGAATCCTTACCTCCGTTTGATGTATTCCCTCCTGTTCCTCTAAATCGGAGTTTCTTAAGCCAGCCCTGGGTTTTTCCCCACACCTCTATCCTCCTCCCCCCAACCAATATAGTTTTCACAATGAACCTACATGAGATAGGTTTTAGAAAATAAAAATTTGCCATACTGGGTCAGACTTAGGGTCCATTAAGCCCACTATCCTGTTTCCAGCAGTGGCCAATCCAGGTGACAAGTACCTGACGAGATCCCAAACAATAAATATCGGGTTAATTGTAAAAGCCGCGTGCGGGCGTCCATGTGCACGCGGCTCCTAGTGCACGCACATGGACGCGCCAATTTTATATCACGCACAAGGGGGTGAATTTTTTTAAGAAATGCGCGCCGATGCCGCAAGGCCTTTCCTCAGTTCCCTCCCAGTAAAGGAGCAGACTGGGAGGGAACTTCCTAAACCCTCTAACGTTTCTCCCTTTCCCCCCTATCTGCCCTGACCCCTAAAACCTAATTTTTTTTTTAATTTTGCAACTTGCCTGCTCTCCAGAGCAGCAGTAAGCAGTGCGGGCTGGCCGGCTGCCAGCGCGCACTTCACCAGGCCCAACCAGACCCCGCCCCCCCCCCCCCCCAGCCCGCTCCTTTCTTAGGATGTACCGGGAGATAGGTGATGGATGCGGGCCTTTAAAACTCCCCACGGTGCGCGTGCGGCCCGGCCGCGTGCGTATCTCCCGGTTTTTTATGTGCTCCGTGAATTTAAAATTAGGCCTTATGCTGCTTTCGCACAGTGATAAATAGTGGCTATTCCCAGGGATGGCAACTTTCAAACCGGCGCGCGGGTGCACACGTGCGCGCGCGTTCATTGGCCCATGACCAGGGATACAACTCTTTTATCATTTGCGAGTGTATATGCGAATGTGTTATAAAATAGCCTGCCTGTGGGCACATGCCAAATTTTAAGTGGGTATGTGCACAAATGCTGCTAACACAAAAATCAGATTTTAAGAGGAGCACACACCAATGCCATTTCCAGTATTACTAGTTCATCTCCATTAAGCCCAGTTAAGAGATAGGTCCTCCAACTCGCCTTTGGTTTGATTGCCTTCACACACACCCCCCCCAATTAGCCCCGACCCTTAAATACCCACAGATCTGCTTCATTTTTTTGTATTTTATAACTTACATGACATCCATAGCAGAAGTAAAGTTATGAGGCAGGGGGCCTCGGCAGGGCTGGCAGGGCCATTAGGCGTGGGAAGAGGACAGGGCACTAGAGACTGTCACAAGGGTGGCAGTGTTGAAATTGAAAGCAGTTGGCGAGTGAGGCAGAGGAGATCTTGCATGTGAACATAAGTGGAGGTAGGTTGTGTGCAATCTGGGGTGGGAGGGAGGAGAGAGAGAATGCTGTGATGACTTCATCGCCAAGGCTTGCTGGACACCCTTCCATCAGCCCTGGGCCTCAGCGCGCACCGGATCACATAAGAATTTACGCGTACATCTCAGCTTCACACCCAAAATGACCATGTCCTGCCCCCCCAAGACCTTTTTGAAAACTTCTGAGATGTGCATGCTGTGGCTTTTACGCACGTATCTGGGCAGCTTTTAAAATCCACTCGGCGCGCGCCAACCCGATGTATTCGCGCGGGTAGAAGTACAATCAGTGTGTCCTTTCAAAAAGATACAGAAACCTGACCGACTGGTAAATTTATCAGCTGTACAGTTTACATGTACATACTATCTTTATTGCAAGGGTAATGACCACTTGCTTCACACTCCAGTGGAACTTTAAACAAATCAGAATAAACTACATATTCCCTTATGTTCCTGCCCTGCGAAAAAGCAAAAATAACAGGAAAAACAGCAAATAAGCCAAGAACATTCCAATTTTTTTTAATGTAATCTTTATTAGATTTAAATCTTATAAAGACGATTTGCAAAGAAAATGTAATTTTATAAGACAAAAGCAATAATTAATAAGCAAAACTAAAATATTTATATTTGTTGTAATGATATTTCCTTCTGCTGAGGCAGTAATAGCAACTTTGGATTTGCAAACCTTGCACAAATGAATGCTTGCTTAATACATATGCAAGGATATCCTCTGCTTAAAAATCTAGCACCCATGTCCTTTGAGTGGAGTTTGAAATCATCCATCTCTGAGCACAGGCGACAAAGTCTCAAAAATTGATTTAAAGGTAGGCTCTGTGTGAATCTTCTGGGATGAAAACTCTCATACCTAAGTAATTTTTTTTTAAATTTAATATTTATTGAATTTATAACATTTACAAGAGAATGATATAAAACAAGAATACAGGCAATTTCTTTACGAAATTTCTTCCATAATTTTTCAATCTGTTTCAGTCCACGTCTAGGAGGGGAGGAGAAACTATTGTCTCATAGTGCGTCTTACTTTATTTTACAACCATTTCCCTTATTGCCAATTTAAGATTTATCCCTAAGAAAACGTTAAAAATTAAAAAAGTAATTTTTTTTTCAGTAGGCTTACTGTAGATACTTGTCACCAACCTGCATCCTATTTTTTAAATCTAATTATCCAAAAAAGAAATACTGCAGGGGTTAAAATTCAATGTGAATTTAAGTTGAGGATCTTAGAAACACAGAAGCATGACAGTAGACCCATCCAGTCTGCCCATCCATCCAATTAATTAAACATTATAATTATCATCACCTCCTTAGAGATTCCCTGTATTTATCCCATACTTTCTTGAATTCAGATACTGTTTTTGTGTCCACCACTTCCACTGGGGGACTGTTCCATGCATTTACTACCCTCTCTGTAAAGAAATATTGCTTAATATTACTCCTAAATCTATCCCCTTTCACCCTCATCGCATGACCCCTTGTTCTAGAGCCTCCTTTCCATTGAAAAAGGCTCACCTCCTGTACATGGAAACCTTTGAGATATTTGAATGTCTCAATCACATCTTCCCTATCTCATATTTCCTCTAGGGTATACAAGTTTAGATCTTTAAGTCTATCTCCATATGCTTTAGAACAAAGACCAATGACCATTTTAATAGCCACCCTCTGGACCAACTCCATCCTGTATATATCCTTTAGAAGGTGCGGTCTCCAGAATTGTACACAGTATTCCAAGTGAGGTCTCACCAGTGACCTATGCAGGGGCAATATCACTTCCCTTTTTCTGCTGACCATTCCCTTCCCTATGCAGCCAAGCATCCTTCTGGCTTTCACCGTCGCTTTATCCACCTGTTTGGCCACCTTAAGATCATCAAATACAATAACCCCTAGATCCTGATCTTCCTTTGTGCTTAGAAGAATTTTGTCTCCAATACTGTATCTTTTGCTTGGGATTTTGCATCCTAAATGCATTATTCTGCATTTTTAGCATTAAATCGTGGCTGCCAGACCTTAGAGCATTCCTTGAATTTCACTAGATTCCTCCTTCTGTTTTCCACTTCTTCTTGACTGTCCACCCTGTTACTGATTTTGGTATCATTGGGAAAAAAGACAAACTGTTCCCGACAACCCGTCCATTATGTCGCTCCCAAAAATGTTGAATATAACCGGTCCAAGGACCAATCTCTGAGGCACACCACTAGAAACAACCCCCTCCTCAGAGACAACTCCATTTACCACTACCCTTTGTCGCCTCTCACTCAGCCAGTTTCTAACCCAGTCAGTCACTCTAGGATCCATAGCATGAGCGCACAATTTATTTATAAGGCTTCTGTGCAGAAACATGTCAAAGGCCTTGCTGAAATCCAAGTGCACTACATCTGGCACTTTCCCTTGATCCAGCTCTCTGATCACCCAAAGAAATTGATCAGATTCATCTGACAACATTAACCTCTGGTAAAACCATGCTGCCTCAGATCTTGCAATCCATTGGATTTCATAAATTGCAGTATCCTCTGTTTTAGCAACAATCCCATTAGTTTTCTTACCACAGAGGTCAGACTAACTGGCCTGTAGTTCCCAGCCTCCTCCTTACTTCCACTTTTATGAATAGGAAAACTCCACCCTTTCCAAGTCTTCCAGACCTACTCCTGACTCGAAGCATGAAAAGGTCAGCCAGCGGAGCTGCCAAGACATCTCTGAATTCCATTAGTACCCTCGATGTATCCTATCCGGCCCCATCGCCTTATCTATTTAATAAGTTTAGTTAGCTCCTCACGAACACAATGATGGAACCCGTAAGTGCTTATTCCCTGTTCTAACCACTAGATATCCCATCCTACTGCCCCCATTAATCACATGAATTAATAAAGTAAAGACCAAACTTGTTTTATAATACTTTATACCAGTGGTTCTCAACCGGTGTGTCGTGACACACTAGTGTGTTGCAAAGCACCGGCAGGTGTGTCACGCACTCGCTGCTCTCCCCCCCTTTCACCTCAGCAAGACAAGCACTGCTGCCGTTCCTGCTCGGGCTATCGGCACATTCAAGCCCCGAGGGGGAACGGTAGCAGTGTTGGTGAAAGCCGGCAACACGAACGTGACCTTTTCTTCTTCCCGCCCCTGTGGCCCGGAAGAAGAAGTGGTGTTTACCGGGCACGCAGGTAGAAGAAAAGGCCATGCAGCAGCAATCACATCCCAAGGCTCTTCCCGGCCCCGCTACACTCAGCAGTTTGCCTGTGCTGCGATCTTCGCGGCACAGAGCAGTCAGCTGAGAATGTGGCCGTCGGGATTTCCTGCCACGCGGTTGTTGGGGAAAGTCGTCCATCAGCTGCCCGGACCTGAATATCGGTGCTGGCTGGCCACTTTGCTAGGAGCTGCAGGAGTATGGTGCCGCTGCCCCCCCCCCCCCCCCTCCCCTTCTATCACCAGCATGACATCAACAAGAAAATATAAAAAAAAAATAATAATCAAACTGCAAAAAAAAAAAAAAAAAGGCTTGGGTGGGGAGAAGAAAACCATAAAATTGCATACTAGGCTGACTGCTCTGTGCCGTGATAGCAGCATAAGCAATCAGCTGAGTGCTGCCTTCTTACCACTGCGGGATGGGGAGGTCATTCCTGCTGCAGTTTCTAGCCTCTCAGGACTCTGCTTTTAATAGCAGCATACCGGCTACCTTGTGCTGTAGCTGCCATATGTGATGGGGGTGGGGGTGAGTGAGTGAGTGAGACAGAGTGAGCCAGCATGTGTGTAAAAGTGTGTGTGTGTGTGTAAGTAAGAGAGAAAACGTGTGAGAGCAAGATACTGCTCAAGAAAGTCACTGGTGTGTGTGAGAGAAAGAGATTGATCAGAGATGTGTGAGAGGAAGAGAGATTGTTCAAGGAGGTGACTGGTGTGTGTGTGTGTGTGTGTGTGAGAGAGAGAAAGACATCAACTACCAAAACCTCTTCCTAATCGAGGCCAGCATTCAAACTGCGACCGTGCCAACCTACAAGGCTTCAAAAATAGTCCATCTGGCCGCGTACCTCTATGTAAGATACCAATAGCACGTTCTGCAAACGACAGAAAAAACATTGCATAAGCAATTAGAAACTTAAACAGAGATCATCCCTTTTTTTTTTTTTAATATACATTCGGAACTCCTCGCACGCTAATATAACTGGCCAATTTTCAACTTTAGATTCCCCCCCCCTCCCCCTCCCCAAGGGAGATTATATACATAAAAAGGCAGCACAACTTTAGTGTGACCTTAAATTACTGGAAAAACGAAGAGACTCGCAGCTCCTGAAATATCCGCACTAATCTGCCAAGACTATCCGAAAGTGGGCACTGGCTGGCAGAAAGCTAACAAGAAGATGAGCTTTCTGCCAGCCAGTGCCCACTTTCGGATAGTTCCGAACGTATATTAAAAAAAAAAAATAAAATAATGGATGATCTCTGTTTTTTAAGTTTCTAATTGCTTATGCAATGTTTTTTCTGTCGTTAGCACAAATTTAATAATGGCAGGATTGTAACAAAAGCATTGGAGCAGTAACTGTCCAGTTTACCGCTCAGCAGGAACTCCTCCTCTCGATAATCTCAATGACAACTGAGGAGACCTTGCTCCCTGAGCGTATTTAAATACCGGTTGCCCCCCCCCCCGTGCTTACGCACGTGCCGTTGCTATAGCGCCGGCCAATCGGTGAGCTGCTGCGCTTCTCAGCGTTTGCAGAACGTGCTATTGGTATCTTACATAGAGGCACGCGGCCAGGTGGACTATTTTTGAGACCTTGTAGGTTGGCACTGTCGCAGTTTGAATGCTGGCCTCGATTAGGAAGAGGTTATGGTAGTTCATGGCGGAACTAAACTAAAACCTCAGTATTCAGGTTAAATTGCCGTGTTGGCACTTTGTGATAAATAAGTGGGTTTTGGGTTGCAGTTTGGGCACTCGGTCTCTAAAAGGTTCGCCATCACTGCCCTGGGGGGGGGGGGGGGGGTCACAGAAACCAAGGTTCTTCCCCCAGCCCCCCAAATACAGTGGTAGTGAAGGAGGTGAGGGGGTGAGATGGGGGAGGGAGACTCATTCTAGGTCATGCGCCTCACTCCAGTCCTGCCCGTGTCCCATTGGGCTGAAATGCGGCTCTGGGCTCCCTTCAGAGGTTGGGATGTGGCAGCTGGAGAAGCAGTAAAAAGATTGCAGCCCTTTGCTATTTCCTAATTCTTTGTGCAGATTTCTGGATTTATTTGACCTTTTTGTTTGTGGCTTTAGGTAGCTGCGATGTCTGCAGTAGTAAAGCAGAACCAATTCCCAGAAGCAGGTTCATGCAGCTCGTTGGAAGCGTTGGATACAGAACATGTCTATGAGCCAGTGGCAGCGCACTGGTTTTACTGCAAGGATTCCTGGGCTCCTTTCAGTAAAGAGGATTCCCAGAAGCTGGAGGCTGCATTGGCCTCAGGTAAATGGAAAGGTTCTGCACCATATTCTCTGAAATACTCTTAACAGGGCCCTGTATAGTCAAAACTAGGGGTGGGGGACAGGGGCAGCTTCCTAGGGTGCAAAGCTCGAGGGGAGAATGAATAGAAATGAAAGTGTTAGCAGCAAATGAAAAGCAGAGGCCATATTAGAGGACAGGATCAAAATAGAGGAGGTGGAGAGAGGAGGATGGGGTGGGTGTGCAAACATGTGTGTCTGCCTTAGGCACTAAATGCCTACTATCAGGCCAATGCAATACTGACATGCTAAAAACATGCACCCAAACTAAACGCACTTTTTTTTATTGCACACACAATCACCTCTCCTGGGCACTCGCTGCAATAGGCAAACGAGCTGCCATGCTAAAAAGGACACGCTAGGGATAAATTGTGCATCCCTAGCGCCTCCATGGCATTGAGCGCCATATGGACATGGCTGTGCAT
The DNA here is from genome assembly GCF_901001135.1 of Rhinatrema bivittatum. Lineage (NCBI taxonomy): Eukaryota > Metazoa > Chordata > Amphibia > Gymnophiona > Rhinatrematidae > Rhinatrema > Rhinatrema bivittatum. The sequence continues at coordinate 261,746,791 of NC_042619.1, forward strand.
AGGATAGGAAAATGGTCGCTCTATTTCGTCTGTAATGGATTAGAAAAATGGATGCTTGTAAATTGAGCATCTCTTTTCCTAATCTGACCACTTTAAACACTTTTTTTTTGCTGCTTTGTTTCCTCCTGCTTAGTTACGCGACAATATTAAGTCGGAGGAACCACAGAAAAGCTCCGGGGCTGGCATTAAATTTTGAGTGTAAAAACGTGCGTGTCCAGCATGTGGTAACTTTTTATATCTGGCGAACTAGCTAATAGCCTCATCAACATGCATTTACATGTGATGAGTGCTTTTAGCTACGAGCTGGTTTGGATGTGCGTTTTGGATGTGCTAATCCAGGTATTGCATTGGATCTAGCGCGTCCAACTGCATGTTCAGCAGCGCTGACCTTAGCGCCCAATTTTGCATCGGCCTGTATTAAGGATTTTGCTACATGATAAATGCGTGCAAAAATTAACACAGTTCCTTCAAATCCTCATATTAATAAAGGCATTAAATATTGCTTTCCAAGTTAATGAGCTGTGTTAAAACCCTGAAGGCTTAACTAAAGACTTTTTTTTAACTATAAATTTAACTCAGTGGTGCAGTAGTTAATACATTTCTGGAGCTAGTGTTTACTCTATAGTGCTGTGCCAGGGTGGTTCTGGAATTACTGGGTGCAGGGGTCCTGAATTCAGAAGTGGGTTCCGTGTGGACCTCGGCATCTGGGAACCTCTAGTCTGAGATTATGCTGGCCAGAGCTATAGACTAACACTAGCCCTAGAAATGTGAATTAATGTCTGGGTCAGAGATGGAATAAAAGTTACATTTTCAAACACACATACCCCCACAAAAAACTAGGCTAAGCACTGGGGAACCTTAGAGATCCTTTGTCCTGGGACTCACCACCCATCCATTAACTCAACCCCCCCTCCCCAGGCCTCCCTTATATTTACCTTTCCTGGCTCCTCCCATCTTCAGAGATGGCCAATTAAAGGATGGGGTTTCAGCTGAGATGACTACACCTGTCTAGTGCACCTTTTCAATGTTATGCACATACATTCTGTTTTGTGTGTGCTACTTGTATTGATGCTGCTATAACAACATGTGCTAGGCTGAGTACACATTTGTACTCATCTGTACAAAACCCAGGAGATGTGGATGGTCTTTATCTGCTGTCATGTTCTGCGTTACCTATATTTGCACATGGTTTTATGTTAATGTGCTTTTTGCCTTTTTTTTTTTTTTAACTCCCAATGCAGTTGGATGCCATTAGCTTACTCCATTGGGAGTTAAAACATTTAAAAAGAAAAAATTAAAGAAAATGTGAGCTAAATTTTAGTGCACATATTTTATTGCAGTTTTATTACAATGGTCCCTCAGTCTCCCCTGCTTTGCAACAAGCTCTCCAGACCCTGGGCCCTAGCCCATCCAACTTTATCACAGGGGCAGGCCATCCCTGCCTGCAGGCAGAAAGAAGACCCCCATCGGTTGTTACAGCAGTGCTGCCAAATAACTACTCACCCTCAGGGTGTCGTCCCCCCCCCCAGGATGGCAATTTTCCCATGATGTTTAAGAAGGCCTGATGTGTGGATGGGGTGTGAAGGAAGAGAAGGAAAGGAGTGTGAGAGAGTGTGTGTGGGTGTTGGGACTGAAGGAGGGGAAGGTCAGTGAGTAAGTGAGAAGAGGGGAGTGGATGGGATGGAGGGAGAGGGAAGGAAAAGGTTGAGAGAGGGGATTGAAGAGGCAAGGGGGATGTGAAGGAGGAGAGGAAAAGGAAGGGGAGATGTGAGTAAGATGAAAGGGAAACGGATGTGAGTGAGGTGCGAAAGGGGATGAAGAGGGGAAAGGGTGCAAAGTAGAGAGGGCGTGCCATTATTTAGAGCAGCGATTCTCAACTGGTGTGTTGCCAAGCACTGGCAGGTGTGTCGTGGCTCCCAGTGTCCCACTGCCCCGGTTTGTACTTCTCCCTTTTTCCAGCCCCCACGGACCAATGGGAAGCCTCCTTCATTCTTCCTGCCCCCGCGCAGGCCAATCGGAAGCCTCCTCCCTTCTACTGGCCAATGGGAGTAGGAAAAAGGGAGGAAGCCTTTGATTAGCTGGTGAGGCAGGAAGAAGGGGCATCGCATAGCCCGGGGGTGGGGTGGGAGGAAAGGCAGTGTTGAACCCCGATGAAGCAAGGCCACCACGGGATTTCAACCCTTGTGGTGGTGAAGAGGAAATCCGAGCCCAACCAAGCAAGGCCGCCATGGGAGCCCATCCCTGTGGTGGTGAGAAAGAAGGCCCGCCAGTAAAGCCGCGGTGGAACTGGAGCCCATCCCTGCAGCAAAGGAAGAAGAGGTTTGGTGGTGGAACTTGTGTGTATGGGTGTGAATGGGTGCCTGAGTGAGAGCTTGTGTGTGTGGGTCATACTCTCAGCAGGACCTGCTGAGCTTAGGTTAAAAAAAAAAGTAAAAATAAATAAAGATGAGCAGAAGGCAGAGAGTAGGGAGGTTTTATTCCTCTGTTCCTTTCTGACCGGGTCTTCCTCCCTCAGCGTGAGTGGTCGGCCTCCTACCTGGAAATAAATGTATTTTGGTTTTGAGCTAAGTGTAACAAAGTAAACTGGTGCTTGTGTTGAAGGCACCTTAAAAAGGGAGAGAGGTGCCTTAATCCCTAGTTACTTTCTGGCACATATAGTGAACCTCTGAATAAAAGCAGACATACGTGCTATGTAAGAAAAGAACTAGCTCAGACCACAGATCCCTCTCACCTAGCATTCTGTTTGACTGTGGCAAGCAGCAGGTGCTTATGGGCTGGGTGTAACACAGGGATAGGCAACTCTGAGCCTGGAGTGCCACAAACGGGTCTGGTTTTCAGGATATCATTTACATGCACTGCCTCCATTGTAAGTAAATAGTTCATGCATATTCATGGTGGATGTCTTGAAAACCAGACCTGTTTGTGGCACTCCAGGATCAGAGCTGCCTCCCCCTACTATGGCATTTATCCATCGACTCTTCAAGCCCTTCCAGTTTTCAGCAGTAACAGACTTTGGGAGAGCAGAAGTATCAAAATGGCTAGATTGCACATTTTGCTGGTTCAGGAAATGACTGCAGTGCACAGCTTTTATAAAACAGAAGCAATTAAAGCATAAGCTAGACAGAAAATATTCTATTACAGAACCTATAACAGCTGAACACAAATACTTCTTTCATAAAATTAAAGTCCAGAGTTCTTCTATTGCTATTATGTGTGGATAATCAAGTTTAGGTGTTCTTTGGCTAACAGCATCAGTATTGAGAGGGAAATCTCTTATTGCAGAAGAGCACTATTCAGGGGGAGGGGACAGCAGAGTTCTGCTGGCTACCCAAACCATATGAAATAATGTATGCTGGTATAGAGCTTGAACAGCATTGCAAGAAAGACAAGAAAGCCGATGGGTGAAAAGTTGATAAAATTCCCTTTATGATGGTTTTACATGATCCTGCATTTTAAATAGTGGAACATTCCTGCATGTTGACCACTCTTAAAATAAAACCTAAGACAGGTAAGTCAGATATGCATAGCAACCTTCATTTTCATTTTTTTTATTTTATTTTCCTGGAATTTATCAGTTTGCTTGGTTATAATAAACAGCACAAAATCCGTGGAACAAAAAAAAGAGACTTTTCCCCTGCCGCCCCCCCCCCATGATTTTCTTCTGTTTCTTGTTGCTCATAAATACTGATAAATTCTTGGGGGAAAAGAAACTTAAAACGAAGGATTTTTGCTATGAAGCAAGGCTTAGACTCAGACTGGTGAATAGTACCTGCAGGCTCTGAAAGGCCTAGTACAGAACAGAGGTACTATGAGATATCCCTTTCAAAAATATATATAAATAAATATAATACGGGGAAAAATAATTAATAAAATCTCCCTTCTGCAACAGCTTCTATGCCTGCATAATCTCCCCTAATTGTAACACCAGCCATGTGGTAATCTGTCATGGCTTCTACCCATATTATGGAACAGGATACGGGATGTAAAGCACTGCTGGAAGGCCTGGGATGTGGTGAGAAGCAGGATCAGGGCAGACCCATTGGTATATAGTGGCATTTTCAGCACAAGAGATTCATTACGGAACTAAAACATTCCATCCTACAATTACAAACTTCCTTGGTTCCCCAGGCACACAATGGATTCAGTATAGGGCTGCCTGTGTACAACGCGCAGTAAGAAAACCCTTCGTCTATTCCCACCTCCATTGTACTCGCCATGGGAAAAGTTGGATACCTTAAGTGGTTGTATAAGGATGTACACAGACATGTTGGTCCAATAACATATCACAGCCTAAGCAAGCAATCAAAGACAGGGCTCTTTGCACCTGCAGCTTCTTCTAGGCTTATGGTACGGGGTCAGGACAGCCAATTATATCACATGCAGACATGCGTTCCCACCAAGATACCTTTAGAGTAAGGTCAATGTGACTGGTCCCATAACTATCCTCACTGCAGCATCTGCTCTGATTTTAATATCACTTTATTCCAGTCACCAGTGATGTGTCCAGAATCCCCTTGCTGTCTCATCCTCCAAGAAACTGGACCTTTTGACTAGCAGAGGTCAGTAAACCGAACTCCCTGGAGAGAGGCAGCAAGGCATTTACTAGGACTGTTGCAGGCAAGTGTACAAATGTATTACTTTTCCATTATCTTGTCAACAGAGTATGCGGGACCCCAACTCACACAACACCTGTTCTTGGTGCTCCATTCACAATGATTCATTAGACAGAAAAATAGGGGTGCCGGTAGGAATGAGACAGTTATTCCGAAGGTAAGGAACATGGAAAAGGAAGTGACAGTCTTAAAAAGAAGAAAACCTGTCTCTTGGATCAGGTTGGAGATATACCAGAATCTCTCCTCCTACCCTTAACACTAGCAGCCAAAACACAGCCCACTGCCAGCAGGGGTATATACACAATGCTGTGTCTGGACTTCCAGCATCAGTAGGAACAAGGAAGGGAGATTACATCCAGAAGTGTTTTAACCTTTAACATTCCTTGTGGCATTCAACATCCTAAACAGGATGCCAGGTACCTTGGGGAGAGCAATTGTTTCTTTCCACAGATTTATGGTTCATTGAAAGAGGAAAGGGCAGCTGAGGACTAATTGTAAGTCTATCCTCAGCTTCTGGGGTGGACAGTTTTGTTGCCTCTCCACTGCTGGAGGTGGAATGAAGTCAAGAGACTTGCTGTTCTGTCCCTTGCACTCATGTACAGGAGTGATGGCAGAAGTAGGCAGGATCAGATTCGGTCATACATCGAACTTGGCAAATTTTCTCTCCTGCGCAGTTGGTAATTTGCTCTTGTAGTGAAAAGGCCGGTGACACTCCATGTCAGTCAACGAGGGGTAATACTGCCGGTAGCACAGGTAAGCAAAAACCAGGCCAATCAGTGATCCTACCAGCACATCTGTAAAACATCCACACAATCCCATCAGATCAAGCTCCTCTGCTACAACAGCTTCAGCTAATTCCTAGACTGGTATCAACAGTTTTCCTGGTCAACATAGTTACAGCTCTGGGCTCCAAGTGAGCAGAAGTACGGTATAATGTAATAAAACACAAGTGTAAAAATGTGGGCTAAAGTTTAGTTCTCATGTTCTTAACTCACTTTTTACCACTTGCGTAAACTCCTAATACATTAAACTAATGGTATGCTAATGCAGTGGGAGTTTAAAAATAGCATGCTAATCCAAAACTGTACAAAAAGATTCTATGTGCACAAATCCATGTTTTCTATGCATAAAAGATCATTTGGATGTAGAAATCAGTTGATAAGCAGAGAATACAATTTAAGTCCGATGCAACAACTTGTGCTGAGCCTGGCGCACAGATTAATGAGTACTAGGACACAAGTCCATGACCCTTTATACGTTAAGGGGATTAGCGCATCCAAAACGCAGGTCCAAACCAGCGCATAGCTAATAGTGCTCATCACATGTAAATTCATGTAGATGAGGCTATTAGCTATTACCCACTTATGTAAAAAATAAATGTGTGCCCAAAAATTAACGCCAGCCCAAGAGCTGGCATTAAGTCTTGAGGAGCCCCTAACGTTAACAGAAAAGCAGAATATACTGCTTGTCTGGAGTTTCTCAGACTTGATATCATGGCGATATTAAGTCAGAGAAACCAAAAGCGGAGCAAGATAAAAAAAAATAAAATAAAATGTCTTCCTGGCGGTCAGGTTAAGAAAATGGACGTTCAAATTAACGAACATCCATTTTCCTAACCTGTGGCAGCACCCAGGTTAGAAAAACGGATGCTTGTAAAATTGAGCTTTTTCCTAACCCCCGCACAGCCACTCCTCCTGGGTGCTCGATGCCGAGGAGGCACTAGGGACAATTTCTCTTAGCATCTCCTTTTTAACGAGGTGGCTCATTTGCCTACTGCATTGCATGCCCAGGAGAGCTGGTTGGGTGCACATTGGGAAGGCAGGTGCCCAGTTTTAGCATGTCCGTATGGCATCGGCCTGTTTGTGCATGATTTCTGAGGATAGGACCCTATAGACTAACCTTAACCCTAGAAACCTTCCTCCACATCTGACCATTGAAAAAAACATGAGTAAAGCTTACATGTGTCTCTGCATTGAGGGGTAAGGGCTAAGGTCTTGATTTACATGGGATTTGCAGGAAAGAGTGCTAATGTGTGTGCACATGTGTGTTCATAATTTGTGTGTGTAAAACTGAAATTTGGAATTAAATTTACACATATCGCAGCCTCCTTATTACATTGGGGTCTCAGAGAGAAGGACTCTTTCTACTGAGAGAGATAAAGTTATTAACTTTGCTGATGACCAAGACACCTTCAGACACTTTCAAACATTAAAATGATGGTGGATTAAATGGGTTACCATCTAAGGATTTTCTTGAAACATCTGGTGTCTAAATGACACACTGTAACAGGGGCTTTCTTTGCTTTTACTCCAGTTAATAAAATATTACACCATCAATAACAAACATAATTGCTGAACAAAAAGTGATACAAGAAGGTATCAGTTCGGAGGAAGCATGTACCCGGGGGACCCTGTAACTCTGTACAGCATAAGGATGGGAGGGGTATCAGCTCCACTCACCCTGCCAGTGGTGCTTGTAATCACAGGTGCGAGAGAGAGCAATGAGGAGAGAAAAGAGAAGAGGGCATAAGAAGGCACAGAGTCTCCAGGCTCTGCCACGGCCCGCAGATGAGAAACAATGTAGCTTTCCTGCTATATAGAAGGCAGTGAATCCAAGTCCAGCAAATGCAACTGAAAAAACAGGAGGAGGGGGGAAAAAAGCAGAACAGCAGTATTATTTCAGGATAAAGTTCCTAGCTTTCTGTGTTGTGAAACATTTTACATTTCTGATCCAGAACTAGGGTTTGCAAATAATGAAGAAATTAAAAAAAGTCTTTCTGCTGTGTCCATCTCCAAGTCTCTTCCGCTCTCAAATTGAGCAACATTGCATGAGAGAGAGAAAGTGACCATGTGGGAGCAGGGAGGATGAATACAGGCAAGCATTCTCTCAGCTCATTTGCAGATGCGAGGTCTGGATAGTGAGGGAAGGATGGGGTGCTGGTATCCTCTTTGCTCTCCCCCTCAAATGTGAGGTCTGGATAGCGAGGGAGGGATGGATGCATGCAGGTGTCCTTTTAGCTCCCACTCCCAGATAAACACTCACAGGAGGCATGTCCGCTGGGGAAGCTCTTACGTCCTTCCATCACGATTTCCACATCACCTGTGCACAACAGCTCAGAGTTGGGCAATCCGTCTGGGAAGCAGCGGTAGAAGAAATCCGGTCGTGGCCTGCAAACAGCATAAGGTTAATATTTAATTTTATAGAGTGCAAATCAAAGCAACAATCCATCCTAAGCGGGCAACAAAGCACATAAATGTACAGGAAACAATTCATGACAAACATACAAAATTATAAAATAAGGTACAAAAATCTATAGCATTATACATACGCTAGCTGAAATGAATAACGTTTCAAACTTTTGCAAACAGTTTCAGGTCTGTATGAACATGAATCTTGACAGGTAGGCTGTTCCATAATGCTGGACCAACAACTGATAGTGCACGCTGTCTAATAGAGACAAGTCTCACCTCTTTCAGTGGTGGAACAGAAAGCAGACCTGGCAATGAGTGGAAGTTTAACACAAGTGAGCCAGTTACCAGCCTGAGACAAGTGTATAAGTCTACCTCCATTCTGTCTGCAATGTGATCTGAGCACAGGAAAGCTAAACAAGACTTGTAACTCGCCTTCAGTTCTCTGTACCAACAGATCTGTCAGCTCTGATTTGCAGTGCAGTAACATGAATCTACTGAAGTGACTCTGTTACGTGCATATATATGTCCATTGGTTCACTCATCCATCTATCCACCCACCCATGTGAATGTTCTACTTGTGCATCCATTTATACATTTCTCCAGTTCCAATCAAAATAGCCAAACATCTACAAACATGACTATATTGAGTCTGTCCATCCTTCAACTAACATCAACTAACACTTAGCCTGCCTAGTCATCCATGCCTCTCTTAGCTCTGCCTTCATGCAGCACAGCTACAAGCAAAGAAGAATATCCTCAAAGAACGGGAGAAGCCATCTCCATTCTTTGGTCTGAAAGAGAGAGACCACCTCAGGCTGGATGTGACTTACCTGCCCACTATCAGCTTCACTGTGTTTGTAAAAACTCCATTCAGGGCAAGAGTAAGACTGGCAGCTGAAACATGAATACAAAAAAGTCATTTCCTGCTAGTGTTAATGCCTGCTGCTATAGTCAGACCACAGCATTCCCTTTCTAGCATTTCGTTAGCTTTATAATTAGCTAGCAGACACTTGGCAAACATTTGTATGCCCCCTTCCTGTCCTTCTCCAGCACTCTCTGTTCCCTTACCTTCCTTCAGTGCAGTCTGGAAGATAGTGCCAGAGTCTCCTTCCATCACATCTGCTGCTGAAGCCAGACAGTGTGCACATCAGTGGAGTGGGCACACATGCTGGCACACCCATGTACACCCCCACCTGTCACTGACAGACATCCCAGCTGATTTACATAAAAGTAACAAGGCATGGAAATACATAAGCAATGGATATGAACAGATAGGTAGATTTCAAGCAAATAAACAGGAGGAAGGGTGCACATAGAGAGAAAGATAACTGGTGAAAACAATGTATTGCTATATTTATATGACCTCAGCTTCCAAACTCCAGGAAAGCACTGAGGGGTGCACACACCTACCCATGCAGGCTTCCCTTGTATCCCCTTTCTCTGCTTTCTTAAGGACCTTTGCCACAAATATTAACAATAAGGGAGACAGAAATGAAATGAGCTGTAAAGAGATAGGAATAAATTAATTTCAAATAACAGAACAAATCAATTGCTTCCAGTGATCAAAGCAAGAAAAAAAAATAAACCTTAAGAAAGTTCCCGTATCACATGAGTACAATTACAAGGGCATAAGCTGAGCAACAGTTTGACAGTTCAGCCTTGCATCACTATAAGGGACTAATGGGATTTCAGTAATCAGTGTTTTGGGGATAACAAAGGAGGGCTTTTGTCTTCTCTGGGATGTCCTTTCTGCCCTCATCCCAACACCAACAGCTGTTAGAGCTGCTGGTCTGAGCAAGGAGGCATCAAACCCATCCACAGATGAAACAAACATCTTTAGCAGAATAAAATCAGAATGGTCTGCATTTGCTACATACAAACATGTATCTGGTGGGCACGTGGTCTGTCTTTACATGGGGGTTCTTGTATAGCCACATCTCCTCAGGCTGAATCACCCGCTGAAAGGGAGGCAGGAGCTCAGTCACCCTAAAAGACAAACCATCGAGTCTAAATTCAAGGTATATTTTGTTACAAATGGCTTCATAGTACTGTGTCAGAGATTAACGCTGTAGAAGGGAAATAGGAAGAGTTCTCCATGCATTAAGAAGCTTGGTGAGAAGAGAGGGCCAGAGAGCAGGGTAAGGTAGACAGACACAATGACTGGGCTAAAAGGGAAGAGTTTAGGTGCATGGCAATCCCACACATGATCACTTATTCCATGTTATCTAAGCAACTTTTAAACATGTTTCCTCCAGCGCAGATGAGCAGATGTTTCTGTGTATGTAAAGCTCCACATTACATTACCACATCAACCCCTGGTCCAGGTTAAATCTGTGACTGCCCCACAGATTTTACCATCCAGGCAGAGAGGAGATTGGGGCCTACCTATTAATGGTCTTCTCACATTTTGTGTCTGTAGAAAAATCCATTGTACTTGGGCACTAAGTGACTGAGCTTTGGGCTCTACGTTCATTGTGAGATCTTGGGCCAGTTGTAATCTCCAGGTTTTGTTCTAGCCTCTCCCCATTAGGTATGATGTAACATTTCTGACCTGGATGTGAACCCAGGATCCCAACATTTTGCCTGTTATCCTTCTGTTTTTTTAGGTTGTTTTGTTTTTTTTTTTACGTTGAAACTGATTTGGTTACTGAAATCTGGTTCCATATGTCAAACACTTAATTCACACCAAAAGACAAACAGTATATAAACCTGGTCTCCAGGGTAACACAAATCTCTCTTGCTTACAGGAAGATCCCAAAGAGCAGAATCCTGGCAGACACTTCAAGCACAAAATCCAAAAGCAATTTCCTCTTCATTGTTTCCTCTCTAGCGGCTGCAGCTCCTATAGAAGACATTGCAAAAGATTCAGATAACCTTATTGGCAGGCTGTCATAAGGAACTGGACCAGGAGATATTGGGCTGTAAGTCTCAGGAGTTTCTTTTACTACTGCTTCAGACTCTTATCACATGCTGCCAGTCTCCTTTTTCTCACCTGCATCAGATCAGTGCACTAGGAGGTTTCTGCTACCATTTCCCCTTCTGAGTCATCTCCATCTAGTCCCAGGATATTCTTATCCTGCTCTGATATTCTGCTGCCTCCTGCTTCATTTGGCAGAGTAGCTGGCTTGCAGTAGGTTCCTGTTGTGACAGGAGTCCCAGCTCTTGCCTCTCACTGGGGGACTTGCTCCTAGGGGGCATTCAGCGTAAAGGGTCAGTTGAGAAAAGCCTGAGGATAATGCACCTTTAACATGGCCCTCCACCCATCTCAGGTTGCATTTCACTCACCCAGTGAACTCAGCACTGGTTGTAGCCAATCTGTTCACATCTCCCATACTTCACATATTTGCAAGATGAACTAAAATGCTCTGTAAGGCCACATTTAAAACATTTTTTTTAAATCTGCCCAGAGTAGAACAGGAACCTCTCCCCCTTCTAATCATGAAGCTGTTAGGCTGGTGCTGTATGTGGCCATCAGCCAGGGGGAGATGCACCACTGCTTTCCAGCCTGCAGTGCAGAACCCCTCTGAGTCCTGCACAGGCCATGGCTCTTCCAGCACCGTGCAGTATCCCTGCAGTCAGGTGCTCACCTCGCAGGCCTCAGTGTCCTCAGTTTTAAAGAGAACATTCACTATTCTCTGTGTTCTCTGAAAGGATCATTGCAGTGAAATCTTTCCTCTCTGGGGTAGTCTGCAGCTTTTCATACCGGTTCCACAAGGCCATTAAGTGATTCCCAGCTCTGTCATATGGAGAGCTTCCTGAGGTATGAATTAAAGCCTGCACATGCTGAGGGGAAAACTTTTAAGCTTTTCATTAATAAAACTTTCCCAGCAATTCTGCTGGAAGAGCTAGCACCGACTTCCATACAGTGGAATCGCATCACATATCTTGCTCTACTTTGCTGTTCTCAAGGTTGATTTAGCTGCTTAAACAGTTCAAGAAATAAAGGGTTACTTGCAGTTTAGTGTCCTGGGTTTTGTCCTTCCGATTCCTTTTGGCTATTTACTCTGATTATCAGCACAGCTTCTTATCTTTGACTTGCTTGTTTTGAGCACTATGTGACGAGAGGGGGGGCAGGATGGAGGAGCTCTGCTCACTATAATGCAACCGGCATCTCTTGCCAGATGTTGTATGGGTGGACGTGGCAGCAGCAGGGTGAGAATGGTGCAAGAGGACACTGAGAGGTAGGAAGCAAGCAGTCTAAGACGAGCACTGCCACCTGCAGGTCCCAGCCCACACTGCACCGGGATTAATCGTAGCAAACACCTATATAGAATAAAATCAACCAAAATGAAAACCAATTACAGCAACTGAAAAAAATAAAACCCCAAAGCAGCTTTCCTGCCAGTGTCTTTCTAGGAGTGGCTGTGGGTACTATGAGCATGCAGAAAGCAACAAGTTGCTCCTGGCACAGCCACAGACAGTCTCTAACGTTTTCTGTTTGATTTGGATCAGTGTTTCCCAATCTTTTCAAGCTCAAGGCACACCTATTTTAACAAAAATGCTGAGGGGCACACCCACATCCACAGGGAAGACAGTGCAGATATGGAGAGGGCTCATACAGTCAAAAGAAGAGCTAGGGAAGCACTGGAAGGCCCATCAGTTTTTCTTCCAAATTTTAAAAAGAGGGGGTAGATATGAACCCATTAGGATGGTCAAGCTCCCTCTATATACAAGAGCAGAAAAAGGGAAAAGTCTGTGTAGTGCAGGCAGCAGGTTCAATTAATTTACTTTGAATGCTGCATGTTGCTGCCAGAGCTCCTCCACTGAGTGTTGGGAGTAGCAGCGAGCAAGTCAAATCCGGTGCACAATGCCCACTCCCCATCTCAGTCAACTTTGAGAATAGGAGAGAAGATAGGCAGAGGCTCAAGAGAGGGAAGAGGAGGTAGTACTGAGGAAGTTGCAGTCTATCTGCATATTTCTCCCAGCTGCCTTAGTGGTCAACTGCGGAAGTCACCATCCCATCTCAGGCATGAGCTGCTTCCACTCAGTGCTCCACAAGCAGCTGGCCAGGTCACTGGGGAGGTTGCATCCCATCTGCATTACGCAGGCATGCCACAATATTAATCCTACCCACCCCAACCACCATAAACAGTGGGGCAGCTGTTCTTCAACACCAAAGTTTATTTCTTCCAATATAACTTAGCACATTAACTTTAATCTTGGAACCAAAAACAGTTAGTCCAGGGGGAATTCTGTGCCACTGCTCATGTGTGCTGTGCGACGCGCTACGCTCGCGGCAAAGATGAAGGACCCGGCGCGCCATTCGTGAAGAAGATGAAAGGCCCCCGTGTGCCGGGAATGGAGTGTGCTCCACTTGCGGTGAAGATGGAAGGCCCCCCGTGTGCCGCAAATGGAGTGTGCTCTGCTTGCGGCAAAGATAAAGGCCCCGGTGAGAGAGAATGTGAGTGTGTATGCATGTGAGAAGAGAGGGGTGTGAGAAAGGGGAGGGTGTATGAGAGAGGAGATGGGAGGGGAGGGGGTGTGAGAGAAGAGAAGGTGTGGGGGAGGGTGAGAGCAGGGAGAGGGGTGTGAGAGGGGAGGGTGAGAGAGAACAGCAGGGTGTGAGAGAGAGTATGGGATGTAAGAAAGCAGGGGGAGGGGATGCTTGAGTGTGGGTTTCAGAGAGAGGGAGCCTATATGAGGAGATTGTGAAGGAGTGTGTATGGGTGTGAGAGATTGGGAGCTGGTGTGTATAAAAAAGGGATCGTGTGTATGTGAGGGTGCTAGCCTGTGTTTGTGTGAGATAGAGCCTGTGTGAGAGAGACATAGGTAGCCTGTGTGAGGATGTATGCAAGAGAGAAAGGAAGCTTGTGTGTGGATGTATGCAAGAGAGAGGGACCCTGTATGAAGGGATATGTGTGTATGCAAGAGAGAGGGCTCTGTATGAGGGGATGTGTGTATATGCAAGAGAGAGGGCTCTGTATGAGGGGATGTGTGTGTGTGTGTGCGAGAGAGTGAGGGAACCTGTATGAGGGTGTGTGTATGTGTACTAGAGAGAGGGAGCATGTGTGTGAGAGAGGGAGGGACAGAGGGAGCCTGTGTGCGGGGCAGTACTGTGAATGGGGTCAAACTCTGGGACTGGCGATAGAGTGGAAGGGGTTGAGCCTAGAGGTGGAGGGGAGCGATACTGGCAGGTGGAGGAGTTGGGGCCTGAGAGGGCAAAGTGGCCAGGGGAGTAGGGAGAGCGAGTGGAAGGGACACTCTTACAGTGAATTTCTAGGGAAATTCTGCTCAGAATATTTAACATTCTGCATCTTTAAGTCATAACTTTTTTCTGTAATAATTTAAAATGTAATTACTTAAAGACTGTCATGTAAATTGTGTTATTTTGACCAATATAAAGTTTGCAGAATTATGCATAATTTTAAATTTTTTTGCACAGAATTCCCCCAGGAGTAAACAGTGGAACATATAGATAATAACTTTAAAATAAACTAAAATATTACCTAACCAAGAACTCTAAACCCTATGCTTATGCAGGACTCGCTGCCGAGGAGATTTCTTATATTATTAATATTTTTTCTTTGTCATCATCAAGTCACACCATGCAAGATGCTCAGGGAAGGGGACAGTTGCACCATCCTGTTTCTACCTTTATTTTCATTATTTCACCACATGCCCAGGCCAGCCAGATCCTGGCCTGAGTTATTTATTGTTTTATGTTGTATTTATGTACTTGGGGGGGGGGCTGTTCAAAATAATTGTATTAACATTTATACCCACCACCAGCCCAGGTGCCCCCTATCTAATGGCAATGGGACTTCCCCATTTTTTGTCTTCCGTTTTGGCTGGTGAGCTGCCACAACACGAGAGACCAGTAACCATGTTACTATGGCCTGATGCCCCCTCCCCTTTCTAGGATTCCATTCAACTTCAGTAGCTACCTGAATATCTACACTGAAAATGTCCAAACCTGTGTCTGTCAAGTGGACCCCATCCTGCCTAAATAAGCCTTTCGGTTATGTTGTTATTTCTGCATTCTGTATTTTGCACACCACCCAGTTCTCTCACATACTTGCCTACATCTCTGTTCACTTTTTTCCTGACGTTTATCCCTTTTTTTGCTCTTGGCTCCTTTCCACACTAATCTAGGGGTGATATGGGATCATCTGATTATCACACCCTGCCATTGCGCTCTAATCAGCGTCATGTCTCTTTTTATTGCTACTCTCAAATTAATTCCCTTTTTGTGACACTAAATTGTTACCCCCAAAGTGTATGACGATTATATCAGGCTTAGGGTGGTCCCTGGCTTTCTGCTATAGCCAGTAAATCAGCCGGGCCCATTTCATTCCCCTCTGCCCTATCCATTTTACGATTGCCTTTTCCCAAGGTTTGCCCAAGGTTTCTACAACTGATCTCGTTGCCGCTCTTTTTCTGGCCCAGGGTACAAATGGGGATGGAGGGTAAGCAGATACAGCAAATTGGATGATGGAAATCAGACTGAGCCAAAGGTTATGTGAAAGATGAAAATATGTTATTTCGTATTATCATGTCAGGACAAAGAACAGCGGCTGAAAATGGTATGGATTGTGGGTTATTAATTTTTATACTTTTGCACATCAGACAGGCCTTTACAAAAAAAACAAAAATAAACCTCCAAAAAAAAAAAAAAAGCCATTTACAAATAATCTGTGGACTGCAATTTCCACAGAATTCTTCTCTTTTTATTTTTAATATACCCCATAATTAGGTCATTTAAAACTGGTCCCATCCTCTTCTTCGCCAGCACCAGGAAATCTAGAAAGTGAGCCTCAGACGAACACATTATCTATATAAAAGCCTGTCTGATGTGCAAAAGTGTACACACCGTATACCTTTTATTGTTTTACCATTTTTTTTTCTCAATTCACTTCTTCCTGAATGTTTCGTAGTTCTAGCTGCTGATAAGTACTGGACTTTGGCCAGATTTTTGCTCTCTGCCCATCAGCTTTCCTGCACACAGTTTTCTCTTAAACTTATATTTTCTTTGCTTTCACCTTCTTAGGCTAGAAACATTTATTGTTTGAATGTGCTCTCCCTTGAAATTTTCCACAGATGAATGTAATGACATGCCTCTGCTTAAAGGCCATGGGAAATATCCTCGCTAATAGTCACCAGTTACTTTCCCTGATGAAATTGCTTGCATCATGCACCAAATATCAAGCCCTACTACTTAAGACTCTTTCAACTCCTCCACTCCTTGCAAGATCCTAGCCACAGCGATGACGTGGCCAACCAAACACACCCTTCTGGAAGAGGAGACAGTACTGTGACTACAGAAAAAGAAAAGGCAGTGGTGAGGAAAGCAGCACTGTGTATTGTGCTGCTGTGCGTTTTGTTTTTGTCTTGCGTGCAGTTATTCCAAGGAGTTGGGGTGGTGTTTATTGAACTAACGATATTACATTATCATATTCTGTTTGGAGAGCGTCATGAACATTGTAGCAACGGGCTTTCTCCAAAAAATTTATTCTACAAATAATAGAATAATTTTCAGGTTATAGTTTGTCTTACTCTAGATGTCAGTACTAAACTTTTTCCCTAACAAAAGTTGATGTGTCCTTTTTCCTTTCCTTTTAGTCCATTGCTTTGGAATATTATCTTCTCCATCAGTGCACTTTTAACCTCATCTCCCAGCTTAACCCTCCTACTCAAACGCACTTTATCAAAGACAGAATTTCTATTATTAAATACTTATCTAAATGACTCTGCTCTTCCTTCTTTACTCTGTGCCTGACTGTGACACAACCCATCTTCTCATTCACTCACCTGAAAATACTGATCCCATTTTCCCATTTTGTCCTTCTTTTGGTGCCTTACATTTCACATTCGCATAAACTAATTTAAGCATATTCTTTTAACATCTCTGAAATGTTTTAAGTAACATCACACATTATTTAAAATAATAGCATAATCATTGATCACATAAAATTATGTGCATTCATACGCATTCCTTTATGTATTGAAAGGTAATTTGATTTTAAGTGTTTTGGTAAGCTGAGGAACCAGGCCATTGAAGCCTTTACTTGTTACTGTTGCGCCCGTCAGTCGCAGACGACTGCGCCCTCTATTGCTCACCTTTTTTCTGCCTGATTCAGTTCCTTTTGAGAAGATAGCTGCCTCTGTTTCTCCACGCCGACCCCTCCGGCGTCCCCAGTCCGGCATGGGCGATTGCGTTCGCCATCTTTCTCCCGGAATCACCTAGGGCACGCACGCGCAGCCCCGTCCTTTACGTGCGTCATGGCAGGAACCTCGGGGGCGTCCCCACTGCATGACATCACAAGCTCTGGCATTTATTCTCCATTCACAATTCCAAATACGTGTTAGCAAGTAATCCTTCACGCTGATCTCTCTACGGTACCAGATGTTCCTGCTCTGTGTACTCTCGCTCCAGGACGACTTAGGTACCCCATTACACGGGGGCATTGCCTCGTTCCTCTACACCCAATTTAGAGAGCAGCTCTGTATCTGCATCCAAGTGACATCCAGCTCAATTAGGGGTAGCGACCGCTGTAACAAGCAGGCCACCCCCTTGCCCCATACTCTTACCCACCCCTGTTTTTATTTTTTTGTTTTTGTTTTTTTTTGGAAATAGCAGCCCTCCATCCTTCCGCTCCGTGAAGGTGGAACACCAACTACTGGCCACTGGCATCCCGCTCCGTGAATGCCTCTGTGGCTACTGCCGCTCCGTGCAGTGTTTGAATGCCGCTGTGGCTACTGCCGCTCCATGCAGTGTTTGAATGCCGCTGTGGCTACTGCTGCTCCGTGCAGTGTTTGAATGCCTCCACTTTATTCACGCCCTCTAGACTTGATGGATCCACAGTGTTTATCCCACGTCCCTTTGAAGTCGTTCACAGTTTTAGACTTCACCACTTCCTCCGGAAGGGCATTCCAGGCATCCACCACCCTTTCCGTGAAGAAATACTTCCTGACATTGGTTCTTAGTCTTCCTCCCTGGAGCCTCAGCTCGTGACCTCTGGATTTACCCAAGGGAAGTCTTGCCTCACAAATCTCCTACATTTTTTTGAAGGGTGAATAAACATGTGGACAAAGGTGAACCGGTAGATGTGGTGTGTTTGGATTTTCAGAAGGCGTTCGACAAAGTCCTACATGAGAGGCTTCTAAGAAAACTAAAAAGTCATGGGATAGGAGGCGATGTCCTTTCGTGGATTGCAAGTTGGTTAAAAGACAGAAAACAGAGAGTAGGATTAAATGGTCAGTTTTCACAGTGGAAAAAGATAAACAGTGGAGTGCCTCAGGGATCTGTACTTGGACCAGTGATTTTTAATATATTTATAAATGAGATGGAAAGGGGTACGATGAGTGAGGTGATCAAATTTGCAGATGATACAAAATTATGCAGAGTAGTTAAATCTCAAGTGAATTGTGATGAATTGCAGGAGGACCTTGCAAGACTGGAAGATTGGACTTCCAAATGGCAGATTAAATTTAATGTGGACAAGTGCAAAGTTATGCATGTAGGGAAAAATAACCCTTTGTTATGTTCAGGCTTGTGGACCCTTGGCCGGCGAGAGGATGGTATACCTTTCGGGGGGTCCGTAGGTTCTCTCGTCAGGTGGCAAGGCAGAACAGGAGGCAGGACCAGCTGACTCTTGGCACTGGAGACTGAGGCAAAAAGGAGACGATGAAGAGACGAGATAGGGCGCTGTGTCTTCACCACTGGTGGTCTGCGGTCCCCCCAGGAGGAGCCCGTAGGGACCCGACCGCTGGGACTTAGGTGGACCTAGGGAGGTCAGAGCAACGGTGCAAAGGCCAGCTGGAGCTTTGCCCTGGAAGCCCGCGGTCCCCCCAGGAGGAGCCCTTAGGGACCTGGGCCGCTGGGACTTAGGTGGGCCCTTGGAGACAGAGTCTTGAAGGAGTCCTAGGTCGAGTGCCAGAGGGTCATCGCTTACCAGTCCAAAGTCGTACACCAGAGAATCACCGCTTGCCAATCCAAAGTCAGGAACCAGAGAATCACCATAAGCCAATCCAAAGTCAGGAACCAGAGAATCACCATAAGCCAATCCAAAGTCAGGAACCAGAGAATCACCGTAAGCCAATCCGAAGTCAGGAACCAGAGAATCACCGAAACCAAGCCGAAGTCAGGAACCAGGAACACCAAGACGGAACAGGAACCGGAGTCCAAGTGCAGGGAACTCACCGAAGCAAGCAGACTAGACAGCGAGGAAGGACGTTGCCAAGTCAAGGAATGAGCAGAGGAAGCCTTCCTTTATACTTCCCTTGCTCAGGCTGATTAGACACAGGTGCAGCTGGTTAAAGGGATCAGGTCCCTTTAAGCCTCGGAAGGGGGCATGGCCTCGCCCCTAAAGATGGCGGCGGCCATCTTGGATTTTCTTCGGGGGAAACACTGCAGGACGCCGCAAGGGAGGAGCAGGGACGGCTCCTCCTGCGGCGGTCGGCATGGGGAACCCGTGCCAGAATGAGGACCTAGTGTCGGGGTCCTCCCCCGGGATTCCCATGGCGGGTCGCCGTCGCGGGTGCGGTAAGGGGTCCGCGGCTGTGGCTCCCATGGCCACGGAGCACAACACCCTTGCTGTAGTGAAACAATGTTATGTTCTATCTTAGGAGTTACCACCCAGGAAAGAGATCTAGGCATCATAGTGGATAATACATTGAAATCAGCCCAGTGTGCTGTGGTGATCAATCCAGTTCTCCAGTCACCCCATCAAAGAAATAAATTAAATTCCTGTCAGACAAATCTACTTGATTTCTTTGATTGGGTGACTAGAGAACTGGATCAGGGAAGAGCGCTCGATGTAATTTACTTGGATTTTAGTAAAACTTTTGATACTGTCCCACACAGAAGACTCATCAACAAAATGAGAAGCTTGGGAGTCAGCTCCATGGTGTTGGCGTGGATTACAAACTGGTTGATAGAAGAAGGTAAATGGAACCTACTCTGAAGAGTGAATGGTGTTATGTGGAGTGCCACAGGGATCGGTGTTGGGACAGATTCTGTTCAACCTCTTTGTGAGCGACATTGCGGAAGGGATAAAAGGTAAAGTTTGTCTATTTTTTGGATGATACTAAGATCTACAACAGAGTGGACACTCCGGAAGGAGTACAGAGAATGAGATGGGATTTAAGGAAGCTGGAAGAGTGGTCGAAGATATGGCAGCTGGGATTCAATGCCAAGAAATGCAGAGTAATGCATCTGGGGTGTGGTAATCTGAAAGAACTATATGTGTTGGGGGGTGAAGGGCTGATGTGCACGGAGCAGGAGAGAGACCTTGGGGTGATAGTGTCTAACAACCTGAAGTAAACGAAGCAGTGTGACACGGCGATAGCCAAAGCCAAAAGAATGCTGGGCTGCATAGAGAGAGGAATATCTAGTAAGAAAAGGGAAGTGATAATCCCCTTGTACAGGTCCTTGGTGAGGCCTCACCTGGACTACTGTGTTCAGTTCTGGAGACCATATCTCAAAGGAGACAGAGACAGGATGGAGGCGGTCCAGAGAAGGGCGACCAAAATCGTGGGTGATCTCCATTGAATGACTTAATAGGAGAGGTTGAAGAACCTGAATATGTATACCCTGGAGGAGAGGAGGAGCAGGGGTGATATGATACAGACCTTCAGATACTTGAAAGGTTTTAATAATCCATGGTCATCAATAAACCTTTTCCATTGGAAACATTTAGTAGAACTAGGGGTCACGATTTGAAACTCCAGGGAGGAAGACTTAGAACCAATATCAGGAAATATTTCTTCACTGAGAGGGTGGTGGATGCCTGGAATGCCCTTCCGGAGGAAGTGGTGAAGACTAAAACTGTGAAGGATTTCAAAGGGGCATGAGATAAACACTGGATCCCTAAAAGGCTAGAAGATGGGAATAAATAAAAAAGCTTAACCGGCACGGAGCAGCAGTTACTACCCTTAAGAGAAACATAGGGGTAACTTGCATGAAGTGGCAGTTGCTACCCTTAAGAGAAACATGGAGGTAACCTGCATGGAGCAGCAGTTACTACCTTGGGAAGCTTGCTGGGCAGACTAGATGGACCATTTTGGTCTTTTTCTGCCATCATTACTAGGGATGTGAATCGGGCTTCGGACGATTGAAAATATCGTATGATATTTTCAAAATCGTCAGAAATCGGGGGCTCCCCCAAAACGATAGGAAAACCCCACGAAATTGTTTGTGGGGGTTCTCTTATCGTTTTGGGGGAGGGCGGGAAAAACGGCACACAAAAATAACCCCTAAACCCACCCCGACCCTTTAAAACTAATCCCTTAGTTACATGGAGGGAGCACTGGATGGCCGGCGCCATCTTTAAAAATGGTGCGGGCGATCCAGTGCTCCTACCTTGTGACAGGGGCTGGCCAATGGCACGGCTACCCTGTCACATGGTAAGGGCAAAGGCCATCGGCGCCATTTTTATTAGTGGCAGCCGACGGCCCGAGAGCGGGAGATCGCTCCTGGGACCCCCACTGGACACCAGGTACCTGTAAAAAGTTTTTGGGGAGTCGGGAGGGTGGGGGAAGCTAAGAGATTAGTTTTAAAGGGTCGAGGTGGGTTTTTTGTTTATCGGCTCGGGCGCAGCCGATAAAACCGCGATCGGGCCGGACGAAAAAAACACCACGATGTGAATTGGAACCGGAATCAGAACCGATTCCGGTTCCGATTCACATCTCTAATCATTACTATGTTACTATGTTAATAAGCAAACAATGTTAGGAATTATTAGGAAGGGAATGGAAAATAAAATGGAGGATGTCATAATGCTTCTGTATCACTCCATGATGAGTCCGCATCTTGAATACTGTGTGCAATTCTGGTCATCGCATCTCAAAAGTATATAGCTGCACTGGAGAAAGTGCAAAGTGTTGGATTCGTGGACCCTTGGACTGATCAGAACCAGAGGGTGAGCCGCTGAGCGAGGTGACAGCGGATGTCCCGATCGGAAGGCGGCAAGGACAGAGTTGTGGGTGGCTGGAGGACGATCCTGGGAAGCCCTATGCGACCAAGGGCCGAGGCAAGGAAGGATGAAACGGTGGAGCTGGTACAATGGTGAGAAGATCTTCGCCCTGGAAGCCGACCCTCCCCCGAGAGGAGCTCGTAGGAGTTCGGCCGCTGGGACTTAGGAGATTCACCCTGGAAGCCGGCGTCCCCCCAGGAGGAGCCCGTAGGGACCCGGCCGCTGGGACTTAGGAGAGCCCGCGGGGGCTGAGTCAGACGGAGTCCAAGGTCGTTGCTCACCAGTCCAGAGACGTGTACCAGAGAATCGTTGCTTGCCAGTCCGGGATCAGAAGCCAAAGGATCGCCGTAAGCCAAACCGGGGTCTGAAACCAGGGAGTCGTCGTAAGCCAGTCCGGGGTCAAGAGCCAGAGGAATCACCGTAAGCCGCACTGGGGTCAGAAGCCAAGAATCGTCGAAAGCCAGTCCAGAGTCAGGAGCCGAGAATCACCGTAAGCCAGTCCAGTATCAGGAACCACAGGAAATCAGAAGGGTGCAGGAACGCAGCAACTGGAGACAGGGTAAACCTGGGAACCTCGTTGCAAGGCGATATCTTGGTCAAGCTGCAGGGTTTAAATACCCTGCAGCGTCTGATGTCATCCGGAGGCGTCCCCTAGCTTTTCCCGCGCTGGCCCCTTTAATCCTGGCCTAAGACGTGCGCGCGCGTCTAGGGGGCGGGGCCAGCCGCTGAGGGACGCCGGCTGCTGCGTCGCAGCGAAGAGGACACGGCAGGAGGGACTGCAGGCCCGGGCGAGGTAGAGGGACGCCGAGCCCGCAGCGGCCGAGGTCCCCGGAGGTCCGGGGAACGCGGGCCCAACGCGGAACCCCGAAGGAGTGAGTAGCGATTCCGGGGCCGACCAGGAATCGCAACACAAAGAAGGGCAACCAAAATGATAAGAGGCATGGAACGGCTGTCCTATGAGGGAAGGCTAAAGAAGTCAGGGCTGTTCAATTTGGAGAAGAGACGACTGAGGGGGGATATGATAGAATCATGAAAGGACTTGACAAGCTAATTTAAAACGGTTATTTACTCTCTCAGATAATAGGACCAGGGGTTAGCAAGTAGCTCATTTAAAACAAATCAAAGAAAATTCTTTTTCACTCAGCGCATAGTTAAGCTCTGGAATTAATTGCCAGAGGATGTGGTTACAGCAGATAGTGTAACTGGGTTTAAAAAAAGTTTGGATAAGTTCCTTGAGGATAAATCCATAAACCGCTATTACGGTAATCAATAATCAATAGTAGCTTGTGATTTATTTATTTATTTTATTTTATTAGTTTTTTTATACCGTTGTTGGTGCATACCTTCACACCGGTTAACAATGTTTCTTAAAATAGTAAGAACATAAAATACATAAAAAGGAATAAAAAGTACATAATGCATAAAAAGGAATAAAAAGTACATAAATGTCATTAAAAAAACAAGAAAAGCAATCATAAAAATACTAATACATAAATAAATTAAAAAAGGTGCTTAAATCTAAAACTAAAATTATAAAAAAGAACTAAACTAAAATGATGCTTCAAACTAGCTACTGCTTGAAAGGCTTGAACAAATAAACAGGTTTTCAAAGCTTTCTTAAACTCTTTTAAGTTACCCTGAAGCCTTAATTCAACAGCAAGTACCCAAACATTAGATTGGCCACTGTTGAAAACAGGGCTTGATGGACCCTTGATCTGACTCAGTATGGCATTTCTTGTGTTCTTGTGTGCCACTTGTAAAGTCTAGGAGTCTTTTGGATGAGATAAACCGTGTCTCCAATATTTAAAAAAGGCTCCAGGGGTGATCTGGGTAACTATAGACCAGTGAGCCTGACTTCAGTGCCGGGAAAAATAGTGGAAACTATTCTCAAGATGAAAATCGTAGAGCATATAGAAAGACATGGTTTAATGGAACACAGTCAACATGGATTTACCCAAAGGAAGTCTTGCCTAACAAATCTGCTTCATTTTTTGAAGGGGTTAATAAACATGTGGATAAAGGTGAACCAGTAGATGTAGTGTATTTGGATTTTCAGAAGGCGTTTGACAAAGTCCCTCATGAGAGGCTTCTACGAAAACTAAAAAGTCATGGGATAGGAGGTGATGTCCTTTCGTGGATTACAAACAGGTTAAAAGACAGGAAACAGAGAGTAGGATTAAATGGTCAATTTTCTCAGTGGAAAAGGGTAAACAGTGGAGTGCCTCAGGGATCTGTACTTGGACCGGTGCTTTTCAATATATAAATGATTTGGAAAGGAATGCGACGAGTGAGGTTATTAAATTTGCAGATGAATCAAAATTATTCAGAGTAGTTAAATCACAAGCGGTCTGTGATACATTACAGGAGGATCTTGCAAGACTGGAAGATTGGGCATCCAAATGGCAGATGAAATTTAATGTGGACAAGTGCAAGGTGTTGCATATAGGGAATAATAACCCTTGCTGTAGTTACACAATGTTAGGTTCCATATTAGGAGCTACCACCCAGGAAAAAGATCTAGGCATCATAGTGGATAATACTTTAAAATTGTCAGCTCAGTGTGCTGCAGCAGTCAAAAAAGCAAACAGAATGTTAGGAATTATTAGGAAGGGAATGGTTAATAAAATGGAAAATGTAATAATGCCTCTCTATCGCTCCATGGTGAGACTGCACCTTGAATACTGTGTACAATTCTGGTCGCCGCATCTCAAAAAAGATATAGTTACGATGGAGAAGGTACAGAGAAGGGCAACCAAAATGATAAAGGGGATGGAACAGCTCCTCTATGAGGAAAGGCCCAAGAGGTTAGGGCTGTTCAGCTTGGAGAAGAGACGGCTGAGGGGGGATATGATAGAGGTCTTTAAGATCATGAAAGGTCTTGAACGAGTAGATGTGACTCGGTTATTTACACTTTCAAATAATAGAAGGACTAGGGGGCATTTCATGAAGTTAGCAAGTAGCACATTTAAGACTAATCGGAGAAAATTATTTTTCACTCAACGCACAATAAAGCTCTGGAATTTGTTGCCAGCGGATGTGGTTAGTTCAGTTAGAGTAGCTGGGTTCAAAAAAGGTTTGGATAAGTTCTTGGAGAAGAAGTCCATTTACGGCTATTAATCAAGTTTACTTAGGGAATAGCCACTGCTATTAATTGCATCAGTAGCATGGGATCTTCTTAGTGTTTGGGTAATTGCCAGGTTCTTGTGGTCTGGTTTGGCCTCTGTTGGAAACAGGATGCTGGGCTTGATGGACCCTTGTCTGACCCAGCATGGCAATTTCTTACATTCTTATGTTCTTATATCCATCTTCCTTTGAAAGAAACCATAAAGAGGAGGTTCTCCCACATCCTCATCTGCCCTTCCTGAAGGATCTCATGAACTGGGACTGCTACAATTACCTTAGAAGGCTCCACAAACTGGAGGATGTCCAGCATCTTGGTTCTGGACTCTTTCTCTGTCTATAATGTAAAAGGAATGGCTTCTGCCATTTTTCTCACAAAACCTGTGAAGGAGATGTTCTCAGGAGGAGACTTCCTTCTCACTGGTAGAGGAGCGAGGTTGGAGGGGAGACCCATAGACACCTCCTCTTCAGAGGATATTGAAAGTCAAACTCATTCTGGTCATCCATGAGTACTCTCTCAGTGCTCTGTTCTCGGCCAATGGGTCTTTGACTGGTGCAGTTAGCTGTTTTTGCCGGGAACCCGAGGAACTTTGGCATCTCAGGCAAGCTTCCTCTCCCAAGAAGCTGGAGATCAGCCATGGGCTGGCCATCACCAACCCCGATGCCCTTCTGGGCATTGTGTCAGATCAAGCAATGGCACTAGTGTCGGCGCCGATGCATCACCAACAAGTACCCTTTGGGATTTGAGCAGAGGCTCGAGGGTTAACGGTGCCAGACTCAGTGTCCTTGATGCCCCAACACTGCAGCACTTTCTCCAAGGCCTGCTGTATCTTTTTAGCCAATTCCTCCTCAAAGATTGCAGAAGCCAACACTGACTGGAAGGAAGGAGGAATGACCAAATCCTCTTCAGAACCAAGAGGTGGATTGGTGGTAGACACCAGGACCAGTGGAGACTTTCACAAGTCCCTGGAAAAGGGAGCATGATCTCTCCTTATAGCTGGACCAGTTAGGGAGGGTTCTTGGTGAGCACTGGATTGTCCCTACTCCCAGCATTGCACATTGATGGAGATCGATGCAGATGCTTCTTAGGCTGCCCTCTATGTTCAGCAAGACATTTTCTCAACGGCAGAGTTGAAGATGTGGAAACCAATGCCTTTTTTGAGCAAGAAAATTAGATGATGGCCTGTTTCCAGATTCTCTATTGTCCAGCAGCATCAGGGGAACTGAGAATCCCCCTGATGCTGATGATATTCCTTCTATCAGTGCAGATCCAAGGTCCCTCAATGTCAGTGATTCCAGTGCCAATCATTACTAATGTTGCAGTACTCTGAAATATCATGCCAATAAAATTTTATGCAATTCACCAAATGGTCTTCCAAACAATCCCCCAAAGCTTTGATTTTTCCACACGTTAAGAAATTTCCATGTGAACTGTTTCCAAGCATTTCAACAAGAGTATTCAGCCCGATGTAATTTTACAGTCCCCAGAAGAAACCTCCGTACATCATTAGTAATGATTTTTTAATTTAGAGATATGATATTTTCTATTAGATGTTGGAAATATGGTAAAAAGAATGTTTTATTTAGATATTATTGTATATTTTCAATAATATGTGGTGTGTGTGTGAATTTTGGTATGGATGTGGGTGCTTGGTTTTTAGGATTGTTGGTGTTTAAAATGCATCATGTTATATATATGTACCAGTGTTAAAAATGTATGATTAAGAGAAATAAAAACTTTGATTATAATAGTTATTTTAGTAGGGTTTAATGATTAATGTATTATATATATTTAAAGTTAAATTACCAAAAACACTTTCCTAAATCAAAGAAGGTAAAATAAAAAATAATGGCTTCCAAAAATGTTATCTCCTTAGTTATTATTACGCCCATCGGTCGCAGATGGCTGCGACCACTAATGCTCACCTCTTTTTGTTCTGCCCTATCATTTCCTGGAAGAGTGGCGGCCTCCGCCAACCACCGCCGACCAGCCTAGCGTTCCCCGGATGGCATGGGCGCTGCGACCGCCATCTTGAATCAGGAGTTACTTAGGCGCACGTGCATGGGCCACCTATGTACACTTCATGGCGGGAACCTCGGGGGCGTCCCTTCCGGATGATGTCATCTATCTGCTGTACTTAAGCTGACTGGCCCTACACTCCAACGAGTTAGCAAGGAGTTCCCTCGTTGCTGAATTCCGCTCCGTTCTTGGACTTCCTGTTCCAGATTCTTCACTTGGCGTGAGATGCTCCGGGTACCCGCTCCTCAGGGGCCCTTCTCGTCTCTGGCTATCCGCTCCTAGGAGGGCCTTCTGCCTTGGACTGCTTTGATCCTGCTCCCCGGGATCTCTCCTGGAATTGTCCACTGTGAGTACCTTTCTGCTACAAACATCTTCTATGCCTAAACCTCCTTGTTGGATCCTCTTCGGTGTACCCCGTACCTCGGGCCACTGCCGCTTCATCCCAAGTAAGAGCCGCTCTGGTATACCCTGCGCTGCAGGTCTTACCCTACCATCACTACAGGATCCTCCGGGGGTTCCTGCACCTCAGACTACTATCTCTACAACACCACTGAGACACCTCTTCGGCATATCCTGCTCTGCGGGCCGACTACCAGATCTACACATCTGAGCTTCAGCGTCACTACAGTGAGACTTCCTGGCGTACCCCATTCTGCGGGCCACTACCAGATCTTCTCTTCGGAGGTATCATCACTGGGATATTCCCCTCTACTCTGAACTGTACTTCTGCACCTCCTACTCTGCGGGCTGTGCCTTTCTTCTTTCTTAATAAAGACTCTGTTCCACAGCTGTGTCTGATACCACTGAGATCACGCCTACCGGCGGTGAGGCTCACAGGGCTCCTCCCTGTGGGCGGAGATACTCTCACCTCGGCCCAGGGTTCACATCCTTACAAAGTTATAACAGTTATATGTAACTGGCCTGTGCTCTTAATACTGGGCTGCTTCTTATATCCACAGATGTGAACAAACAAAAGCAAGACCGATGCCTTGGAAAGAGAATTTATTAAATAGAATAACGCCCGACTCCGTTTGAGTTTCCCTTTTCGGCTGCATCAGGGGTTTATAATTACATACTCTACAAATGTGACACCATTCATATTTGTATAAAGGTGTTAAGTATTGGCTGTTTATAATGATTACAATGTTAATTTGACAAACACCAAAAACCGTTTCCTGTTGATTAATCAAGATTCTTTGTCAAAAACAGCACAACTTAATTCCCAACCAATGGGCCGATACAGTAAAAGTCGTGGGAGAGCGGACGAACACCCGCTATCCCGGCGCGCGCACAGGCCACTCTCCTGTGTGCGTGATTCACTAAATTAATTAATTTAAATTAGGACCCCGCGGTAAAAAGAGGCGCTAGAGAAACTAGTGCGTCCCTAGCGCCTCTTTTTGGACAGGAGCGGCAGCTGTCAGCGAGTTTGACAGCCGACGCTCAATTTTGCCGGCGTCGGTTCTCGAGCCCGCTGACAGCCATGGGTTCTGAAACTGGACGCTGGCTTAATATCGCCATGATATTAAGTCGGAGGGTGCACAGAAAAGCAGTTTTTACTGCTTTTCTGTGCACTTCCCCGGTGCCAGCAGAAATTAACGCCTACCTCTGGGTAGGCGCTAATTTCTTAAAGTAAAATGTGCGGCTTGGCTGCACATTTTACTTACTGTATCGCGCAGGAATACCTAATAGGGCCATCAACATGCATTTGTATGTTGCGGACGCTATTAGGTTCGGGGGGGGGGGGGGTTGGACGCGCGTTTTCAACGTGCTATTACCCCTTACTGAATAAGGGGTAAAGCTAGCGCGTCGAAAACGAGTGTCCAATCGCGGGTTAACAGTGCACTCCGTCAGAGCGCACTGTACTGTATTGGCCTGCAAGTGGGGTGACAGATTTTATAGAGTATGCAATTATAAGCCCCTGATGCAGCCGAAAAGACAAAACTCGTCCGGATTCAGGCATTATTGTATTTAATAAATTCTCTTTCCAAGGCATCGGTCTTGCTTTTGTTTTTTCACATCTGTGACTACCCTAGACCGACTTCCGTTTTGTTTTTTGGCTGCTTCTTGTATCTAAAGGTTGTGGCATGGTGTGTGGAGAGGGGAGAAGTGTGGGCCTGGCAGAAGCTGTCACATTTCATCCAGCTTCAAAACAAAATGCTCCCTTTGGCTGAATCCTTGCCTCTGTTTGAGCTGGATCCCCTGTTCCCCTAAAGCATAAGTTTCTTAAGCCAGTTCTGGAGTAATCCCTGCACCCCCACCCTCCTCCTTCCATCCATTCTGGTTTTCATCATAATCACAATGAATACACATGATATTGGTTTGCATGAAATGAAGGCACTGCAGGCAAACCTTTCTAATGTGTATTCATTGTGGGTGTCCTATAAACCAGACTAGCTATGGGCTCTTCTAGGACTGGGTTGGGTACCATAGACTTAAATAAAAGATGGAGCTTCTCTGTGCTGTGCATTGCTTCAGAAACACAGGCGATAAGCAGTAATACTCACACTGGATCAATTCAAATTTTTACCTGGGTTATTTCATTTTTAGATTCTTAAAGCAGCTCCCTACAATTCCCGTGAACCGATAGAAGTTTCTATGTTACCTCACACTTTACTGGCTCTGATGGGTTTGTACTGGCTGTGATGTCACGCATGGCATGACATGAATATAGAACCAATATGATACTCTTTCATGGGCCAGGGAGCTTATACATTTTGTCTCTATGGAAAGAATTGCTTAGTACATCTGTCTCCATGAGAAGAATTCTGTGATGATCTCCAAGGGACATGAATAATTCCCAAAGCTTGTCTTCTAACAAAAGGCTATCGCACTACCCAACTACTTTGTTAGTTTACTTTTAACAGATTTTATTTTTGTCATTCTAGCTTGATGCTCCCTTTCTATCTCCAAAAAAAAATAGCTTGGCAGTAATTGATACTAGGCATGATGACATGCATAGTTTTGAAAAAGAGGATTTGATACCACAGGTACCACTTTGGTTTCATGACAAGTAAAGGGTTGACTCAGGAGCAATTTAATAATAAGCCAAGCTATCCATTTTGTAACTTCCTGCCCTCCAATTTACTGCTGGGAGGCTCCAGCTATATTTTGCTAGTGAGAGTTGATGAGTGTCACTAGAGTGGTGGGAAGGAGCTCGGGTAATTCGCCAGCAGTTAATTCATTCACCTCCTGACCTGTCCCACACTACGGTGAATTATAGCCCATTACAATGAAAACTCATGCCCGTGTATCACAGACAGGGCTACCCTAGGGGTGTGTGACTTGTGCTTTTGCAGAGGGGGCCACTATGCTGAAAGGGCTCCACCACACTTAAGGGTGCCAGCTTGCAAGTTTGGATAGGAGCCCCACTCACCCACCCTGCAAGTCCGGCTCCCGCACACAGAGCCACTCAATCTAGGAGAAAGGATGGCAGAAAAATCCTTGATGTCCATCTACACACTATTTTACCCTTTGGTTTTGATTTCGTGTTACAGAAAGTTTATGGCTGCATGTCTGCTAGTCAATACACAGCGGACTCCAATGAAAGAATTGTTCATCTGGCATTATAATTTGCAGTCCTACAACATCTTTCATCCAAACAATATACCAAAGACATTTACAACTATAATATTTTTCGAGGCATACAGACACCCACTTCTGGGGCGAAGCCATTACTAGTTTTAGTGCTGGAGCTGCAAGGCACCTTCCAAAGAAAAGAACTGGTGAGAGATTCTTGTGGATAATCAGTTGTAGCTGAGTACAGTAAGGCTTAGGGAAAGAGACTGCCCACAGTTGGATGGAAGTCTGTGGGAGAACAGGATGTGACTTTAAATCCCAGGAGTGAGTCTTACCCTGTGTTCCCTGCTCTAATCACTAGATACCCATCCTACTGGTCCCATTAGTCACATGACTCAGTACTATAAGACAATATTTGTTTTAAAATACTTCATACAACATTCAAATACTTATTCTTTCTCCATGTAGATGCAGTATATAAGAAAGTACAGACAGCACTTCATATATTTCCAAATAAAAACTGAGTTGTTCGGATTATTCAAGAATACAAGAATAAAACTGATTCATGATTACAAGACAGGGCAGTAAAACTATTTTATGAGTTCTTCATTTATGAGGGTGGTACTGGGTGTCTTCAGCAACTGATAACATCACATGGTAGGGTCAAAGCAGAAATTACTCAATGCTTTGACCTTTGTCCCTTATTTTTCACTAGATTAGGCGTTGGCAGATTTATATGTAGTCCCACTGTTGATGTTTCTGTCATTGGCTCACAAGAATGAGCTGAAAATTGACACATGTAGGGGCTCTCCTTTTTCCTGTTAAGTGCTCCAAACTGGTTCCTCAAACTAACTGGCCCTGCACATAAAGCCTTCATCCTTTCCAATCCAATTACACAATGCAGAGCAGATTATTCTGGGAATCCAGAGCAGACAGCTTTTGCTATTGTCAGCTGCCAGACCCTGAAAGATTAAAGTTGAAAGATTTGCAAACCAGACATTAACTGGTCATGTGACATGGGGTCGTGGAGTCTTAAGTTTTCTCAAGAGAGCTACATAAGAACGGCTAAAATGAGTCAGACCAATGGTTTATCTAGCTCAGCATTCTGTCTTCAGCAATGAACCCAGATGAAAACCAAAGGTCATCTATGTGCTCCATATAGATTTATAAAAGTTTGAAGCCACTTGGCTTCCACCTAGCTGATGGAGGCTCCTGCTTTAGCCAGGCATCACAGCAACAATGCTCTTATCTCCCAAAAATAGTCTAGGTCAAGCTCATTTGTAAGCAATAGTCAAAATGGAGTGTACTTTAAATCAGTTTGTTATATAGCTAGGCATAAAGCACACTCTGAATTTCTTCAGGTTCAGAGGAATCCTTTAACTGCCCATACTGGAGTATGTCTGCGGATCAGACCCACGACTGCCGCCCTTACCTTCCTCACTGAGCCCGTCCGGAGGTGTCCTGACACGGGGAAGGCCCTGAGGCAACATGCGGCAAGTTGCCGTGCTCAGCTGTGCTTCCGATGCTGATCCTTGTGAGCAGCACCATCCCTAGCATGCATGTGCAACATTTCTGAGAATTTAAAAGGACCGTGGCGGGAAAACCTCTGTGGCCCCTGTTGATGACATCATCCAGGCTACCCTATTTAAGGGCAGCCCTCTGTGTGCCAGACGTCTTGGCAATAGGTCCATTACCATTGAGTAGAGCAAGTTGCTTCAGAGTCTGTTCCTGTGGTCCCGCATCTGTTCCTGTGTTCCAGCGTTCCTGTATTCCTGGTCCTTATCTTGGCAGTCCCTGATGTTTGTTTCTGAGTCGCTGGTCTTCACCTTCATCTTTGTCCTGTGGTCAGTCTTCAGTTCTTTGGTGTCTTCTATGTCTCCTGCCCACCTGTGCTATTCCATGCCTTTCTGCCTGCCTTCCTGTCCTATCTTTCCTCAAGACAGATCTCTGGTTTTGACTTTGGCTTGCTTGTCTCGACTATGCCCAAACTCTGCCTGCTATGGACCACAGCTGACCTATGACTAAGCCTGAACTCCACCTGCCACTGACCACAGCCTGTTTAACGACCACACCTGAACTCAGCCCTCCTCGACCTCTGCTTGACACATGACCTTGTCTGAACATTGCCTGCCTTGACCACAGCCTGTCTCCAACTATGCCAGAACCTAGCCTACCCCAGATCCTGGTCTGTGACTCGAGTGTCTCCACAGACTTCCACTTCATCAACAGAGGCCCGCCCCTAAGCCCTGCTGGGCCCGGCACCTCAGGGCTCAATCTAAGGGGAACAAGGACTGGTATGGGTGAAGCTCCAGTTGGGCCTCTGCTACAGCCAGCTCCGCCAGCCGACGGTGGGGATATGCAGGACTCCTCCCTACAGGTTGCGCCAGCTCCACTTCGGTCCAAGGATCCATGTCCGCAACAGTTACACTTCACGCACACAGAAATCCAGTTCTTGAAAACCATCAACAGGTTTGGTTTTCAATGTCATCAAAATATACAAATGGAACATAGAAACATGACAGCAAAAAAAAAAGACCATACATCCTATTTACTCTGCCCATCCACGCAACTGCTCGACTCTACAGTCCTTACCATAGGCCTTGGCCAAATACATGCAAATATCTCATGAATATTCATTGTAGATAGCCTGAAAAAAACAGACCTGTTGCAGATGCTCAGTGACCAGATTTGAAAATCACTGTTATATATAAACAACACATTAAAAAGTTAACTATTTAAAAAAACAGAACATAAATTTGTGCAAGAGACTATTCATGATAGCTAAAACAGAAAGAAATAAGAGAATCTTTTTTTTTTAAAGTCCCAGTGATGAATCTCTGGAATAGTCTCTGGATTTAATCCAACCATCTTCCACAGAGGTATTCGATAGCCAATAATAATACTACAGAAATAAGTAAAGACACAAACCAACAAATTGTGAATACCACCTTGGGCAGGTTTCACTGAAAAGGCAGTTAAGAAATCAACAAGTTAAATAAAAAAGGGGCCATGGAAAACTGTGAAATGTAGAATCCTTTATTTTGGGGCATTTTATTACCCGTTCAGGTGCTGTGTTATTATCAAACATTGTCAAAGATGCCCTGAAATTTTTCTTCCAAAAAACCCCCCAAGCCCTAAACCAAATCAAAATAAGATGCTGAATCATAAAACCAGGGATGAACAATGTCTTGAGGGTCAAAAAGTGGCCTCATAAAGGGCATAGCACAACCCTCCCTTGATTTATGACATGGATCTTTCACCGGTTTGTCAGCAGTGCAGTCCCAGTTCTGCAGCTGATCAACTGATGTGTGGGTGTGGACTTTCTTCTGTGTACAGGCTGCTTGCTGCACACCAGTGGGACGCTCACCACTTCAGCTGGCTAGGGAGGACTGTTATGGGCATTTGTCAAGGATTGGAAAAGGCCGACTCCTGAGCGAGGTAAGCTGCTTTTTCCAATCTTCTCCAGCATATGTTGTGTGCCAGGATACATAGTGCTCTCTAGGGTTGCCAACTGGCTCCAGATTTTCAGGACACATTGATCCAGTCCTGGGTTTACCCTACAGTATGCATGAACTTACTTTTCTTAGTAGGCGGTGTACCGCTGGGGCATGAGAGGGCGCCATTTTCAAAATGTGAAAAAAAAAGAAACGACAGCAGTCACAGAGCACTCGCTACGTTTGGAGAGAAAGAGAGAACTATAAGAGGGTGACCATAACTCTATATATCTACCACTGTCAGAATGCACATTCAGGTCAGGGTGATGGGGGGGGGGGGGGGCGGTGTTACGTTGGCCTGCCTAGGGCACTAAAGGACCCTTGCACCAGCCCTGAATGCTCTCCAACTTAAACTGGACATAGCTGACAACATCTCTAGCTTCGCTCTAGGGCCAGGATTAATCCCTAGTCCAGTAACAGGAGCCAGCCCTGCCTGCAGACTTTTCATCTAGCAGCGGAGGCACCTCAAATCTTAGAACGCCCACGGGTGAGCTCTCTACTGTTTGGCAGAGGAGCCTTACCTGGGACTGAGTGATGCATTCATTGTATCTATTTCGAAGTCCTCAGTTATGCTTTTAGTGAGCATTTTACTTTTTTCTAAGGACAAGCTTTAGCTTCGGGAAAATCTCCATGTCAGCCCCCCCCCCCCCCCCCAATCCATCTTGGTACACAAAAGCTGTCAAGTATCAAATGAAACATTTTACAGCTCAGGTGTTTTCAAATTCTTTAAGTACTGCCTCCCCCCCCCCCCCCAAAAAAAAAAACCCCAAGCTTTTCTCCTGAGTTTCTGGGAGCATTGTTGATCAGGTTACAAATGATCTCACGTTTTGTTCCTGCTATGTGGGCACTGGTGATTCTCTTGCTAAGATCAGAATTTGAAGATATCTGAGCAGCAAAATGTTTCATTTGATACCTGATGGCTGACACTACTGTATGCACTGCTAGCATATCATTTGGTGTACAGGGTTGAGTTGGAGAGGGGGTTGATTTGGAGATTTTCCCGAGGCTAATGCATAAAGCTTGTCCTTAGAAAAAGGTAAAATGCTCACTAAAGGCATCACTGGGGAACCTAGGAATAGATACAATGAATGCATCAGTCTATTCCAGGTGAGGCTTCTCTGCCAAACAGAGATCACACGTGGATGGTCTAAGATTGAAGGTGCCTGCCTGGCCAGATGAAAACGAAGGCAGGGCTGACTACTGCTAGAGATGTTTTCAGCTATGTCCAGTTTAAATTGGAGAGTATTTATTCCTATCGTTTCATGCCCTGTTCACAAGAAAAGACTTTTGAGAAGGGTTGCCAACTTTTCCACAGACTGGACATTCAAAGACTGAGGGGAAGGAGCCCCTCCCCCTCATTTGTATACATTTGCATAAAATAAAATCAAGAAATATAAATCATAAGAATAAAACCATACTAATAAAAAGGATAACTATTTCAACACAGCTGATGAATAGAATATACAATTGGTAAATTTAAAAAAATGTTTTTAAACAGCAATAACATAGTTCAAAACAGCATACATATCAATTAACACCCAATAATTAAAACTAATGATTAAAAATCCCCCATTCTCCTTAACTGGGAACTAGATTCCAGTGATCCTGAAATTATCATGGATAGACAGTGTGCATGGACTTCTTTCTCATACACACTGTAAAACAGGGGTCTCCAAACTCAGCCATCAAGAGCCTCAACCCAGTCAGGTTTTTAGGATTGCTACAATGCATAGGCATGAAATCTGCATGTACCTCTCCCATTGTATGATACAGATCTCATGCCGATTCATTGTAGAAAACCTAAAAACCTGATTGGGTTGCAGTTCTTGAGGATCAAGTTTGGAGACCTCTACACTATAGCACTCATTCATTCTCACACACATGATTAATTAGGACTAGATTAAAGGATGGGAATACACACATACTTACTGAGACTCACATACACATATACATATATGCTGACTCACACACATGCATGTAGACTGACAGGCTGGGGAGGGATGACTTGCTCCAGATGGAGAGGGTGAGGGATAGGTTGCATTCCGAGTGGGGTTTAGAATTTCTCTAGTGTGCATGCCTTTAAATTGCAACCTGGGGAGAGAGAGATGGGGGGAGGGGCATGTGTGTTGCTTGAGATGGGGAATTTTTCTGGAATAACTGGGTTGTGGTACTGGCCCTTGGCAAAATGAGGTGGCAAAGTAAATGCTACGAGTAGGGAGGTGTAGGGCATAAAGGCGACCAGAGAGAGGCTGAGAAGGGAGGAGTGGAAAGAGGAACCAGGGAAGGCAATCATCCAGAATGCAACATGCCAGGCCCGGGGTGGTACCATCAATGTGCCTCATTGGGGCAAAGGTAAGGGGATGGTGGAAATAGTTGGAGAGAAAGGGCTGAAAGGTGAAGAGGGGGAAGGGTGAGAGTGTGAGTTTTGCTAGAAGGGGGAAATGGCAGGCGGCAAGGTGAGTAGGGGTTTGAGGGAAAAAGACAAGGAGGGGTCTAGAGCAAGAGGCAGTGAGGATAGGCGGAAATAAAAGAGGGTGGGGAGAGAGGAGAAGGCTGGGGAAGAATCCCTCTCCCCACCTGCCAACAGCTTATTCCTCCTTTAGTAAAACCCTCTGCTCCTATAAGGTGCTACTCGACTCCTGTCATTTTTGCTTTAAAAGCGTTAACCTATGGCTGGTAGAAGGTAGAGGGGCATTAAAGATCTGTACAAGCCCAAACCAAAGAAATATTGCGATGGTTTTATTCAATTTGGATATGAAGATCAGCAAACAAGCTACAGGCGAGATTTTTTATTCATTTAACAATACATTGATGCCGAGCTGTTCCGCTCCAGTCCTCTGATCTAACCAGCTCATCTCTTCCCCCCTTGACGTCTACATTTCCGAGTGCACGTACACAAGGCAGGCGCCGCCGCAGAGTTCAGGCATAATGAGTGCGCCTAACTCCACCTAACGCTGAACGCTGCCGAGATAAACTCCGCCTCCTCACGTGACCCTCCTCCGGCCCGTGATGCAGTCTGCCGAAATCGCCCCCGGGCGGAAGGAGGTCTCGCGAGGCTTCGCATTCCTAAATCTGTACGCGGTAAACAGATGGTATCGTCGGGGCGAGCGTATTGTAGAGGTACAGTGAGGTATGGACTTGTCATCTTGTATGCGCGACTGAGCCGTGTTGGGGCAATACAGAGCTACGAGCCTCCCCTTTCCCCAATTCCTCCCTGTCACTCAGTTGTGCCGTGCAGGCTTCCCTGGGATGTTGAACGCTGTGGGGTACTCCCTCTCCCCCACCAGCTCTCTTGGTTCATTGAGTCATGCTGCGGGTGGTATAATGAGATATAATACTACCCCCCCCCCCCCCCCCATGGAGGGAATGTCACTGAAGCCGACTGGCCGCAGATTGTGGTTTTTTTGTGAGCTCCTCATTAGGGGTCACAGAAGCCAAGGTCCGCCTCCTACCCCACTGTAGCATGGTACTGAAGGGGGGAGGGTGACTCACTCTAGGTCATGCGCCTCACTCCAGTCCTGCCCGTGTCCCATTGGGCTGAAATGCGGCTCTGGGCTCCCTTCAGAGGTTGGGATGTGGCAGCTGGAGAAGCAGTAAAAAGATCGCAGCCCGTTGCTATTTCCTAATTCTTTGTGCAGATTTCTGGATTTATTTGACCTTTTTGTTTTGTGGCTTTAGGTAGCTGCGATGTCTGCAGTAGTAAAGCAGAACCAATTCCCAGAAGCAGGTTCATGCAGCTCGTTGGAAGCGTTGGATACAGAACATGTCTATGAGCCAGTGGCAGCGCACTGGTTTTACTGCAAGGATTCCTGGGCTCCTTTCAGTAAAGAGGATTCCCAGAAGCTGGAGGCTGCATTGGCCTCAGGTAAATGGAAAGTTTGTGCTATCGCTGGAATACTTTTAACAGGGCCTTAAGTAGGGGTGGGTGAGAGGGGCAGCCCCCTGGCATGCAAAACCTGAGGAGAGAGAGAATGAATGAACTGAAAGCAGAGGCCAGATTAGATGACAGAATCAAAGTGGAGAGAGAAGGGAATGGGATAGCTGCCTTATGCACTAAAATGCTTACTTATGTCTTTGTGATCTGATAACTTGCTTAGGGGCTGATAAAATAACTATGCTAAACTGAGTTCACTTTTTTGTGTGTGTAACTTTACCCATGATTTAATAATGATTTTGGTGCATGATCAATGTGTTCACAAATTAACACATCTCCATTCAAATCCCATGTTAATGAATGCATTAGCTGATACTCCCCAAAGTAGGGAGCTGTGTTAAAGCCTTGAAGGTACAAATTATGATTTTTATTTTTAAACACTGGCATTGTAACTCCTGGGTCAGTAGTGCAGTAAATCTAATTCACATTTCTGGGCTAGTATTTAGTCTGTGGTGCTGTATTAGCATGGTCCTGAACTTAGGTCTCCTGGGTCCAGTGTGGACCAATGTGTCCGGAACCAGCCTGGCACAGCACTATAGACTAACACTAGCTCCAGAAATGTGAACTAACTTCAGAGTTAGAGATGTAATAAAAATTACATTTTTAAGCATAAAGAACTAGGCTAAACACTGGGGTACCTGAAGTCAAACATCCTCTGTCTTAGGACCCCCACCCTACAGGTGTCCCTTATTCTTAATTTTCTGGCTTATCCTGTCTTTCATGCTGTCTGTTTAAAAATGGCAGGGGTTCAGCTGAAGTCATTTTATATCTGTCTAGTGCACTTTTTCAATTTTATGTACACAAATCGTTGTATGTGTGCTACTCAATGTAAAAAGGTGTGCAAGGCTGACCGCACATTTTTACTTGCTTGTGCAAAACCTAGGAGATTGGATGGGCCATATGGTTCTTATCTGCTGTCATGTTCTGTGCATTTTATATTTGCACACGTTATTGTGCTAACATGCTTCCCCACCCACCCCCCCATACATTTGCATACTATTAGCTTAGTACATTGGGGAAAAATGCAAAAGCAAAGAAAACATGATAAACTTTAGTTTACACTTTTTATTCACATTATACTACACAAGCTACTTAGTCTTATTTGCTTTGTAACAAGCCTGAATATCCTTCTGCTTTCCAGTAGGCCCAGAACTGGCCATAGCCATGGTGGTTCCTATTCAGCTGGGAGGGGAAATTCCCCTTGGAATGCTGGGGCAGTATCCTATGCAGTTGCACTGGTTGCTTGGCCCTAAGGCCAGCCCGGACTGTGCCCTGTGTGACCTCCCTGATGTGAAGCATTTTTTGTTAAAGAAAGAAACCAATAACAAAGGTAGCAAACTGATGCACTATATATTTACAAGTATTGTATTCAGAATCAGGTGTTAAAACATCTGCTTTGTGTTAAAAAAAAAAAAATATATATTTTGTGCAGTTTTTGCTCACTGCCTGAAAACATTACTCCATTTTTGGTGTCATATGCATCAGGTTTACCTTAAAAACTGTTGGTCTTGGAATTTATACCTCCTTTGTATTTCTGTTATATCTTAATGTTTTCTTGTGGCTGTTGTAATCTGATTATGGTGGATCTTATCCTCACAGAAGATGTAAGGATTAATGTCACTTTACTGTACAGCATTCAGTCTACCTGCAAGAAGAAACAGTCCTTAATGGGATAAATTAATTGGATAATAATCCTGCTTACCTGATCTCTGAAGTGCCAGAAGGCAGTTTTCCCTGTGCAAATGTTCTAGACCCTTTTCTGCATAATTATTTTCCATTTCAGAACATAAAAGGAAAATGACCACGTTCTTAAACATTAGGGTAATTAATGTTTGTCATAACAGCTTAATTGCTGGTGAGCGTATGCACATTACAGATGATGACAAAAAAGACTGGAGAACGGGGGGGGGGGGGGGAGGTATACATGAACTTCAGGTCTTGTAACTGCCACAGCATCTCTCATGCTAGCCTTTGTTTCAGCAGTAATAATTCTCTCTTGCAGAGGACGATCCAGTTATTGCTACTGACGGGGGCCGTTATGACGTGCTGCTGGGACAGAGGATGCGTTATGCCGTATATTGGGATGAGCAAGTCTCAGAAGTGAGACGCTGCACCTGGTTCTACAAGGGAGAGGACAATAAATATGTTCCTTACTCTGAGGATTTCAGTATGGTGTTAGAGGTGAGGTAGTACCTGTGAATGCAGTGTTAAGTTCTAACCCCTTCTGTGAAGCCTGCCCTGGACCAAGTCCCTTTAATTCTTCTTGTGCTCAGATGTAAGCTCTCTGGGACAGGGACTCTAAATGTATTTATTTATTTATTTATCTTGCACACTTCTGTTTGAAACATTTTATGTATAATTTTGTCAATATTCATGCTTTGTTGTTCTAGCCATTTAAAATGTCCAAAAACTATTCAGGAACAATGGCAATTAAACTGCTTCAAAACAGGCATGTATTCTGTACAGTACTCTATCCCAGTGTTTTTCAGTCCAGTCCTCAGGATACACCTAACCAGGTTTTCAGGATATCAACATAGACTTGCATGAGAGAGATTTGCATGCTCTGCCTCCATTGTATGCAAATCCATCTCAGGCATGGCCTTTACTTAATGTTTCAGCCTGTCCCCTTTTCTTGCAGGAGGCTTATATGTTGGCTGTTATGCAAGATGAGTGGAAAAAGAAGCTGGAATCTCCTTCTAGGGATCTGATTGTATTACACAACCCAAAGGTAAAAATACTTCTACAGATGTACCTGAAGACTGGAGGGTGGCTAATGTAACCCCAATATTTAAAAAGGACTCCAGGGGTGATCTGGGAAACTACAGACTGGCTAGCCTTACTTCAGTGCCAGGAAAAATAGTGGAAAGTGTTCTAAATATCAAAATCACAGAACATATAGAAAGACATGGTTTAATGGAACAAAGTCAGCATGGCTTTACCCAAGGCAAGTCTTGCCTCACAAATCTGCTTCACTTTTTTGAAGGAATTAATAAACATGTAGATAAAGGTGAACCGGTAGATGTAGTATATTTGGATTTTTGGAAGGCGTTTGACAAAGTTCCTCATGAGAGGCTTCTAGGAAAAGTAAAAAGTCATGGGATAGGTGGCGATGTCCTTTCGTGGATTACAAACCTGGTTAAAAGATAGGAAACAGAGTAGGATTAAATGGACAATTTTCTCAGTGGGAGGGAGTGGGCAGTAGAGTGCCTCAGAGATCTGAATTGGGACCCTTACTTTTCAATATATTTATAAATGATCTGGAAAGAAATACGAGTGAGGTAATCAAATTTGCAGATGATACAAAATTGTTCAGAGTAGTTAAATCACAAGCAGATTGTAATAAATTGCAGGAAGACCTTGTGAGTCTGGAAAATTGGGCATCCAAATGGCAGATGAAATTTAATGTGGATAAGTGCAAGGTGATGCATATAGGGAAAAGTAACCTATGCTATAGTTACAGAATGTTAGGTTCCATATTAGGTGCTACCACCCAAGAAAGAGATCTAGGTGTCAGTGGATAACACATTGAAATAGTCGGTTCAGTGTGCTGCGGCAGTCAAAAAAGCAAACAGAATGTTGGGAATTATTAGAAAGGGAATGGTGAATAAAACGGAAAATGTCATAATGCCTCTGTATTGCTCCATGGTGAGAACGCACCTTGAATACTGTGTACAATTCTGGTCGCCTCATCTCAAAAAAATATAGTTGCGATGGAGAAGGGCGACCAGAATGATAAAGAGAATGGAACAGCTCCCATATGAGGAAAGACAAGAGGTTAGGACTTTTCAGCTTGGAGAAGAGACTGCTGAGGGGGGGATATGATAGAGGTGTTTAAAATCATGGGAGGTCTAGAACGGGTTAATGTGAATCAGTTATTTACTCTTTCGGATAATAGACTAGGGGCACTTCTTGAAGTTAGCATGTGGCACATTTTAAAACTAATCAGAGAAAGTTCTTTTTCACTCAATGCACAATTAAACTCTGGAATTTGTTGTCAGAAGATGTGGTTAGTATAGCTGGTTTAAAAGGAATTGGATAAGTTCTTGGATGAGAAGTCCATTACATGCTATTAATTAAGTTGACTTAGAGAATAGCCACTGCTATTATTAGCAAGAGTAGCATGGGATAGGCTTAGTTTTTGGGTACTTGCCAGATTCTTATGGCCTGGATTGGCCACTGTTGGAAACAGGATGCTGGGCTTGATGGCCCCTTGGTCTGACTCAGTATGGCATGTTCTTATGGCAGGACTGCACAGGTGAAAGCAGAGTTGCTTATCTGTAAAAGGTGTTTTCTGAGGACAACAGGATGTTAGTCCTCACACATGGGTGACATCATCAAATGGAACCTAGACATGGAAACCTTATGTCAAAGTTTCTAGAACTTTGACTTGGCACACTGAACGAGCCCAGTATTCCTTATACCATGCATCCATGCAGGGTCCTTCTCTGGTCTTATAACATAGAATTATATATAATGAAAAATTAGGAGAAACCCAACTCCATGAGTTGGTGAGTAGGTTTCCTGAGGATTAACATCCTGCTTGGAGAACACCACCTGTTACAGGTAGAAACTCTGCTTTCTTCAAGGACAAGCAGGATGGTAGCCCTCACACATGGGTGAATTTCTAGCTACAGACTGCTCTCCATCACAAAAGAGGACCAAGACACCCAACCAGGAGCCAACGGGCACAACAATAATAGAGGTGAGGAGACAGCCTGAACACAAACAACGGGCTCTAGGCATGGAGAGTTGGGGTCTACACCTCAAACAGATTCCGAAGGACAGATTGGCTGAACCTACTATTGCATCGGTCATCCCTATCCAGACCAATAGTGAGATGTGAATATGTGGAGAGAACTCCACATCACAGCCTTGCAGATCTTCTCCATGGGAACTGATAGCAAGTGGGCCACCAATGCTGCCATGGCCCTGACAGAATGAGCCTTGACATGACCTCCATGATGCAGTCCCGCCTAGGCATAACAGAGATGCAGTCTACTAGCCAATTGGATAGTGTCTGTTTGTTTGGCAATGGCAATGCCCAACCTATTACTATCAAAAGAAATAAAAAATTGGGTGGACTGTCTATGGGCTTCTGTTCACTCCAGATACAAGGCTAGGGCTCGCTTGTAGTCCAAACTTTGCAGTGCTTGTTCACCTTGGTGCGAATGGGGCCTGGGAAAGAATGTTGGCAGGTTGATGGACTGTTTAAGATG
Organism: Rhinatrema bivittatum; assembly: GCF_901001135.1. NCBI lineage: Eukaryota > Metazoa > Chordata > Amphibia > Gymnophiona > Rhinatrematidae > Rhinatrema > Rhinatrema bivittatum. The sequence goes on from NC_042619.1 coordinate 261,789,808, forward strand.
GAAGTCCATCACCACCTACGCAGGAGCTTTAGTTGCATACGCAAGAGTACCTTGTCATGAGAAAACTAAGTGTATGGTGGATAAATCACTAAGGCCTGGAGTTCGCTGAACCTGTGCATGAGGTGACACCACCAAAAATATGACCTTCCAGCTCAGGTACTTTGGTCACAGATGCGCAGCAGCTAAAAAGGAGCTTTCATCAGCTGAGCTAACACCACGTTGAGGTCCTAAGACACAGCAGGAGTTCTTAGGGGAGGCTTTAATTGAAGCAGGTTCTGCATAAAATGTACAACTGTAGGCTGTACAGAGATGGGCGTACCATCTACACCATGCTGGCATGCGCCAGTTGCACAGAGATGAACTCTTAATGAAGTTGGATTTTAAACCGGCTTCCTATAAGTGTAGAAGGTAATCAAGTAGTTTTTTTATGCATGGGTAGAACAGATCTAGGGCCTTCTGCTCACACCACATGGAAAAATTCCTCCACTTCAGTCCATAGGGCTTTCTAGAAGCCACCAGGACCTGAGACACATCCTCTGAGAGAGTGAGTGATTTCAGAATTAACCTCTGAGCATCCAGGTTGTGAGCGACAGGGCCTGGAGATTGGGATGTCGTAAGCTGCCTTGTTCTTGTGTGATGAGATCTGGGGAAGCCCCCAGCTGATTGATCTCCAGATAGACACTCCCGTAAGAGTGGAAACCAGATCTGTCATGGCCAATGAGGGACTATGAGGATCACAGTCCCCTTGTCCTCACGAAGCTTCAAGACAGCCTTTTCCACTAAGGGAATCAGAGGATACTCATACAGAAGATCCTTGCCCCAATGACGGGCAAGGGCATCTGAGGCTGGTATGCTGTCTTGACATGTATAGGGAGCAGAATTGAGTCACCTTCCTGTTGTAAGGGGACATGAATAGATCTCTGTCCGTGCTCCCCCAGAGGCAGAATATTCAATTCGCCACCACCTGGTCTAGGGACCACTTGGGTCTGAAGGCACAACTCAGTCTGTTTACTACCACGTTCTCCATCCCGACCAGGTACATGGCCCTGAGCACCACCCTGTAGGACAGGGCCCATGACCAGATCTGGACTGCTTCCTGATAAAGGAGGTACGATCCCGTGCCTCCCTGCTTGTTGACATACTACATAGCTACGTGGTTATCGGTTTGGATCAGGACAGCTTTGTTAGAAGCCGATCTCTGAAAGCCCACAGCGCGTACTTGATCGCCCGAAGCTCCAGGAAGTTGAATTGACAACAGCTTTCCTGAGCAGACCAGAGACCCTGGGTGCTGAGCCCATCTACATGAGCTCCCTAGCCCAGGGTGGATGCATCCATGCTTAGGGCAGTTTAGGTAGGAGGACTTTGAAAAGAGATCCCCTGTTCCAGATTTGAAAGTATCCGCCACCAGGACAACGAGTCCCGGAGAGACTGGGTGACTTGGATGCAGTTCTTGAGGTTCTGTGTGGCCTGGTGCCACTGCTACCTCAGGTTTCATTGGGTTCTGCGCATATGTAATCATGCCAAGGGAGTACATGGATGGTTGAGGCCATATGGCCCAACAGCCTAAACATGTACCAGGCTGTCACCTGCTGGCTCTATTGAATTTCTGCCACGATGGTTATAAAAGCGGCTTCCCTTTGACAAGGCAGGAAGGCCTTGGCTTAAGCCGTTTCTAGCGAGGCTCCTTTTGAAGTCCAATTGAGGTGATAGGCTGAGATGGGACTTCGGGTAGATGGTCAAGGGCAAGGACCTGTTGGCCCCTGCCTGAGATGTGTTCTTCCAGCCAATTTCTAGATAGGGGAAAAGTGTACCTCCAGCCTGTGGAGGTGTGTCGCCACCAGGGCCAGGCATTTTGTGAAGACTCCATGGGGTTGATGTTAGCCTGACTGGCAACACCTGTTCCCTGTACGTACCCAGATCAGTTCAGACAGTGGGTTATGTCCCCCCTTCCAGCAGATGGAGTCGGAGCAAAAACTGTAAGGACGGCCCTTAATAGGTTGGAGCGCCCTCTGCATCCCTTTAGTATTTCTCTGACTCCAGCAGATGAAGTTGGCATCTGTGGTTCCCCAGTCATCTTTGATAGAATTTTCTACTATCTTCTTTCTTTGGATGGATCAATTTAAAAAAAAGAGGATCAGTGAAAGATCTTTGCCTTTTTGGTACTTAGTATTCAATTTTCATGAAACTTGCAGACAGAACTTTTGGTAGTGTCAGAATTGATAATTTTATCTGTTTGTTCACTTGTGGGGTAAGTTCTGTCATTTCTTTCTCATAGGAGTCCTCTTAACTAACTGCTGTCTGGGGGTGCACGTTGTTGGTCCAACCTCTTTCCTCCTCCCCCCCCCCCCCCCCCTTACGACAGGCTGCCCTGAGACACAGTTTTCCTCAGGGTAGTTTTCACAGAGAAGTGCCATTCCTCTGTTTGTATGTACTTTTTCACAGCATGGACGTTGTTTTACCTTGCAAGTAAAGTTTTACTGCTGACAGCCTCCGGGGAGTGATTTCTGTGCCGGCTCTGTTTTCTCCCCGATGCTGCGTCCGACGCAATGTTGTGCCTTTGGAGGACCCGGATCTCGGCTCTCCTGAGACGGCCTATGTGCGAGGTGCCTCCCTGGTGGGGAGGTTCCCTCAAGGCCAGCGGGGACGTTCTGTGGGAATGGCGGCCATCTTAGATTCTGAATTGCCTGCTCCGATGCAGCCAGATTCGGCTGCAGATTTCGGTTCTTTCCCCTCACCGCCGATTCTCACTCCTGCTTTCCTCCCCGATGCAGATTTGCCCTCGGGGCAATTTTCTGCTGTTCCTCCCACTGCTCCTCCTCCTGAGCCTTTTTCTACAGAGTTTATCCAGTTACTACATAATGCTTACTTAGCAAAGCAGCAGCAGGACCCAGCCTCAGCCAGCCCCCCCCCCCCCCCCCCCCCAAGGTGATCAGGCTTGATGAGACTGGGAACTCCATGGCGCGCTCTCAAGGGCTAGGAGTCTCTCAGGGGTCAGGTCCAGGAGTCCCAGCAGCAGGGGTTCCCCAGGGGAGCCCTACACCAGGGGTTCCGCAAGGCTCCTCCTGTGACCGGGTGGTTGCCCAAACCCTCACGCCGCCTCCTCGGGATCCTACTATCGATCCAGACCTGGATGACCCCACACCATTTGTGCAAATGGAAGGGGAGGATCCCCGGGTCTTGCACGCTTTCAGAGGGATGAATTGGATCCTCTTATCCCCCGCCGAATTGGATATTGAGGCCCCACAAGATGCGGCAGAGTCCACTAGTCGCCCACCAGCGAAGACCTTTCCCTTCCATCCCATGGTCCTCCAGTTTTTGTCCAGGGAGTGGGATGCTCCGGAAGCTTCTCTGAGGGTTAGCAGAGCGATGGATAAGTTATATCCGCTCCCTGAAGAATCCTTGGATTTTCTCAAGGTCCCCAAAGTTGATGTGTTGGTGTCGGCAGTTACGAAGAGAACTACCATTCCAGTCACTGGGGGCACTGCTCTGCGGGACATGCAGGACCGTAAACGTGAAGTCTACTTGAAGAGAGTCTTTGAGGTTTCAGCTTTGGGCATCAGAGCAGCGGTCTGTAGCTCTCGCATGCAAAGAGCAGGTCTTAGATGGGTACATCAGCTGCTCAGTACCCAAGAGCTACCTCCAGAGGAGGCGCAGCAGGCGGAACACTTGGAAGCAGTAATAGCTTATGGAGCTGATGCTCTGTATGACCTCCTCCGTGTGCTGGCCAGATCCATGGTTTCTGCAGTCTCTGATAGATGCCTGCTCTGGCTCAGCAACTGGTCGGCGGATTCTTCTTCCAAGTCTCAACTGGGCTCCTTACCTTTCAAAGGAAAGTTACTATTTGGCGAGGAGTTGGACCAGCTCATCAAGTCTCTGGGGGAGAATAAGGTACACAAGTTACCCGAAGATCATCCTCGGAGCTCCAGGACATTCAGCTCTACTCGTACCCGTTTTTGGGGCCAGCGTCGTTTTCGTCAGTAAGGACCAGTTTCACAAAGGCCATCCTCCTCCAGGTCGCAGTCCTGGTCCCATTCCTTTCGGGGCCAAAGACCAAACAGGGGCAACTCCTCTCAAGGGGCATCCTCCAAATCCTCCCACTGAAGTATTGCCAGCCCACTGTTCAACCCCCAGGATAGGGGGACGGCTGGCCCTCTACCAAGAGGAGTGGGTCAAAATTACCTCGGGCCAATGGGTCCTGGATATTCTACAACACAGCTATGCTTTAGAATTTGCTTGGCCCCTAAGAGACAGGTTTGTCTTCTCCCCGTGTGGACCAGTGAAGAAACAATGCATAGTTCGCCAGACGCTTGATCGTCTCCTGAATTTCGGGGCCATTCTCCTGGTGCCCTTGGTGGAACAAGGGTTAGGCCATTATTCCATCTACTTCGTAGTCCCCAAAAAGGAAGGGTCCTTTCGTCCAATCCTCGATCTCAAAATGGTCAACAGGGCCCTCAAAATTCCATATTTCAGGATGGAAACATTCCGCTCTATTTATTTTAGCAGCAGTACACCAAGGGGAGTTTTTAGGCTTCCGTCAAATCCAAGGAAGCTATCTCCACATCCCTATACTGCAAGACCATCAGCGCTTCCTTCGCTTCAAGATCTCTGCCAGCATTTTCAATTTCAGACCCTGCCCTTCGGGCTGGTGACCATGCAACGCACATTCACCAAGGTGATGGTTGTCGTAATGGTGGCACTATGGAAGGAGGGGATCCTAGTGCACCCCTACCTGGACGACTGGCTTGTCTGAGCGAAGTCCAGGGATCTGTGCCAGCGAGCAGTCTACAGAGTTCTACATTTTCTCCGCTCTCTTGGATGGGTCGTCAATCTTGCCAAGAGTAGTCTTACTCCCTCGCAGACCGTCGACTTCCTAGGATAACACTTCAATACCACGCTGGGCAAAGTCTTCCTTCGGGACCGGGCGCAATCTCTACTCACTCATGTGCAGTGCTTCAGCTGTCTTCCGCTTCCCACGGCATGGGACTACCTCCAAGTGCTGGGCTCTATGGCTTCAACTATAGATTTAGTTCCTTGGGCCTTTGCACATATGCGTCCTCTACAGAGTGCGTTACTCTCTTGCTGGAAGGCAGTGTCCAGGAGTTTCAAGCACCCCTCCCGCTGCCGAACTCAGCCAGGGAGAGTTTGCTCTGGTGGCTCAGTCTGGATCACTCGTTGAGGGGAATGGACTTAGAGGTCCCACAGTGGGTGATCGTCACCATGGATGCCAGCCTCTCGGCTGGGGGGCGGTGTGCAAGATGCAGTCGACTCAAGGTCAATGGACGTCCTTGCAGGTGTCATGACCAATCAGTCGTCCGGAGACCAGAGTGGTGCGTCTCGCGTTGAAGCGATTCCTCCCCCTAGTTGAGGGGCGAGTGGTGCAAATACTCTCGGACAACGCGACGACAGTAGTGTACGTCAACCGCCAAGGAGGAACAAGGAGCCGTCATGTATCCCGGGAGATGGGCAAGTTGATGGCGTGGCAGAGCTCCACCTCTCCAGGCTAGTGGCATCCCACATAGCTGGAGTGGACAATATTCAAGCAGACTTCCTAAGCCATCAACGCTTAGACCCAGGGGAGTGGGAATTGTTCGAAGATGCGGTGAAGCTTCTCTTCTGCCGATGGGGGACCCTCCATCTTGACCTAATGGCCATTTAACAGAATGCAAAAGCTCCACGCTTCTTCAGTTGCAGAAGAGAGCATGGCGCGGAAGGAGTGAATGCTCTGGTCCTCCTGTTGCTGCGGAACCTGCTACTCTACGTGTTCCCCCCCCCCCCCCCCCCCTCAGCCCCTGGTGGGAAAGGTACTTTGGAGAATAGAAATCCACCAAGGGCCAGTAATCCTCATGGCACCGGAATGGCCCCAAAGGCCATGGTTTGCGCACTTGGTCAACATGGCAGTGGAAGGTCCTTTTTATCTGGGACATCTGCCGAACCTCCTACGTCAGGGGCCGGTATTTTTCGACTGGGCAGATCGCTTCTGTCTTGCAGCCTGGCTTTTGAAAGGGGCAGGCTGAGAAGACGAGGTTATCCAGAGGATATTATTTCCACCCTCCTCAAGGTCAGGAAATCGTCTATGTCCATCGCATATGTCTGCGTCTGGAAAGTATTTGAGGCCTGGTGTGACTCCATGCATATTTCTCCACGTCATGCTTCGTCAAGCCAACGTTCTTTCCTTCTTACAATGAAGTCTCGAGAGAGGTTTGGCCTACAATTCCCTGAGAGTTCAGGTGGCGGCCCTTGGTTCCCTCATGCATCACCTGGAAGGAGCTTCTCTTTCTTCTCATCCTGATATAGTATGGTTTTTGCATGGAGCAAAGCACATAAAACCACCAGTTCACAGTTTTGTGTCCATCTTGGAGCCTAAATTTGGTCCTCAGGAGCCTGAGCCACCCACCTTTCGAGCCACTGGCAAGAGCTACCCTCAAGGATCTCACTCTCAAGACTGTTTTCTTGGTGTCTATCTGTTCGACTCGAAGGATCTCAGAAATCCAAGCTTTGTCGTGTGGAGAGTCCTACCTCTGTTTCACAGACTCTGTATCCTTGACCACGGTACCATCATTTCTGCCTAAGGTGGTCTCCGCTTTTCATTTGAATCAGTCGGTGAAGCTTCCATCTTTTCTGGCTGAAGAGTCCAGCGAACTTCGGCTCGATGTCAAGTGCATCCTCATTTGATATTTGGAGGTTACTAATGATTTCCGTTTATCGGACCACCTCTTTGTACTCTGGAGCGGTCCCAACAGAGGAAACAAGGCTTATAAAACCACTATTGCTCCTTGGCTAAAGGAAGCAATCTCTTCAGCGTACATTGGGGCTGGTCGCTCACCTTCAGAGGGCATCAAAGCTCATTTGCTTCATGGTCAAGTAGCTTCCTGGGCAGAAAGCCAGGCTGTCTCTCCACAGGAGATCTGCAGAGCAGCTACCTGGAAATCGCTGCACACGTTTGCAGGGCACTATTGTCTGAATGTCCAACCACTGGTGTTTGGCTCTTTTGGTGCACAAGTCATTCGAGCTGGTCTATCTGAGGCCCACTCTACGTAGGAAGCTTTGGTACATCCCACTGTCTGGATTGATCTGGGTACATACAGGGAAAAGAAAATTATTCCTTACCTGCTAATTTTCATTCCTGTAGTACCACGGATCAGTCCAGATACCCTCCCTAAGGATTTATAGGATAGGGATTATTCTCAGCTCGACTGCTTAATTCACTTGTGATGTTTTTGTGACTGACTAATGGTTCATTTTTGCAAGTTTTACACATTTACGGTTCAAAGTTCGATGTTTCGTGATCCATCCAATGTTGTTTTTACTTGCTTTGATATTCTTTATACTGAAGGGACACAGAGGGCGCTCCAACCTATTAGGGGCTAGCCTTACAGTTTTTGCTCTGACTCCATCTGCTAGAAGGGAGACATAACCCACTGTCTGGACTAATCTGTGGTACTACAGGAACAAAAATTAGCAGGTAAGGAATAATTTTCTTGTACTGGAAGTGCTGTTTTCCCACCACAAATCGGAGATAATTCCTGTGAGTGGCGAAGACCTCAATGTGAGTTTGTGTCCTCTGGATCAAGGAGGCATAGCCAATCCCCCCCCCCCCCTTTTTTTTTTTTTTTTTTTTTTTACAAAAGGGGGATTTATTTATTTGTTTTTTTTTTTTTGTTTAAACATTTTATATACCATCGTTCCATGTAAAGATCACAACAATTCACAAAAATAAATCATAGCTATAAATCAGTCAATAATGATGGGTGACAGAGGTAGTATTCATAAACAGGCATTTACATCTAGCAAATGAAATGTTCCAATACATATTAAATAAAGATCTAGGACATAAGGCGTGAAGTACAGAAAATAAAATAACAAATCACATATTAGTACGTTGTACTGAACTTCTTACAATCTCTCGTTAACTTTGTTCCTCATAGATCAATTACTATCGCTTGTCCTTCTTGTTAATGTAGATCTCTACATTCTGATGTTTTTAAGTTGTGTTAATGCATTTTTGAATAGCCATGTTCTTAGCTTGCATTTAAATCTTTCTATCTGGTATCAAATGTAACATCTCAGGTAGGGAATTCCAAAGTTTTGGACCCGCTGTGGAAAACACATGATCTCTTACATAAGTCAGGTGTGTGCTCCATAATGTGGGGAGCAAGGTGCCCTCTTGAAAACCATCTCAATTTTCTTTTTTTTTTTTTTTTTTAGAAATTTGTTCAAGGCTCTTAGGTCTAGGATGGGATGTCTTGTTCTCTTTGGAATCAGGAAGTACCTGGAGTAGAATCTCTGTCCTCTTTGCCCTGGTGGGACAGCCTCGACCGATCTAGCCATTAAGATGGAGGAGAGCTCCACTAGCAGTACCTCCTGTTGCACTACTGGCCCCCAAAATGGGCTCAGAGGGCTATTTGTCGAGCCCACCCAATAGATTCAATTGGTACCCTTGATGGATGATGGAAAGAACTGGTCCGAAGTTATACTGGACCACTGGTTTGCAAAGAACCACAGCCTGCCCCCGATGGGAGGGTTCAACGTCCCGGGTATGCGGAACTGGCCTATGCACCCTACGACCCAGTCAAAACCCATCCCTGGAGTTGACTGAGGCGCTAGCTGAGGCTTTGGGGCTCTCTGCTGCCTGGAATGGCTGCAGGAGCCCTGATGGGTTTGATGGGAACAAGGGGGCGGACGCTAGTACTTTGGCGAAAGACTTCCTCTCTCCCATTCTCATTGACCACCTAGAAGAGGAGGATAGGTCAGGAGTGCTGGCAGAGAGTTGTTGGAGGATTTCATGGTAGTCCCAGATCTGGGTCACCATGTCCCTCGCCTTATCTCAGAAAAGATTCTCCCCAGTGCCCGGCACGTCAGCGAGTCTTTCCTGTATCTCCAGTTGGAATTCCGAGCCCATAGCTGTGCCATTCTGTGGGTGCAGATTCTTGCTGCAGAGAACCTTGATACTAATCTTGAAAACATCGTAGGTCGCTTGGACTTAGTGTTTTTACACCCCAGGCCCTTATACACCAGTGACATGAAGGTGTCCTGCTGTTCAGACAGCTGCTCGACGGCCACCTTCACCTGCTTCCAGATGTCCTACAAGTACTGGCTCATGTAGAGCTGATAGGAAGCAATGTGGGTAATGAGCATGGCCCCGTGAAACACTTTCCTCCCAAGAGTGACCATTGCTCTGTAGTCCTTCCCCAGGGGTGCTAAGGAATGGGTCAGAGAACACTTGGTCGAATCCACTCTCAAGAGAGCCATCACAGACTGGTGAGGAAGCTATCTACCTTGTCCAGCAGCTTTCTGGACAAGGTAGACCCTGTCAGCCTTCTTGTTAATGGAAGGCACTGTGAGTGGGGGGGGGGGGGTGGTGTTCCCATATCTTCTGAAGCAGCTCCTGAAGAATCTCATGTACTGGGACTGCCACAATCTTCTTAAGAGGCTCCATGAACTGGAGGATCTCAAGCATTTTGTGCCTGGCATCCTCCGTCAGTAACTGAAATGGGATGGCTTCTGCCATTACCCTCACAAATCCTGTGAAGATTAAGTCCCAAGGCACAAACATCCTTCGCTTTTCTAGAGGAGAAGGGTCTGAGGGGAAACAGAGCCCCCTGAGGAGGACTCCGAGGTATCATTCTCCCTGGGGTCATAGGGACCCTTATCTCTGTAAGGCATAGGGGGTGGGGCCCTGGGCACTCGGCCTTCATTCAGCTGGATGGGGGCTACAGATCTCAGCATCTGTTAGCCTAGGTGGAGCCTCCTCCTTGGAGGAACCGGCAACGACTACCATATCGATAGAAGGAAGAATCTGTGCCCCACCAGGCACGGACACCAGCTGGGCCAGTAATGCACTGATGAGCACATTGAGCTTCTCCAGCAGTGGTTCCAGATTGGATGGTATCAGCTGTGGTGCCGTCGGTGCCACAGGACCAGTGCCGTGCAGCATCTATTCCACCGCTAGCTGGACTCTCTGCTCCAGCTCTTTTTCGACCATTGCTGATGCCCACACCGACTGGGAGAAAGGAGGGGTGACCAGATCCTTTTCAGACCCATGAGGCAGATGGGTGACTGGAATCAGGGCCAGTGGAGGCCATCGCGGACCCCCAGCATCGATGGAAGACTGATGGTCCTTGCTGCGGGGTCACTATTGGGGCATTGCGGCATGAGCCAGTGCATCCCTGTGCCTGGCACCATATATCGATGGAGACCAGTCACGATGTTTGTTTGGCTTCTCTTGATGCTCAGCCCAGTCCTTCCCTGGTGCTGAGGCTTATTAATAAGGAACCTGACAGCTTCGGTCTGGAGGAGATCTATGGTGGTTGGTCTCCAGCACCCCGTCCACTGATGGTCTTGCCGATATTGATGGCGCGGCTACAAGGTCCAGCGATGCCAATGGCTCGATCTTCTTTGGGCCAAAGAGTTGCTCCATCTTGTCAAGCCGAAGACGACATCCTTTCTAGGTCATTTGTGCATTGATCCTGGATGTCATGTGATGCCCCCAGACAAAGGACACATATCTCAAGGAGGTCTGTAATGGACATGTTCCTCGGGCACTGGGTGCATCTCTGAAAACTGGATGGGGCCATGATAGGGCAAAATAAAAGGGCCGCAAAATCATAATCAATGGTAGGTGGGCACCGAAGCACCGCCACCATGGGGGAATCGATAGCAAAAGGAAACTTACCAGAAGCGTCGAAAACCCTGACTAGGAACACTACAGAGAAGCACTGAGAGGGACCCGGCGTCAAACACCACGAAGAAAAAAACCCATGGAAAGTGAGAAAGTTTTCCAAAAAGCCAAAGTTGGCTCGCTTACAGCTCTGCGGAAAAAGAAAGATTGGAGAGGGCCCCCATGTGGATGCGTGGTATAGGGCATGCTGGGCATGCTTTGTGGGCCAAGTCAAATGTCTAGAAACTTTAACATAAGTTTTATGGGTTGGGGCTCCATCTAATGATGTCACCCATGTGTGAGAACTACCATCCTGCTTGTCCTCTGAGAAAGGGGTTGACATATGGAGGGGCTCCTTGTGTTAATGTTAGTCTGTCCAAAGAACTGATGGGACCAGAATTGGGTACAGCATCTGTTGCATTTAATCCAGGGTTTGTCCTTTTAGATGTGAAAAGCAATGGTTTGTGACTACTTCAGATATGCTTTGATCACAACACTCCTCATACCTTCACTGGATGAGGTATGGCCTGTTAACTCTCACTCCACTCTTTTCCCTTTTGCACAAAACTTCTTGAATATGCTGTTCTTCTTTGCAGTCTCAATGTTTTTTTTTATCTCATACTATTCTAGACTTTATTTTTAAAATATATTACCCACACACCTCCAATAGCAGGGGGTGGTGGGGGAGACCAAGCAAACAAGCATAATAGTGAAAACATAAACAATAATTAATGAAATAGTGTCATCTGAATCACACAATATATGCTATGATTGCTACGATAGGGCCTAGGTGCAGATTACTAGTTACTACTGGAAACATTAAGGATGTAGCTCAAACGATTCCTTGAACAGAGAGGTTTTCAGAGGTGGGTTTTTTTTTTTTTTTAATGCCTTTATCATGGTCAAGCTACGTATATACAGGCAGTGTGTTCCAATGTAATGGACCTGCAATGGAAAAGGCTTTCACCTTCTACATTCCACAGAAACTGCTCTTCTCAAAGTCTCCAGTGATCTCCTTATAGTCAAGATCATGGGCCTTTAATCAGACCTTCTTCTCCTTAACGTATCCCCCTGCTTTTGCCACCGCTGGTCACCATCTTCTTCTTGACTCATTGTACTCAATTGGATTTCAGAACTCTGCTCTACCTTGGGTTTTTAACTTAATCTTTCTCCACCACTATTCTGGTGTGCCTCAAGGCTCTGCCCTGAGCCACCTTCTCTCTACACTTTTTTGTTTTCTTTGTGCTCTGATATTGATAACTCCCATATCTAAATCTGTACACCAGAATCAAATCCCAAATTGTCTGCTGTCACTGCCAGGATGTTCCAATGCCACCTTTAATCACAACAAGTTCTGTCTTGGTTATGTTTTCCCCCACCCCTTCCCTTTTTTCTGTCTCTGTGGATAGTACTCTCCTCCCTACCAGTTCCCTCTGCCTGTAACTATGGGGTCATCTTTGCCTCTCTCTCCTTTTCTACACACATCCAAACAGCTGCTAAAAGATGCTCTCTTCGTCCTGCCAGACCAGTGGACCTATGGGATTCTCTCTCTTAACAGCAGTTGGGGTAGAGTGTCCCCCATCTCTGTCTCCAGCAGATGGTGAGGCATCATGGAAGGGTGCTGGTCCAGCAGGAGAGAAGGGGCTCCAGGGCAACAGCCTTCCCTAAGGTTTGATTTCCCTGGGATCCAGGGCCAAATGAAGAACACCTGCAGAATGACAGCCTTTGTAGGACTGTTCTTCCCTCCCCAGGGCAGCCAGTCATTTAGGTCTTCTGGCATTCCCCTGCAGAGCCATGAGTATAAAAAAAAAATAAGAGAAACAACCCAGTCCAAAGCGCATACACTTTTCTCTGATGGAGAAAGGCAGGACCTTTTTACAGTTTGAAGTCGGACGCATACCAAGCGTTGCTGGCTCCTTCTGCAGCATCTTCAATGGTGAGAAGCAGACTGTGGAGGAGGAGGGAGGCGAGGCCAGCAGTACCGATCAGCGCACCATGACTAGTGCGTCCTTACTGGCATTGGAGCAGGTGTCATGATGCTTATGGCACTCCTCTGCGCTGTCAGAGGTGGGGACAGGCCTGGAAAAAAACAGCAACGGAGGTCAGCTTCCCCACAGCAGCAGCAGGAGGAGATGAAATTTTCCACCGACTTCATTTTGGCAATGTATCATGCATATTTCCAGATAAAGGGCAGGCAAGGAGTTACAGGCCTTCCCCCGGGAGAGTCTGTGAAAGCCCAGATCTCATGGGAAGGGTAGAAACCTGGTAATGAGGCTTCAGCAGGGGTGGAGGAGGAAGAGGCCTCATTCCAGGAAGAAGTCGTGTGGCAGGAGGAAAGGGAGTTGAAGGATTCAGCTGTTTAGACCGGAGGCACTGGGGTCAGATCTCTAGAATTTTACATGTACTAAGCCTGAAGGAGGAGCAAGCCAAGGATCCCAGAATGAAGGGAAACCCTATCCTTAAAGGGATAAAGCAGCCAGCCAGGGCTTTCCCATTCCAGTCAGTGATCCAGGATATATTAACTGCAGAGTAGGAGGACCCAGAGTCTAGGTTCAGGAGCTGTAAGACAATGCAGAAGCATTAACTGGTGGAACAATAAGACAGGGACAGGTTTTTGAACTTCCCTAAAGTTAAATGCATATCAGCAGTAGCCAAGAAGACCACAATCCCAGTTCAGGGTGGAGCAGCTTTAAAAGATCCCCCAGGATAGGAGGGTAGAAACTGTCTCCTTAAGAAAAGTCTTTCAGCTTTCATTACTAGCATTGCAGGCAGCGATTTTCTGGGGGTATGTGGCAAGAGGGTCCTGGGAGGTTATCTGGGCCCAGCAAGACTCCCAGGTGCCAGAGGGAGCAGACTTCTTGAGAAGTATGGCAGATTTTAGCCTGGTTGAGTCAGAAGCAGTCTTTGTGGCAGACACCACGTGTGACCTCATAAGGGTTTTAGCTAAGCAAGTTGCAACAAAGGCAGTGGGAAGGTGTTCCCTGTACATACCCAGATCAGTCCAGTCTCCTGGGTTTTGCCTCCTTTCCAGCAGATGGAGACACAGAAAGTTTTGAAGGCACTTCCTCTTACCCGGTGTGCCACCTGCATCTCCTCAGTATTTCTCTGTCTCTAGCAGATAGAGGTGGTGCAAAACCTGAAGTTCTGTACCTGAATAGACTAGGTTAAAAAAGAAAAATTATTTATTTCAGGATTAGTTTTTTACATTATCATCTTCCCTCCCAGGGGGTTGGCAGGTTATGGTGGGACCCCCCCCCCCCCCCCGGTAGTAGGGTTCAGACGAGCAGGAGTTGGGGACCCCAAAATTGCTCATTTGGAAGCACCAGGGGTGATAGCTGGTGTACCCTGTACATACCCGGATCAGATCAGTCCAGACAGTGGGTTGAGCCTCCTGTCCAGCAGATGGAGACAGAGAAAAACTGAAAGGGTATCCTATATCAGGGCAGAGCCCACTCTGTGTCCCTTCAGTATTTCTCTGTCTCCAGCAGATTCAGACAGTTGAACCTGTGGTTCCCTAGATTTGTCTCCTTTTCTGCTCCTTGGGGATTTTTCTTCTTTTCTTCCCTCAGGGTTCATTCTGGATCAAGCAAGTATTATTAATTCCAATTTATAAAAAAAAAAAAAAAAAAGGTAAAGTTACAAAGGGAGACTAGCTTGTCTCCTAGCTCTTACTGGATCCCAGGGGGGACTTATCGCCTTGAATGATCAGCCTGGGACCCACTTTCCCGGTGACTTCTAGCTTGGCTGCATGGGGTGATACTGGTGGTCCAGTCACTCCCCCCTTCTCTGCCTAGTCTGCACCCGTTGAGGTAATATATATATATATATATATATATATATATATATATATATATATATATATATATATATATATATATATATATATATATGTGTGTGTGTGTGTATAACCGGGGAAGGAGCGAAGCAGGGTTCATCCCCTTGCTTCAGCTCGTGGTCAGCCAGGCACTGCAGTTTCTTTTTGCGGCTCCAGCGTGGTGCGCCCCCCCCCCCCACGGAGTCAGGCCGCGTTCTTCTGCCTGTCTTGCCTGCGGGGAGCCTGCCTTGCGGCTCTCCCGCGACGGGCTTTGCTCTGTATGCCTCCCTGGAGGGGAGGGTCCCTCCAGGACAGTGACTAATTCTCCAGCTTGGGGTTGGGCTGCGAGACGTGCTCCCAGGCTGGTTCCCGTGCGAAAAACCGCGGGAACAGCCATTTTGTCTCCAGAGCTGCCTACTCGCACAAGCCCTGTTGATATGCCGGAGCCAATTTTCAACCTTTTGCCACCTGATCTCAGCCCTGTGGATTCCCCGGGTCCAGTTTCTGGCACCCCCCACCCCCCCGCGCGGTTCTTCCCCTCCCACCTTGCCTGGTAAGGTTCAGCATAGTTTTTCTCCTGAATTTGTTTTATTTCATGTCCTTTCTGGCTAGTCTGGAGGAAGAGAGTGGTCCCTCGGGTGGACGCAGGCCAGGGTCCTAGGGCTCCAGACTCACAGGCCTCTACTAGGGTCAGGACCGTACCGGGCATTCCGGATCCCCCAGACCCCCCTCAGCCGTCTCCTATGCGGGATGCGGATCCTGATTCACATCCCGATCCGGCACGAACACCAAAAGTTCTTCTGCTTCAACATTCTGGACAGCCACTATCTGTTTCGGGCACTTCCGTTCGTCCTAGCCACCGCACCCTGCACATTTACTAAGGTAATGGTGGTAGTGGCAGCCTTCCTCTGGTGGGAGGGAGTCCTAGTCCATCCGTACCTGGACGACTGGCTCATTCGGGCAAAGTCGGAGGACCTGTGCGTGATGGCGGTCAACCAAGTATTTTCGGTCCTCTCCTCACTCGGGTGGTGGATAGTCCAACTTCTCCAAGAGCTGCCTCAAGCCCTCCTAGGATCTCTAATTCCTGGGAGCCCTCTTCAACGCCTGTGTGGGCAAAGTGTTGTTACCCAAGGCTTGGGTGCTCAAGCTCATGGATAAAGTGCAATATCTGATATCCCTCTCGGTCCCCATGGCTTGGGTCTATCTCCAGGTTCTGGGCTCCATGGCTTCAACTATAGATTTGGTTCCTTGGGCTTTTGCGCATATGCGTCCATTACAGAAAGCTTTGCTGTCCTGCTGGAAGCCGGTCTCGGATGAGTTTCAAATGCCCCTGCCGCTCTCCGATGCTACCATAGCTGACATACAGTGGTGGCTCTCTCTCGCCCACCTACTGAAGGGGATACCGCTGGAAACTCCTCGATGGATCATTGTAACGACGGACGCCAGCCTCTCCAGCTGGGGAGTGATGTGTCAGACTCAGTCTATGCAGGGATGCTGGTCCCCAGTTCAATCCCACTGGCACATCAATCGTCTGGAGGCTCGGGTGGTCCGTCTGGCACTCAAGGTCTTTCTACCTCTGATCCGTCGCCAGGTGCCCTGGAAGCCAGCAAGTTGCTAGCCTGAGTGGAACGTCACCTGGATCGATTGGCAGCCTCCCACATAGTAGGGAAGGAGAATGTTCAAGCCGACTTCCTCAGCCGGCAGCGTCTAGACCCCGGAGAGTGGGAGCTGTTTGGGGCAATGGATCTTATTGTGCGCAGGTGGGGAGTCCTTCACTTAGACCTGATGGCCACTCTGAACAACGCAAAGGCTTCCCAGTTCTTCAGCCACAGAAGGGAGCACTTCTCCGAAGGGGTAGATGCCCTGGTTGTTCCTTGGCCCCACGACATTCTCCTGTACGTGTTCCCACCTTGGCCTCTGGTGGGAAAGGTTCTCATCATAGGGGGCCTATCATTCTTGTAGCACCGGAGTGGCCTCGAAGGCCGTGGTTCACGGATCTGGTGAACCTTGCGACGGACGATCCTCTTCGTCTTGGGCACCTCCCAAATCTGCTCTGTCAGAGTCCAGTATTTTTCGATCAGGCAGATCACTTTTGTCTAGCAGCCTGGTTTTGAGCGGTGGCGTCTGAGGAGGAAGGGCTATAAGGAAGAAGTTATATCTACTCTGTTGTGGGCCCGTAAGCCCTCCACCTCCCTTGCTTATGTCCGGGTCTGGAGAGTGTTCGAGAAGGTCTGTGATGAGTCAGGAGTACCGGCACGCAAGGCTTCGGTATCCCAGGTCCTCTCTTTCTTTCCTACAGAATGGCCTTTCCAAGGGTTTGTCTTTCAATTCTTTGAGAGTGCAGGTTTCGGCCCTCAGGTCTCTCTTAGGTACTATCGAGGGTTATGCGATGGCAGCCCACCTGGATGTCATTCGATTCCTCAAAGGGGCCAAGCACTTAAATCCGCCTGTACGGGCTACTTGTCCTTCCTGGGTCTTAACTTGGTGCTTCGAGTCCTCTGTAAGGTGCCCTTTGAACCTCTCCGGCGGGCTACGCTTAAGGATTTAACAAGACAGTGTTTCTCGTTTCTATTTGCTCCGTAAGGAGGGTGTCCGAGATCCAGGCATTATCTTGTAGGAAGCCTTTTCTTCGCTTTTCTGATTCAGGTGTCTTCCTCAAGACGGTCCCATCTTTTTTTACCAAAGGTCGTGTCTTCCTTCCATGTCAATCAGTCGGTGGAACTCCCTGCTTTTTCCGCTGAGGATGTTGCTAGCACCTCTGGTGGTGACCTACGGTGCTTTGACGTAAAGAGAGTACTACTGCAATATTTACAGGTCACAAATGGTTTTAGAGTCTCTGATCATCTTTGTCTTATGGAGTGGCCCAAATAAGGGAAACAAGGCTTCTAAAGCTACAATTGCTCGTTGGCTACAAGAGGCGATTGCGTGGGCATATATCTGTCAGGGTCAGTCGGTCCTGCAGGGCTTGAAGGCTCATTCTTTGCGTTCACAGGCTACATCTTGGGCGGAGAATCAGTCTGTGTCTCCTCCAAGAAATTTGCAGAGCAGCTACTTGGAAGTCTGTGCATACCTTTGCTCGTCATTACCACCTTGATGTCCAGGCGGCAGTGTTTGGCTCCTTCGGTAGGCAAGTGCTTCGAGCAGAACTGTCTCGGTCCCAACCTATTTAGGGAAGCTTTGGTATATCCCACTGTCTGTACTGATCCGGGTACGTACAGGGAAAAGAAAACTGGTTCATACCTGCTAATTTTCGTTCCTGTAGTACCATGGATCAGTCCAGACTCCCGCCCTTTCTACATCTGGTCATGTTTTTCCGCTCAAAGGTTTCTTTTCACAGAATCCTGGATTGGCTACTTCCTACCTGAACTACAAGGCACCAGAGGTACTCATTATATTGTTTTTCCATGTAAGAGCCACTACTTACCTGTTGAACCTATCTGTTCCAATTGACTGTTAAACTTTATTACTTGCTTTATCTTATTCTGGTTCATCTTTCAATAGTTCTTTGTCTGCTTTGATAACGTTTATACTGAAGGGACGCAGGGTGGGCTCTGTCCTGATGTAGGATACCCTTTCAGTTTTTCTCTGTCTCCATCTGCTGGACAGGAGGCTCAACCCACTGTCTGGACTGATCCATGGTACTACAGGAACGAAAATTAGCAGGTGAGAACCAATCTTCCTGTCTGGCTCCCTCCCCCTCAGTGAGGACCTGAGAAAGCTGCTGCCATCCTTCTGCAGGGAAGTAGACTTATATTGTGTTAAAGTTAAAAAAAAAAAAAAAGCAAGAGCAGTGAAAGAGTGAGCGTTTCGTGCAGTTATCTTTCTCTCCCAGTCTCTGGTAGCAGTGGCGTCAGGCACACGACACTGTCATTTCGGCTTCTTGTCCCACAGAGATACTCTTCAGACTCTGCCATACCGACTGGGAAGCCTTGTGCAGTATGTGGAGAGCGCTTGGCACGGCTCTCCAAAGGAAGGTTGCTGCTCCCTGGAGAGGAGGGCTCATCGTGGTCTGCCATGCCGACATTTCTGAAGCAGCGTGGTCCTGGCAGAATGCCAGGTGCTCAGAGTGCTGAGGCTAACCCATTCCCACTGAGCGCGGGAATGGCGATCATTTTGAAAACTTTTCGCGTGGCTGAGCAGAGAGGGGGAGGGGATCTCCCACCAGTGCTGTTGCCATCAGAGCTCAGCCCCCCAGGAGGTCTGGGAGGACATAGAGAGGGGATTTGAAGAGGATTCTGGTCCCCTGGAGGGGGACTAAGAAGCCCCAATCCATTTTTTCGCCAGAATTTGTCCTTTTGCTGCATAAAGCTTTTCTGGCCAGCAAAGGCAAAAGGCGTCGCTCTCCTGGTCGCAGGTCCCTATAGGGACTGCCCTATATTTTTCGATCAAACACATCACTTTTGCCTAGCCGCTTGGCTTTTGAAAGGAGGTGATTGAGGCAGGAAGGCTATCCGGAGGAGGTTATTTCTATTCCTGTTAAGGGCTCGTAAAACCTCCTACTTCCTTGGCGTATGTCAGTGTCTGGAGAGTTTTTGAATCTTGGTGTAGAGAACAGGAACTTAATCCTCACTGAGCATCCATTGCAGAGATTTTGACTTTTTTTTTTTACAGAGAGGTCTGGTGATAGGTTTAGTTCTCTGAGGGTGCAGGTGTCTGCCTTGGGCTGCTTGTGGGGCAAGTCTCACGGTTCATCTCTGGCGGTGCATCTGGATGTAGTGTGACTTCCCCCCCCCCCCCCCCTCTGAGGAGTGAAGCACTTCGCGCGCCCCCCCCTTACGCCAGGTCTGTCTTTCCCGGAGTCTTAACTTGGTCCTCGGGCATGTGTGAAGCACTGTTTTGAGCCTTTTAAGAGGGCCACCATAAAAGATTTGATTTTGAAGGTGGTTTTTCTGGTTGTAATTTGTTCAGCCGGAAGAGTGTCTGAACTTCAAGCGCTGTCATGTGGGGAACCCTTTTTGATGATTTCGGATTCCGAGATCTCTCGGAGGTTGGTTCTGTCCTTTCTGCCAAAAGGAGTTTGTGTTCCACTTAAGTTAGTCAGTGGAACTCCCAGCCTTTACACACACACAGTGTCATGCGCCTCATGCGAAGGAATTGAGACATCTAGAATAACTTTGTTGTGGTATCTTGAGGTCACCAATAGTTTCAGGGTTAGAGACCACCTTTTTGTAATATGGGGTGGTACAAAAAAAAGGAGTAAAAAAGCATCAAAGGCCACGATAGCGCGTTGGTTGAAAGAGGCCATTGGTTCCGCATATATCTGTCGCAGTCACCCGGTACTGGTGGGTTTAAGGGCGCCTTCTATGCATTCGCAGGTAGCATCCTGGGCTGAATGCCAGCTAGTTTCACTGCAAGAGATTTGTAGAGCAGCTACTTGGAAGTCTTTGCATAACTTTGCATGGCACTACCGATTGGACATCCAGGCTCCAGACATCAGCAGCTTTGCTAGAGGTGCTCTAAGAGCAGGGCTCTCACAGTCCCACCCCCATTTTAGGGAAGCTTTGGTACATCCTGGGAATCTAGACTGATCGTACGTACAGGGTAAGGAAAATTGATTCTTACCTGCAAATTTTCGTTCCTGTAGTACCATAGATCAATCCAGACGCCTGTCCGCTGGGGGTTCAGGAGCCTGGAGAGTCTGCTCGATCTGATTCCTTATTTGCAAATTTTTCTGAAGATTGGCACAGGTTTTGTTTTCGATTTTTTTTTCCTTGTCCTCTGCTTGTTCTGGAGGGGAATAGTGGAATTGATTGGTTACAAGTTTTTTTGATTGTTTTTTTTTTTCTGCTTGGTTACTGAGGAGATGCAGGTAGCACACCGTGTTAAGAGGCGGTGCCTTCGAAACTTTCTCCGTCTCCATCTGCTGGAAGGGAGGCAAAACCCAGGAGTCTGAATTGATCTGTGGTACTACACGAATGAAAATTAGCAGGTAAGAAACAATTTTCCTCTTGCTATGGTTTAAAAATTTGGGCAGCAAGCTTGGCCTCTTAATATCAAACTGGGGAAGCTACCCTTTAAAGGAAAGCTATTATTTTGCGAGGAATTAGAAAAATTAGTGAAGGGCCTGGGGGGAACTAAAGCCCAGAGGTTACCAGATGAGAAACCCAGAATGTTTCCCAGAGGAGGACCATGGAGATAGTGGCCAAGAGACTATAGACAGCCCAGGTCTGCTAGAGGGCCAGGGAGCTGCACATCTGGGTCTCAGTGGAGAGTACAGCCTTTTCCGGGGGCGGGGGGACAGGCGATTTACAAGGGAAGATAGTGCCCGAAGCCATTTCAGGGCAAGGCTAGTCAATGTCATGGGCTGGGCCCACATTTCTCTACCTACGGTAGAGAGCAGGTTACAGGAATTTTATCATCAGTGGGCCAAAGTTATGAAAGACCAGTGAATTTTAGATATCATCCAAGGAGGTTACTAGCCAGAGTTGGTTTCCCATAAAGTAATCCTTTATTGCCTCACCATGCAAGGCAAATAGAGCGGCAGTGAAGCAAATATTGGACATGTTAATCCATTTATGGGCAACAACAACACTGTTGTTGTTGTTGCCCATAAATGGATTGTTGTTGTTGCCCTATTAAAACTGTAATAACCCCTCATCCCTCCAGTTCTTTCAGTTGACACATTACATCTCCCCTTATTTAAGTTGCTCCCAAGTTATCTCCTCCATTGTTCTATGTAAGACAACTTTTGTTACTGTCTGTTTTTTGGTTGTAATGTAAACCGGATTGATAATTTACTCTGTTATTTGAACTTCGGTATAAAAAAAGTTATAAATAAAATAAATAAATAAATAACACTGGTATTTGAGGAAGAGAACAAGAATATTCTCCATATACTTTGTAGTTCTGAAGAAGGAAGGAAGCTACAGGTCAGTTGTAAACCTCAAAGGAAAAAACAGAGCTTTCGTTATCCTGCATTTCTGGATGGAGTTGCTGGAGGTGGTGAAGGTGGCAGTTTAGAAAGGAGTATTTCTTTCATTACTAGACCTGGCAGAAGCATACCTTCATATTCTTATCAAGAGAGAATTTCAATGCTACTTGAGATTTGTAATCACAGAGGAGCACTTCCAGTTCAGGTCTCTGCCTTTTGGGTTAGCAACAGTGCCTGGGACCTTCACAAAGGTTATGGACACTGTTGGTAGTTGTGGCAGCCTTCCTGCACAAGGTGGGGATCAAGGTACACCCATATCTAGATGACGGCTGATAAGAGCAGTCTTAGTCCAATGGGGTTACCTGGCAACTGAAAGAATTGTACAGGTCCTAGAAGGTTTAGGATGAGTGGTGCAAAGAGCAAGATGCACCCGACTCAGTCGCTTATCTGCTTAGGAGTACACTTCAATACAAAAAGAGGAAGAGTATATCTTGCTGAGAACAGGATAAGGAAGATCCAAGAACAGAGAGAGGCCCTGTTGGAGTTGTATACCCCTTTGCCTGTAGTTGGGCTCAGTGGCTGCACCGATCGGAATAGTATCTTGGGCATGAGACTGCTGCAGGCTTTATTACTAGAGAAATGGTCCCTGCAAAGTCAGGAATACAGCAGGAGGGTCCTGTTGAGATACCATGTCAAAAGGAGTTACATTGGTAGCTGACCTCGAGCTATTTGCCAGAGGAACTAGTCTGTAGGCACCATCATGGACAATAGTGACAATGGATGCGCATTGGCAGGGACAGATAGCACAGGGAATTTGATCTTAGCAGGAAACGGCATACTCCATAAATCAGTTGGAATTAAGGGCTGTCAGACTAACACTGAACCACTTTCGGACATAACTGCATGGCAAAGCAGTGCAGGTGCACTCGGACAATGCCACAGCAGTGGCGTACATAAATAAGGAAGGAGAAATGAACAGCAAAGCCTTGGCAAAGGAGACAACCCTAGTAATGGCAATAGCTGAGGTGGAGTTCAGTCCATATAGCAGGAAAAGACATGTAGGTAGACTTTTTCAGACATCCAGGGGAATGGGAGCTAGTGGAAGAAGTATTCCGCTTAGTGGTAAGGTCCTGGGTGGGGGGGGGGGGGTTCCCCAGTGGGACCTGATGGCAACAAGAAGAAATGCCAAGGCCGTGACTTTCTTCAGTCGCAGGAAGGAATTAGACTCCAGGGGCATAGATGTGTTTGCACAGCAGTGGCCAGAAGATAAGTTGCAGTACGTGTTCCCACGCTCGCCAATGTTAGGCAAGTGATCAGAAGAATATCATGACACCCAGGCTTAGTGATTTTAGTAGCCCCAGACTGGTATACAGACCTCGTAAGAAGGAAGGTGGTGGTCCCAGCACAACTCAGGCAGTGAGCAGTGGTCATGGGGAACCCACGCAAGTTCTCACTTATGACCTGGCTATTTAAGAGAAGATTAATGCAAGTAATTGTGATGCTGCTAAGGCCAGAAAGAGAACCACATCACTAATATATGGGCAAATCCAAAACCCTGGTATACGGCTGACCTAAAACGCTTGAAAAACGATCTCAGACAAAAGGAAAGAGCCTGGCGTAAAGACCCATCGCCCCATAAGACATCCTCATTCAAATCAGCTTTGCATTACTGCAGAACCTCCACCCTCAATGCCAAACGCGACTTCTACGCCAAGAAAATTCACGATTACATATACAACCCTAAAGCCCTCTTCTCCTATGTCACTGAACTTACAAAGTCAGCCCCGCCAGTCATCCCTGACAAAGAGGCAGGCAGCAAATGCGAAGAACTGGTACTATACTTTCATAACAAAATAGCAAACATCCTTCTCAGATTTACCCCAAACTCTCAACCCCTTTCCCTAGGCCCATGCCTATCTACTGCTTCCCTCAACTCCCTTGACCTCACATCCTCCATCAAAATAGCCTCAATCCTCAAAAAGATCAGGCCAGCCACTCGCCCCTCTGACACTGTCCCCACCAAAGCTCTCCTTACTATACCTGACACCATAGCCAAACCTTTGGCTGACAACTGCTCCCTATCCTCTGGCATAGTCCCTGACTCCCTCAAGCATGCTGCAGTCAAACCCTTGCTAAAAAAAAACCCCTTCCTTAGACCCGAAAGACTCAGCCAACTTTCGTCCCATTTCCAATCTCCCCTTCATATCAAAGATTATGGAAAAAGTAGTCAACACCCAACTAACTGGCTATCTGGAAGAGAACAAGATCTTGCACCCCTCTCAATTCGGCTTCCGTAAGCACCTCAACACAGAAACTCTCCTATCCCTCACCGACTTCCTTCTCAGAGGCATGGACCAAGGATGTTGCTACATACTAGCCCTCTTGGACATCTCCGCTGCCTTTGACACTATAAGCCATAAGCTCCTCCTCACCCGCCTTGCCTACATTGGCCTCTCTGGCACTACTCTCCTTTGGTTCACCTCATATCTCACCAATAGAAAATTCTCAGTTAAAATAGGCAACTCTGAATCCGCCTACTACGCTCTCTCCCAAGGAGTCCCCTGGGCTCCTCCCTCTCCTCCATCCTTTTCAGCTTATACTTTACCCCCTCTGCCAACTCCTGTCTGACCTCGGCCTAAAATTCTTTCTATACGCTGACTATGTGCAAATCATCATACCCATCCAGGATATTTTGATAAAAACTGGATCTCTGGAAAAATTGTCTTGAATCCATCAATGCTCTCCTCTCTGGCCTTCACTTAGCTTTAAACACATCCAAAACAGAACTGCTCCTCATTTCACAACACTCGCCCCCGAAACCTGCCATCGCAAATGATCCCGCCTATGACATTTTCATTAGGCAGCCCTGTGCACGAAACCTCGGGGTTCAGATTGATATGTTTTTTATAGATTCAGTTGTTGGTCAATCTAATCCTTAAGGAAGGTTTCTTCAAACTCAACGTCATGAAAAAACTAAAACCCTTACTTCATGCCTGTGATTTTCGCACCGTCATTCAAGCCACCCTTTCAGCAAAAATGGACTATTGCAATGCCCTCTTCCTAGGCCTCCCCTACTCATCAATAAAACCCCTCCAAATGCTGCAGAATGCAGAGCGAGAACTATTTCTAACGCCCGTAAATATGACCATATCACGCCCTTCCTCAAAAACTTGCACTGGCTCCCGATCCCCTCTCGCATTTTATATAAAACCCTAACACTGATCCACAAAGCCATACACACAACTCAAACTGGCTCGTCGAGCCATTCTGCCCCATATAATCCAACAAATCCACCAGAGCCTCCAATAATGGTACCCTCCATGTGCCCTCACTATAAAAGGCACACCTTACCACTTCAAGGGACTGAGCCCTCTCTATCGCCGGTCCCACACTCTGGAATTCTCTACCCCCCAACCCCCGGCTCGAGCCTGCACCTCTAAATTTTGAGCCAACTTAAAAACCTGGCTTTTCAAACAAGTCTCTCAGCAATAATATTCCCCCCCCCCCCCCCCCCCCCCCCCCCCCCCCCTGGCTACCACTCCCTGAACCCTCTGTACAAAGTTCTGTTTCACATATGTTATCCTTTTATGTTAACTGTTACTGGCACTCAGTTGTTCTCGAATAGCCTCACTCTTATCTCTTAGTTCCTATATGTTCCCGCTCCATTACCCTGTCTTTCCACTCTTTTGTTTGTTGTAAACAGATATGATGTCCCCACTAATATCGGTATAGAAAAATTAATAAATAAAATAAATACATTTGGAAGGTGTTTGAAGGTTGGTGGGAATGAGAAAGCTTAGCTCTGAGAAAGGTGGAAGTACTGGAGATCCTGCAGTTCCTACAGGAGGGCTTATACAAGGACTTGGTAGTAAATACACTAAGAGTCCAAGTTGCAGCAATATCGTACTTTTAACTGAAACCTCAGAGGCAAGTCTGTGGCAGCCCACCCAGACGTGGTACGTTTCCTAAGGGGAGAAAAGTAGGTTCTTGCAATCTGAACCTATTCCTGAGGATCCTAGCCAGGCCACCATTTGAACCACTCGGAGAAAGTTCCCTGAAGGACCTGACACTCAAAACAGTGACACTTGTAGCAGTGGGCTCAGCAAGAAAGATATCAGAGTTGCAGGCTCTGGCATGCAGAGACCATACTTGTCTTTTTTCCAAGGAAAAGGTGACAGGCCAGTCCTGGCTTTCATACTGAAGGTTATGCCGTAATTTCATATTAACCAGGCCGTTACATTGCCAGGGTTTAGGAAGGCAGTATGTGTAGGGAAACTGAGACCTGAGATTCTTGATGTTCACAGTGCCCTTCTAAGATAGGTGGAAGTGACCAATGAATTCAGAAGGGCAGACAGATTGTTTTTGCTGTTCTCGGGTCAGAAGAAGGGAGAGGCAGCAGCCAAGGCAAAGAAATAATTGTGACTTTGAAAATTTACTTTAAAGGCACACTGGTTTGCAGTAAACATACTGTCTGGAACAATCTGTGTAAATGTCATTTGTAATCCATACAAATCTACTGACTTTTTAGGGGGTTGAATACTTTTGCAAGCCACTGTATATATGGCAGTCAGACGCGCCCGCAGGACAGTAAGCAGGAAAGGGGAGCTCTGTGAAGTGCGAATGGGAGGGGTGGCTCTCCTTTTCTTTTCTGATGCCAGCAGACAACCTTTTGGTTGGGTAACTTTTTCACCTAGGTGCCGGAGGCAAATAGGCGCTCCTTCTAGACAGGGGGAAGGAATTCAGGACAAGGAGCCAGAAGGAAGTGTACCCTGGGGAAGGAAGCCAAAGAGAGGCTATAAGAGAAAATAGGTTCTTGCCTTTAAGCTATATTGTAAGATTTGTATTGGAAATTAAAAAAAAAAAAAAAAAAAGAATGAAAGGAAGAATATCCACATACAGTGAAGAAGCAAGGTTTGGTAAGACTACTGATGGTCTACCTGCTGGGCAAGCCTATATACAGCTGACTTCACAAGAAGAAGTCATGCACTCTGCCCCATCTGCTGGTAGGAAGGAGAATCTCATAGATCTACTGGTCTGTCAGTTCTTAAGCAGGCCGATACAGAAAAATGTGGGAGAGCGGGCGAGCGCACAGGCCAGTGTCCTGGGCGCGCGATCCAGTAAATAGAAATGCTAATTAGGGCCCATGGTAAAAGGAGGCGCTAGGGACACTAGCGCGTCCCTAGCGCCTCCTTTTTGACAGGAGCGGCGGCTGTCAGCGGGTTTGACAGCCGACGCTCAATTTTGCCGGCGTCTGTTCTCGAGCCCGCTGACAGCCACGGGTTCGGAAACCAGACGCTGGCAAAATTGAGCGTCCGGTTTTCAACCCGCGAGCCGTGGGCTGATTTTAAATGTATTTACTTTTTTAAATTATTTTTTACTTTTGGGACCTTCGACAATATCGCCATGATATTAAGTCAGAGGGTGTACAGATAATCAGTTTTTACTGCTTATGGATTGGGGTGATGCTGGTGTGCTAGGCATGGAGGGAAGAGAGGAGAAAGCTGGGCAGGGGGGAGAGAGTGAATGTAGTGGGTGAAGGAAAATATTGAGGGGAGATGTTGTGCCAGTGGCAGTATCGCCAAAGAAGCTAGAAATATGCTGGAGCTGCCACATGTAGTCAAGTCTGGGGATTTACCTAGGGCACCTAATAGCCTTGCACTGGCCCTGATATAGCACCTTTTCTCAGGTTGCTACATTGGCTCCTTATCTGTTTCCATATAGTTTCTCTTGCTCAGCTACAAACACATTCACTTTCAGTTCCTCATATCTTCTCTTCGGTCTTCCTACACCTTTCCCTGTGGATGCTGTTCATCAAGCAAGTCTCTTATCTGTGCTCTTCACCACCATTACTGTGATTTGCACCTTCCTGCGCCAAATGCCTGGAATAAACTTCGTGAGTCGGTGTGTCATGCTCCCTCTGGCCATATTCAAATCTAATCTAAAAAAACAAAACACATTTTTTGATTACTACTTTTAGGTCTTAACCACTTCTTTATAATAAATACATTTCACTGTAGAATCTTATTATTGTGTGTCTTGACCTGATTATAAGCTCTATGGCACAGAGATTGTCTCTTAGGCGGATCTGTATAGCATGGCATATATCTAGTAGTGCTTTATAAATGATTAGTAGTAAGAGTGTGTTTATTTGGGACATAAAAGCATTCCAGAGTATTTTATCTGTTTGATGGACACTTTAAACTTCAGGTGTCAAGATGTGCTAAGGGTTGCTGCAACATCATATTTGTGTCTTACTCTAGCTAATGGTGCACTACCAGGCAGCTTCTGTATCTGATGAATGGGACACACCACCTACAGAGCAAGGTCGTCCAAGGACTGTGAAACGAGGGGTGGAGAGCATCTCTGTGACCATTCCTCCTGGTAATTCTGTACCCTGTTTATACATCACAGCTGCTGGGGAGGGTGTTAGCCAAACTAAAGCACAGGGTTTTATGTAATGTGTGGCTGTGTATTTATTTCCTTATGCCTGATACCACATGGCCTGTGATGATAAAATTTGTGTGTCTGTGTGTATCATCCTCTGCGCTCCTGTTGCAGTTGTTCCCTGTACGTACCCAGATCAGTCCAGACCGTGGTTTGAGCCTCCTGTTCAGCAGGTGGAGACAGACCAAATCTGTGAGGGTATCCTATATTAGGACAGAGCCTACCCTACCTACACCCCTTCAGTATTCGTCTGTCTCCAGCAGGTGCAGGCAGCTGAACCTTCGGTTCCCCTTCGGTTCCCCTTCTTCTTCCCTTAGTTTTCCTGAGGGGATTTACTTTACTTTTGGTCTGGATCAAGCAAGTATTAAATTCTGGGTTCAAAAAAGGTTTGGATAAGTTCTTGGAGGAGAAGTCCATTAACTGCTATTAATCAAGTTGACTTAGGGAATAGCCACTGCTATTAATTGCATCAGTAGCATGGGATCTTCTTAGTGTTTGGGTAATTGCCAGGTTCTTGTGGCCTGGTTTGGCCTCTGTTGGAAATAGGATGCTGGTCTTGATGGACCCTTGGTCTGACCCAGCTTGACAATTTCTTATGTTCTTATGATTTGATGGAGGCCTACTTACACATCCTGATTCGCTGCAATCACCAGCGGTATCTTTGGTTCGAGATACTGGGCCAACATTTTCAGTTTCGAGCCCTCCCCTTCGGTCTTGCCACGGCACAGCACACTTTCACCATGGTAATGATGGTGGTAGTGGCGGCCACCCTGCGTCGAGGCGGAGTCCTAGTCCATCATTATCTGGACGATTGGCTCATCTGGGCCAAATCAAAGTCTCTTTGCCAGCTGGCGGTCAGCAAGGTCCTGTCATATCTGACCTCTCTGGGGTGGGTCATCAACTTTCTCAAAAGCAAGCTTCAACCCTCCCAGACATTGGAATTCCTGGGGGCGCGATTCGACACTCGAGTAGGCAGGGTGTTTCTTCCGGAGGACCAGTCGCTCAAACTCAGGGGCCAAATGCGCAATTTTCTCTCTTGCCCTGCCAATGGCCAGAGAATATCTCCAGGTTCTGGGGTCCATGGCCTCCACTATAGATCTGGTTCCCTGGGCTTTTGCGCATATGCATCCGTTACAGAAAGCCTTGCTATCCCGCTGGAAACCGGTATCAGAACAGTTTCAGATGCCCCTGCTGCTCTCCGAGTCTACTGTCGCAGAACTGCAGTGGTGGCTATCACCTGTCCATCTTCAGAAGGGGATGGCCCTTCTGACACCGCAGTGGATCGTGGTAACAACGGATGCCAGCCTCTCCAGCTGGGGAGCTGTATGCCAGACCCAGTCTGCTCAGGAGTATTGATCTCCAACCCAATCTCGCTGGCACATCAATCGACTGGAAGCTCGAGTGGTCCGACTGGCTCTCAAGGCCTTCCTTCCCCTACTCCTCCACAAGGTGGTGTGGGTCCTGTCAGACAATTCCACCACTGTAGCCTACATCAATCGACAAGGGGGCACCAGGAGTCGCCTAGTCGCTCTGGAAGCCAGCAGGATCTTCGCATGGGCGGAACGTCACCTAGAGCGCTTAGCGGCATCCCATATTGTGGGGAAGGAGAACGTTCAAGCGGATTTCTTCAGTCGCCAGAGGTTAATCCCAGGTGAATGGGAATTGTCAGATGCAGCGATGAACCTGATCATCCGCAGGTAGGGTCCTCCTCACTTGGATCTGATGGCCACCATGACCAATGCAAAAGCTCCTCGGTTCTTCAGCCGCAGATGGGAACATTGCACGGAAGGGGTGGATGCCCTGGTTCTTCCCTGGCCCCCGCGACATTCCCTCCCTGGCCGTTTAGTGGGCAAAGTACTCCAAAGAATCGAGCTTCATCGCGGGCCTGTCATTCTAGTGGCTCCAGAATGGCCTCACAGACCGTGGTTTGCGGACCTCGTGAATCTAGCCACAGACGGTCATCTTTCCCATCTTCTTCAGCAGGATCCCGTATTTTTCGATCAGGCGGATTTCTTCTGTCTAGCGGCCTGGCTTTTGAATGGCGGAGATTGAGAAAGAAGGGATATAAGGAAGAAGTTATATCCACTCTGTTGCGGGTCCGCATATGGAAGATTTTTGAAAATGCGTGTGTCTCCTCGGGTATCTCAGCTCGTAAGGCTCCGGTTTCCCAGGTCCTTTCTTTCCTCCAGAATGGTCTCGCCAAGGGGTTGTCGTTCAGTTCCTTGCGAGTGCAAGTCTCCGCTCTTGGTTCTCCGGGTTCTCTGCGAAGCTTCTTTTGAATCTTTAAGGAGGGCTACGCTTAAGGATTTGACTCTCAAAACCATCTTTTTGGTGTCCATTTGTTCAGCCAGAAGAATCTCAGAGCTCCAAGCATTGTCGTGCAGAGAGCCTTTTCTACGGTTCTCTGATTCAGGGGTATCCCTTAAGACTGTACCCTCTTTCTTGCCAAAGGTCGTGTCTTCTTTTCATGTCAATCAGTCCATGGAACTTCCGGCTTTTTCTTCGTCAGAAGTAGCAAATACAGTTGGGGGTGATCTGCGGCGCCTCGATGTGAAACAGGTCTTGCTGCGTTACCTTCAGGTTACAAATGTTCTGGGTTTCTGACCACTTGTTTGTTTTGTGGAGTGGGCCAAATAAAGGTAATAAGGCTTCCAAGGCCACTATTGCGCATTGGCTAAAGGAGGCCATTGCATCGGCTTACATCTGTAAGGGTCGGCCCGTACCGGAAGGCTTAAAAGCTCATTCCTTACGGTCTGAGGCTACTTCTTGGGTGGAGAGTCAATTGGTCTCTTGGCAGGAAATATGTAGGGCAGCTACTTGGAAATCCCTGCATACTTTTGCTCGTCATTACCGTCTGGATATACAGGCTCCAGTTTTTGGCTCTTTCGGGTGGCAGGTTCTTTGAGCAGAACTGTCTCGGTCCCACCCTGTTTAGGGAAGCTTTGGTATATCCCACGGTCTGGACTGATCCGGATACGTACAGGGAAAGGAAAATTGGTTCTTAACTTCTAATTTTCGTTCCTGTAGTACCTCTGATCAGTCGAGACACCCGCCCATACTAGATCTGCTACGTCCGCTCGAATGTTCTGTCTTTTTTTTTTCTACAGGTTTTTTCAATTATCTGATTCGTTGTCTACTATTACTAAAGGCACCGGAAGCATCTACCAGATGAAAATAAAATTGTATGCAAGAGTGTTTTTATTCATACAGAATCCTTTCAATTGTTCACTTGTTCAGTTTGTTAGTTTTTTCTTATTGCTTGCTTGATCTTTGGGAAGTTATATCTGCTTTGAAGGTACTTTATACTGGTGTAGGGTAGGCTCTGTCCTGATATAGGATACCCTCATAGTTTTGCTCTGTCTCCACCTGCTGGACAGGAGGCTCAACCCACGGTCTGGACTGATCCGTGGTACTACAGGAACGAAAATTAGCAGGTAAGAACCAATTTTCCTTTGTCACCTCCAATAGCTCCTCTATGACATTACTTGTCCAGTATGCTGCTGTATCACTGATGAAGAATTGAACCGCATGGGAGTGACAGTGTTTCTGATTATTCTGTGTGTTAGAGAAATGAAACCAGGAAATGTACCAGGGATTCTGAGGAATGGAAATTCCCTAAAACATATGAAGGTTTATATTCAGATACAGTCCGGATAGCAAAGTTAGCCAGTTGAATATACCTCCAAAGTTAGCCAGGTAAGTTTAATAGTGCAGCCATACTTTTGAACGTAGGCGGCTAACTTTAGGACAGCTCTTTGACTCGATCAGACTTAGCCGGCTAAGTCCACCAGATAACTGAATATTGGAGTTAGTCAGTTAACGTAACTGGCTAGCTCAACTCCTTCCAGTTATGCCTTTGGACTGCCCCTAACTTATCTGGCTAAATCCTAGCCTCCTAACTTATTAGCTGGCTAGAATGTAGCCTGTTAAAGGCTGAATATAGCCGGGTATACCATTGTAGATGGATAACTATTATGTTATCTGTCTAAATTGCTTTTGAATATGGACCTCATGGTTTCTACCTCTCTGATTTAAATACTGGAGTTAATAAAAGTACTGAAACGTCTTGTGTGTCTGCTCTATGCTGATGAACATTCAGTCTCTTGTGTTAAACATGACAGATCATTGTGCATTGAAGGATACATACTCCTTCAGGACTTCTCTGTCATACATTAAAAAAAAAAAAAAAAAGAATTCCTCTGCACTCAGGCAGGCCAATCCAAACCAGTGGGTTATGCACTCTCTAACAGCAGAGAGAGACATAGGCAATTCACAAATACTAATAAATGTAAATGTACTAACACAAATGGCCTAGGCGATGAACAGAATAACAGTGTATATTAAGTTGCTTTTTGGGTATCTCTGCTGTTGTGTTCAAGATTTAAAAACAAAAAAAAATAATTACAGCTTTTTTTATCTGTTAGACTCTATCTCTTATTTAGATTTAGTGTCAATAACAATCTCTGTTTAGATAAGAATATTGGGGCATAAAGAGCTGGGTAAACAAATTAAAACAAAGGACTTCTAGAAGGGGTCTGGTTGTACCTAGCTTGACCAAGGGTTAACTGTTTAACTTCCACCTACCCCTAGGTTTGTTTTTCTAATATAGTCTGGCTAAATTCATAATTGGCAACAAGATAAATTAGTAAATTAGTATTTCCATAAGTGTTAGCCATCAAATAAATTACCAAAATGAGGACAATCCAATGTAACTATTGTGGAGCCTTTATTCTGAGGGAAATCATCTGGAAACGTAGGGCTTGCCCCATTTGTTCAGAACTCTCTTCCTTTGAAAAGGAGCTGGCTGAAGTTAAAGCTGAATTAGCTTCATTGAAGAAAGTTTCACCCACTTTACAATATTCAGGAATTAATTTCCCATTACCAAAAAAAAAAAACCAAAAGTCAAGGAAAAAGATTTACAGTGGGCTCAGGTAGGATAAGACCTGTGACCCACAGGCACCCGTTCTTGACAGCTGTTCAGCTCACAAGTCTACCCCCCCCCCCACTCACACAGGGCCCGAAGGAACTCAATAAACAGGAATACAGTGGGCTCTGGTAGAATTAGACCTGTGATGCAGAGACATACACTGCATCAAGTGTAACAAGCACAAAAAGCCTTCTCTGTATTTCTCAAGTTCTTGAGAAAAAGATTAAAGTGTTAACTGAAAAGGAAGAAGAAACCTAATGCATACAGAAATTCCAGATCAATAACCAAAGGAAAAAGCTCATTGTGCTGAATGAATCTGTCATCAGAGGCACTAATCCTTTCCTTTGCACAAATGGAAAGGGAGAAGTGGATAACAAAACTCAACTAAAGAGGTCACAAAAGGAGTCCAGGAACAGCAGTAACCTGAACAAGGAAAGCTGGAAAGCTATGAGCACAAATGCTTGTAGTTTTGGGCAATAAAATCCCAGATCTGCAAGCCGTAATGGTGGAGGGGGACGTGGACGTTGTTGCTGTCACAGAGACATGGTTCATGCAATCTCATGATTGGGATACGGCAATACCGGGCTATAACTTGTTAAAGGACAGAGAGGATAGGAAAGGGGGAGGAGTGGCTCTTTATATCAGAAACAATATTCAAGCATCTGAGCTGCAAGGAAGATGGGGCATCCATTTTTATTGGAGTGGTCTACAGGCCTCCAAACCAAAAGGAAGAGCTTGACAGAGATCTGGTTGAAGACATCCAAAAGAAGGGAGAAGTGGTGATCGTTGGAGACTTTAATTTGCCGGATGTAGACTGGAGAATCCCATCTGCAGAATCTAACAGAGAAATAGTGGGTGCCCTGCAAGGAGCTTTGCTCAAACAAATGGTAATGGAACCCACGAGAGAGGGACCTATACTAGATTTAATGCTCACTAATGGAGATAATGTCTCTGTCCAGGTGGGCGCCCACCTCAGCACCAGTGATCATCAAACGGTATGGTTTAATATCACAAAAAGGATATGGAGAAGAAGCACACGGACCCAAGTTTTGCAGTTCAAAAACACAGACTTTGATGAAATGGGGAAATACCTGGAGGAAAAACTAGTAGGCTTGGAGAACGAGAGAGAAGTGGAGCAACAGTGGACCAAACTTAAAGGAACACTTACCATGGCAACTAATCTATATGTTAGGTTTCATTCTTTTGCTTTTCTATCTGGTTCTCAAAGGAGGTGGCTGACAAAATAAAGGTTAAAAGAACAGCGTTCAAGAAATATAAAGGATCTCAAAGGGAGGAACACAAAGAAGAATATCTGGTGGAACTGAAGGAGACAAAGTAATCAAGACGGCAAAAAGTCAAGCGGAAGAAAGGATTGCCAAAGAGGTAAAGAGAGGTGACAAAACATTTTTCAGATACATCAGTGAAAGGAGAAAAGTTCAAAGTGGTATAGTGAAATTGAAAGGTGAAAAGGATCAATGTGTGGAGAGAGACAAAGAAATGGCAGAAATATTAAACGAATACTTCAGTTCTGTGTTCACTAAAGAGGACCCCGAAGAAGAAACGTCGCTAGTTAACAAGAAATTGGAGGGAAATGGAGTAGATGAAACTCCATTTACAGTAGAGAATGTATGGAAAGATCTGGGGAAACTGAAAGTTGACAAAGCCATGGGGCCTGATGAGGTTCATCCCAGGATACTGAGGGAGCTCAGAGATGTGCTGGCGGGTCCGCTGTGTGACCTGTTCAATAGATCCCTAGAAATGGGAGTGGTGCCGAGTGATTGGAGAAGAGCAGTTGTGGTCCCGCTTCACAAGAGTGGGAACAGAGAAGAGGGTGGTAACTACAGACCGGTTAGCCTCACCCCTGTGTTGGGAAAAGTAATGGAGTTGCTGTTGAAAGAAAGAATAGTGAACTATCTACAGTCATGAGAATTGCTGGACCAGAGGCAGCATGGATTCACCAGGGGAAGATCCTGTCAGACAAATCTGACTTTTTCGACTGGGTAACCAAGGAATTGAATCGAGGAAGAGCGCTCGATGTCATCTACTTGGACTTCAGCAAAGCTTTCGACACGGTCCCACATAGGAGACTAGTGAATAAAATGAGGAACTTAGAAGTGAGTGCCAAGGTGGTGGCCTGGATTACAAACTGGTTGACAGACAGAAGACAATGTGTAGTGGTGAATGGAACTTGCTCTGAAGAGAGAGCTGTGTTGAGCGGAGTGCCGCAGGGATCGGTGTTGGGACCGGTCCTGTTCAATATCTTTGTGAGCGACATTGCGGGTGACACTAAGATCTGCAACAGAGTGGACACGCCGGAAAGAGTGGAGAGAATGAGACTGGATTTAAGGAAACTGGAAGAGTGGTCGAAGATATGGCAGCTGAAATTCAACGCCAAGAAGTGCAGAGTCATGCATATGGGGTGTGGAAATCTGAAAGAACTGTATTCGATGGGGGGAGAAGGGCTGATGTGCATGAGCAGGAGAGAGACCTGGGGGTGATAGTGTCTAATGATCTGAAGTCGGCGAAACAGTGTGACAAGGCGATAGTTAAAGCCAGAACAATGCTGGGCTGCATGGAGAGAGGAATATCGGGTAAGAAAAGGCATGTGATTATCTCCTAATACAGCTCCTTGGTGAGGCCTCACCTGGAGTACTGTGTGTTCTGGAGACCGTATCTCCGTAGGGACAGAGACCGGATGGAGGCGGTACAGAGAAGGGTGACCAAAAAGGTGGAGGGTCTTCATCAAATGACTTATGAGGGGAGATTGAAGAATCTAAATACACCCTGGAGGAAAGGAGGAGCAGAGGTGAGATGATACAGACTTTCAGATACTTGAAAGGTTTTAATGATCCAAAGACAACGACAAACCTTTTCTGTTGCAAACAAATCAGCAGAACCAGGGGTCACAATTTAAAACTCCAGGGAGGAAGACTCAGAACCAATATCAGAAAGTATTTCTTCACAGAGAAGGGTGGTGGATGCCTGGAACGCCCTTCCTGAGGAAGTGGTGAAGACCAAAACTGTGAAGGATTTCAAAGAGGCGTGGGATAAACACTGTGGATCCATAAAGTCTAGAGGATGTGAATGAAGTGAAGAAGCATGGGGGCAGCTTACGGAAATGATGGCTACTACCTGGAGATTAATATCCTAATTCAATAAACATACACACGGTTAATGCGACTCCAACATTGCTCTATGCTTCAACGGCAAGAGGAAATGTGGGAAAAAAAAAGGATTTGCATCCACAAAAAAGCAGGGGAGTAGCTTGCTTGATACAGCGGTTACTACCCCAAACCAAATAAGCCTGATACTTCACTTTCAGTAATATCCAGCATAGTTCTCTGCTTCAATGGCAGGGGGAATGTTGAAAAGATGATTTATATTCGGACAACAACCAACAAGGACTGAGTTGCACAGGCTGGATAAACATGTGTGGGAGTAGCTTGCTATGACGGCGGTTACTACCACTAACCAATTAGCTAGATACTTCACTTAGATGCTGCTCCAGCACTGCTAACTACATTGATGGCGGGGGTGGAAGGGAAATAGATCGATGGCGGGGGTGGAAGGGAAATAGAACCAAAAAGTCACTTACAAGGGACAAGAGTAACAGATAATATGGAGGGGAGAGGGGGGAGTGAAAGCTTGCTGGGCAGACTGGATGGACCGTTTGATCTTCTTCTGCTGTCATTTCTATGTTTCTATACATAGTAATAAGCAAACACCAAAGCATACAGACTTAAAATGACTATTGAACATAAAATTTGGCTCAAATAATTAAAAGTAAATACTTTTATTTTATCTTAAATTTTAACACATCCCAGCCTAAAATAACAAATAAAAATAGAGCAGCCACGTTGGACGTTCTCTCCTGGGCGAGGGTGCACGTTGCTTTCCTGGTGGAATCCGCAGTCATAGGAGCACACAGGGAGACTCCACTTTCCATTGCAGGTGAGCATCCAGTTACGGTGGTGGTTACAAGCAGACCATCTCAGGAAGGGGGTTTCCTTGGAGACACCAGACTGGTTAGTGCTCATGACAGAAATGTGCCTTCTGGGTTGGGTAGCGCAAAGGCACTGGAGTGCTGAGTAGTGGAGTGGAGTGGAGTGGACCATCAGTCAGAAGTGCATGCAATTTGTCTGGCATCCTTGCGGTTCACCGAGCAGCTGGAAACTCAAGCCATAATTGTGGCCTATATCCATTATCAAGGCAGAACCAGAAACCAATAGGTGTCGGTGGAGGTAGATATGCTCATGGTGTGAGCAAAGCAATATCTCCAGGACATATTCACCTCTCACATTTCCATGAAGGACAATGTACGGGCTGACTTCCTCAGCAGGCAGGATTTGTACCCAGGAAAGTGGGAGTTGGCAGACGAAGCCTTTCAACTGATAGTGGTGAGCTGGGGTCTCCCGTATCTGGATTTGCTGGCAACCTTGGCAACATGAAGGTACTATGGTTCTTCAGTTGTAGAAGGTATCAGAGAGCACTAGAAATCAATGCTGTCGTTCAGATCTGGCCGCGAAATGGGGTATTGTATGCCTTCCCGCCATGGCTGATCATAGGCAGGGTCATTCACAAAATTATAAGTCGGACCAAAACTGTACTTCTGGTGGCTCTGGATATTCCCGGAGGCCATGGCATGCTGATTTTCAGAGACTACTGGTGGACAGTCCTCTCAGACTACCACTCAGTAGGTGGGTCCTACTTTTCGGCCACTGAGTGGTCTCTCTTTAAAGCTGCTAATCTTGAACGGGGTTTTTTGTTTTTTGTTGTTGTTGTTGATCTATTGCATCAGGTGCCCATACTGCAGGATGATCCTGGTCGGTTTTGTCTTTGAGAGGGCTCTGTTTTTGAAGCATGGTTATTCTTCTGCAGTGATTTCCACTTTGCTCCAAGCCAGGAAATATTCTACATCTCTAGCCTGTGTTAGAGTTTGGAGAGTTTTTGAGAGCTGGTGTGAGGAGCGAGGTTCTCATCCTCTCAAAGTTGAAATTCCACTGTTTGGAATTTTTATAGTAAGGGTTGGCCCTTGACACTCTGAAGGTTCAGGTAGCAGCTCTTGCTTGTTATAAGGGGCGTGGCAGTGGTGGAACATTGTCTTACCATTCATGTGTGCAGGTTTTTGAAGGGAGTTAAGTATCTATGTCCTCCCTTGTGGCTACCTGTGCCTCTTTGGGACCTGAATCTGGTCTTGAGTTTTTTGGTGGGTCCTACTTTTCGGCCACTGAGTGGTCTCTCTTTAAAGCTGCTCATCTTGAATGGGGTTTTTTTTTTTGTTGCAATCTGTTCAGCATGCCGAAGCTGCAAGCTCTTGCTGTGAGCTATTTCTACGAATGACTCCAGTGTTGATACAACTAAGGACAGTACTTTCCTTTTTGCTGAAAGTGGTTTTGGAGTTTCATTTGAATCAGACTATTTTCTTGCCCACACTGGATAGTGATAGAGATAAACATGATTATCGTATGTTTGCATGCCTTGGATGTCAAGCGGCAACTGATACATTACTTGGCGATTACTAAATCTTTCAGAAAATCTGATCAACTGTTTGTGCTCCATGGTGGAAGTACACAAGGTGAACTGGTGACACTGGCAATTATAGCCCCTTAGGCAGCTGTGATGACTTCCTTTACCTATGTGGTTGCCAATGTCCCATTGCCTAGACAGATTAGGGGACATCCCACTAGGGCTCAGGTGATTATAGTGGGTGGAGCTTCAGTTATTGACTCCTGTTGAGATTTGGCAAGTAGCAACATGGTCCTCCTGACACACTTTCTCTAAACATGATCACTTGGATGTTTGGGCCCAGGAAGACGCAGCCTTCGTATGTGTGGTGTTGACAGGACCACAGGCAGCCTCCTGCCCCTTTTGGGCGTAGCTTTGGTACATCCACTGGTGTGGACTGGCCTACCTGAGTGCAGAGGAAAGAGAAACTGCTACTTACCTGATTTCCTTTCCTCTAAAGAAGGCAGACCAGTCCACAACCTGCCCTGGGTTGCCTACTTGCTTTTAGTTTGTCTCTTATAAGCAGACGACGAAGAGTGTTGTTTCAGTTAATTTGTTTGAAGGGATTGGTAAGTGACATAACCAGCCCTTAAGATTAGTGTATGTTAATTGTTTTGGCTGAGCTCAGTGTTCCCAATTGGTTGGAAGCATGAGTGACTGCTGTTAAGTCACAATCAAGTATAATCAGTTTGTCCACAGTTTGGCTTTTCCAGAAAATACTGGCGTGCTGATGTCAGGGCAGGATTATCTGTCTGTGACGTCAGCGAGTCAGCTTTACTCCATCTGCTGGTAGGAGTGTGTATAACCCACTGGTGTGGATTGCCCTGCCTTAATTTCCTTTCCTCTATCAGGTAAGAAGCAGTTTCTCGATTCCCAAGCAGGGTTTCAGATCCAAATCTGATGTGCTTGATTGACAGTTTTAGGTAGTGAAGGGGGGTCTATTCTTTTTGCATTTGGGGTAAACTCTGACTTCCTCTTTGATTATGGCACCATTTGTATGGGGTAAAACTGTTTTGTTTTGTTTTTTTGTCCTTGCTGCTTTTTTATTTTTTAAGGGGAGCCTTTGAAAATCGATCATTTGGTGTTTATGATTCATGGAATTGGGCCGGTCTGTGACCTCTGGCTCCGGAGCATCGTTCAGTGCGGTGAGTATTGGAATGCAGCTGAAGTAGAGCTCAGGGTGGTGAGGTGCTCCCTGCAGATCTCTTGGGCAAGCTTTTTATCACGGAGGCATGGGGATGTAATGGTAAGAGCATTGGAGTAGGAGTTGGGAGGATCTCTGGGTTCAAGATTCCCCTCTACCACTGACTCTTGTGACCTTTGAGTGAATCATTTTCTTTCTCCTCTGTCTCCTTGGAATTAAGGTATTCATCTAAATTTGGCTTTCCTGGTCAACAGGTTCCAAAAAAGTGTCTGCAGGTCACATTCTGCTATAAAACTGGATTCTTTGATGGCTGTAATACCTTTCACTGGACCAACCTGAGAATTCTCTAAAGTTCTGTAGCACCTGAGCTTCTAAACCCACATAGGCCTCCTTTTCCAGGTGACAGAATATTCTCCCAATATCCTTACCCATTCAACCTGGGATTGTACTACTGCTAAGCAAGTAAAAGGGGAACAAACACAAACTGAATTTTGGAATTGGTGTTAATTGTTTAACTGTTCCATTCTGTTCCATTCCTGACAGCTGTTTGTAGCCCATGAAAAGACTGGAGACATTGTAAGTAGTCTCCTAGCAGCCACACATGAATTAGTACATTATCGCTTACTTCTGAGAACATAGCTGCGGACTATGGTAGGATCTGAGTTCTGGGTCTTGATGCTGAGCTGAAAATTCTCTTTCCAGTGAACGATTTTCGTGACATTTCCCTGAGCCTGCTCCACACTCACTTCAAGAAAGCCCTGGAACAAGACAAGATTGGCCGAGTGGAGTTTCTGCCCGTGAATTGGTACAGCGCTTTGCACGCAGATGCGACGGGCGTAGACAAGTATGTTACTGTTTGCTTCCATTGGGGAAAATGGACGAAAGAAAGTGGTCCCTTTTTAAGGGCATGATCTCCTTTTGAAGAGTAATATACTTCAGTGTCAGAGACATGCTTTAAGTGGAGCGTATTTGGGGAGAAGGAAAATCTTTCAGCTGCATATTCTTGTGGGCTGCAGCGATGGTTTAAAGAGGCATTTCTCAGCATATTTAGCCACAAAATTAATCAGAACTGAAATCTAAAAATGTTGGCAATGGGTGACTAGAACTAACTCAGATATTTACTCCTTTCTAGAAAGACAAGCCTATAGAACATTTCCTTCTGGCTCTATGATGGTGCTTCATCTAGATCCCTAACCCGACTTCTGCTCTTTAGGGTCATAGTAAATCTGATTGCTCAGGAAGGTCACTCTGTCCAGCATGATCTGCCCACTCATCTGTATATCAGTAGAGCTGTTTACAGGAGCAGGATAGTACATAATCTTACTTCTTGTAGGATTAACCTGGGCTGTGTGACTATATTTTGAAAAAAAAAAAATACAGACATGGGAAATGTTATGTTTGCAGAGATGTACTTAAAAGTCAATACTCTTCGAAACAAAAAAAACCCCTCACTTTTAAGAATTGCTAATTTGCCTTTGTAGGACTCAGTTTGGGAATCTTCACATATGCATAAATGTGTTTTTGTGTTTATTTTCTAAAAATTTCTCTATGATTTAGTGACATACAGCGAATCACATTGCCAAGTATCTGCCGCCTGCGCCATTTCACCAATGAGACGCTGTTGGATCTCTTCTTCTATAGCAGCCCCACTTACTGTCAGACCATCGTGGATACCGTGGCGAGAGAAATGAGCCGATTATACAGGCTCTTCCTGCATAGGAATCCAGACTATCGAGGGGCCGTTTCTGTAACAGGTCATAGTTTAGGTGAGGGACCAGCCCTGCATATCACATCTGAGCACGAACATCCTTTATGACCTCTTATATAACCAGATAACTTGAATCTTATAAACCTCCAAGGGAGCAACTTTCAAACTGTTTGTAGACTTCTTTACCATCAGACTTTATTCCTGTTTTAAAAGGAGAAAAAGTTCCCTTTTGAAAATTTGACTCAGAAAAAGTATGTGCACAGATTTTCATCTGCTATTTCAGGGCTCCTCAAACGTTTTTCAAGAGAAGAACACAAGAAGAAGGGGGGGACAGGAAGGGAGAGATCCTCCACAGAGTTTTCTGAGCTACAGGGTGCAAGGAGAGCGAGGGAGAGAGCCCTTAGAGCTGTTTGCTGAGAGAGGGTGTAATTCTTTTTTTTTTTTGGGGGGGTGGGGAGACACACATGTCTGCCCCTTTCAGTGATTTTTCTTTAAATCTGGGGAAGGTGGGAAGCGGGGACAGAATTCCCAAGGGTGTAAGGGTGTGGTAAATAGCAACAGTAATCATATGTCTAGATTTCTTTAATCTAGACATATGATTACTGTCATAGGACAAGATTACTGTCTTCAATCCCGCCACACTCTCAGTAATCTTGTCCTCTGCCTCCCCCTTCCTCGATATCTATCTGTTCACCTAGGAAAATAGATGGATGGGATGGCAAGGTGGAATATTTGTGCATGCTGCACTCTTGCTGCCTCTCACCCTGCTCCCCGCATGCAATCTTGCTCCCTTTCTACTTCCTTATTTTCTCTGTTATCTATTTTCTCCTCCTCTCAATCCCCTCTGTTTTTGTTTATTTTAAAGGAGTTATTACCTGCACCCTCCGATGTTTGGGGTGGGTTACAAATAGTACAATCATAATCAAACTATAAAAAATAAAAAAAACATAATTAAAACAAAGCCACGGGCCTGGGTGTTAAAGCCTGGCTGAAATAAGGATAAGAGGGTAGAATGGAAATGGAAAAATAGGATTAAGGGTTTATGGTTCACATAGGTCTTTAAGTGCTAGCTTGAATAGATGGCACTTTAAGGCCTCTTTGAACTCCTTAATATTAGATAAAGATCTTAAGGATAAAGGAATAGAGTTCCATATAATTGGACCTGTGATTGGAAAAAGCCTGTTCACGGGTCAATGCGAGCTTGGTGGCTCTAGGAGAGGGAATTTGTAGAAGGAATTGATTTTTGGATCTGAGATTACGCGAGGGAAAACAGAAGTGTAGGGTGGCTGAGAACCATAGACTTTTACTGTTGTGTATGAGACGATGTAATGTGGACAGTGTTTTATATAGAATTCTCCAGGGTATAGGTAACCAGTGCAGAGTAAACTGGGTCGGTGTGATATATTCATGTAGTGTTTTTTGTTTTTGTTTTCTTTTTGCTAATTATTAAACAAGCAGCTGCGTTTTGTACTAATTGGAGGGGTCTGATGGTCGATTGGGTGGACTAATATAAAGAGCTACAATAATCAATTCCTGTGAGTGTTAGTGATTGGAGAACAGTTCTAAAAGCGATTTGGTTTGAGTAAATGCTTGATACATTTGAGAAGACGCAACTTGTAGAAAGAGGCAATCATGGTATAAGCAAAACAACCTCCTCTTGAGATGCTAATCCAGGGGGAGATACCTTGCGGTACTTGGGTTATAATAATAAGTATTGCAGCACTCTGCGTCTTCATAGTCTGCTTCCTGCTCCGCAGCTTCAAAGAGATGGTGGTACATTTGGGAGTTCCCAGACCTCTAGCCGTACCTGGTTTTCCTTGGCAGTACCATCGGTGCCTTCGTCTGTGCCCTGCATCATTCTCCACAGCACCCATAAATTCCTTATGGCTTTGTTGCAGCCTCTCTTCCTGTCTTTGGCCCAAGTGGCTCTATGTGCACAAGCAGGACTAATGCCAGTGTATGGTTCTGAGGAATGTATCTTTGAAGGATACTAATGAAACAGGAGAGTTATGGCATCCCAGCAGAGAGGTTCCAATAAAAGCAAAATCACCTGAGCTAAAGAATTCCAAATTAATCCAGATCAGTTGAAGAAAAGGTTGTTAATACAAACAAAAGATGCTCTTTGAAATGTCTGTGTGCCAATGCCAGAAGTCTAAGACGTAAGATGGGAGAGTTAGAATGTATAGCAGTGAATGATGAGAGAGATATAATTGGCATCTCAGAGACCTGGTAGAAGGAGGATAACCAATGGGACAGTGCTATATCAGGGTATCAATTATACCGTGATGATAGGGAGGATCAGCTTCTTGGGGGGTGTAGCACTTTGTCCTGGAGGGTATAGAGTGCAACAGGACAAAGACCATACAAAAAAACTAAATGCCCAGTAGAATCTATATGGGTAGAAATTCCATGCGTGTTGGGTAAGAGTATACTCCTCTCACTATACTATCATCCACCTGGCCAAAATGATCAGATAGATGATGAAATGCCAAGAGAAATCAGGGAAGTT
Source organism: Rhinatrema bivittatum (assembly GCF_901001135.1). NCBI lineage: Eukaryota > Metazoa > Chordata > Amphibia > Gymnophiona > Rhinatrematidae > Rhinatrema > Rhinatrema bivittatum. The sequence goes on from NC_042619.1 coordinate 261,833,387, forward strand.
AACCAATTTGGCAATGCAGTAATAGTGAGAGATTTCAATTAGCCCAATATTGACTGGGTAAATGTAACATCAGGACATGCTAGAGACAAATTCCTAGATGGAATAAACGACTGCTTCATGAAGCAGTTGGTTCAGGAACCAATGAGAGAGGGAGCTATTTTAGATTTAATTCTTAGTGGAATGCAGGATTTGGTGAGAGAGATAACTGTTGTGTGGCCACTTGGCAATAGTGATAATAACTTGATCAAATTTTTTTAAAAATTTTTTATTTATCAGTTTTTTACATTGCAAATTGGAAACATAAACTTTTTAAAAATTTGATCATCATTCTTTACAATATCTCACATGACTAGTTATTAAATTTAGCTAAACATAGAATTTGTTCAATTTGTATTTCAAAGCAAATAAGGAAAAACAGCCTGTTGGGGACAAGCGAAAATTTCAAAGGAGATAGAAGGATAAAAAACGTAACCATCACAATACGGCAGTTACATAGATTTTATTCCGGTACATTATGTATTTAAAGGCCTCTCCCCATTATGAGGACCTGGGAAAGAGGTGGTAGGTTGCTTTGCTTCAATAAACTGTCGTAATTTATCAGACTGAAAAAATATATAGGTCTCTTCACCCCTTTTTAATATACTTTTGCAAGGATTTTGTAGGATAAATGAGAAACCTAATGCAATTACTTTTTGCCTCATGGAAAAAAATTATTTTCTCCTAATCTGGGTAACTTGTGCCAGATCAGGATAAATCTTTAAAGGCTGACCATAAAAGGTTACTGGAAAATTTCTGAAATAAGCTCTCATCACATTATTGATGTCTTGGGTGGTAATGAAAGAAACCAACAAAGTGTTTCTTTCCAATACATCTGTACTAGAATCTTCCAGAAAACTAGTTAAGTTTACGGGGATAGTTGCAGGAATAGTTCCTACAGCCGAAGCTCTTTTATTCAAAAAGTAACAAGTATTCACAGAGAGAAAATTATCTGAAGGAAAAGCAAGTACTTCGGTAAGGACCTTTTTCAGAGTGGTATAAACAATTTCCCCTGCAACCTTTGGAAAATTCAAAATCCTTATATTAAGATGTTTGTTATTATTTTCCATTGCCTCCAAGCGTCTTAAACAGGCAAACTGATCTTTAACTATAACCCCATTAAGAGCTTGATTAGATTTAATCATATTCTCAGCTTCACCAACCCTATTTTCAATAATATCTGTCCGTTCTTGTATGTCCACAATTTTTTGTTGGAAATTTGGGCGACAGTCCAATTTATTTTCAAGCCTGTTTAGAGAGGCTCCAAACTCTGCCACCAAGTCCTAGATTGCCTCCAGGGTTACCACCTCCAGCCTGACTGGTAACTGTGCGGACTCACCCCGAATGCTTGGTGTCGTCTGTTCCTGGTTATTCTGCAGAGGGACCTCAGATCTTTCTCTCCTCTGTAGGTCTCCCGATGTAATATCACTCCTTCCTCCTTCGTCGAGGTTAGTTTCTTCCCAGTGTTTAAGGAGTTCTCCACAACAAGCACCGCGCTCAAAACAACCCCCTCCTGCCCAGTACCATTTGCCACGTCATCAGCAAGCGACTGAGAGGCATCTCTGCTGGGGTCCCGCTGAGCCGGAGGCTGGCGCAGGTCAGGGCTTAGGGACGTCTCCTCCAAGGGAGTCCCCGCTCTCCTTTGCGGGGACTCCCAGCGGTTTCACAGACTCCCTGTTGATCTGGTTGGGACAAAAAATGCTCGATATCCAGCTGCATCAGGGGAGGTAAGGTATCTGTAGGGTAGATTCTTACCTTCCCTTTCCTCTTTGCCAACATAGCGAAAACAATGTTCCAAGAAGAAAAACTCAGCAGCTCGAGCGTTCCGTGTACCTTCTATGCCGCCATCTTGTCCCCCCTTTTCTGCCTCTACATGATCAAATTTAAACTGACTGGAAGGAGGACAATATGAAAATCTACAGCTCTAGAACTAAATTTTCAAAAGGGAAACTTTGATAAAATGAGGAATATAGTTAGAAAAAACTGAAAGGTGCAGCTGCAAAGGTTAAAAGTACACAACAGGCGTGGACATTGTATTTTTAAACAATCATAGAAGCGCAATCCAGATGTATTCCATGCATTAAGAAAGGTGGGAGGAAGGCAAAATGATTATTGGCATGGTTAAAAGGTGAGGTGAAAGAGGCTATTTTAGCCAAAAGAAATCCTTCAAAAATTGGAAGAAGGATCCATCTGAAGAAAATAGGAAAAAGCATAAGCATTATCAAGTTAAATGTAAAACATTGATAAGGCAGGCTAAGAGAGACTTTGAAATGAAGTTTGCTGTAGAGGCAAAATCTCATAATAAAAACTTTAAAAAATATATCCGAAGCAAGAAACCTGTGAGGGTGTCTGTTGGACTGTTAGATGACCAAGGGGTTAAAGGGGCTCTTAGGGAAGATAAGGCCACTGCAGAAAGACTAAATTAATTCTTTGCTTCTGTGTTTACTAATGAGGATGTTGGGGAGATACCTGTTCCAGAGATGGTTTTCAAGGGTGAATATTCAGATGATCTGAACCAAATCACTGTGAACCTGGAAGATGTAGTAGGCCAGATTGACAAGCTAAAAAGTAGCAAATCACCTGGACCGGATGGTATATACCCCAAGGTTCTGAAGGAACTAAAAAATGAAATTTCAGATCTATTAGTTAAAAATTGTAACCTATCATTAAAATCATCCATTGTACCTGAAGTGACCAATGTAATTCCAATATTTAAAAAAAGCTCCAGGGGCAATCCAGGAAACCATAGACCAGTGAGCCTGACTTCAGTGCTGGGAAAAATAGTGGAAACTATTCTAAAGATCAAAATCACAGAGCATATAGAAAGACATGGTTTACTGGAACACAGCATGGATTTACCCAAGGCAAGTCTTGCCTCACAAATATGCTTCATTTTTTTTTTGAAGAGGTTAATAAACATGTGGATAAAAGTGAGCCAGTAGATGTAGTGTATTTGGATTTTCAAAAGGTGTTTGACAAAGTCCCACAAGAGATACTTCTAAGGAAACTAAAATGTCATGGGTTAGGAGGCGGTGTCCTTTCGTGGATTACAAACTGGTTGAAAGACAGGAAACAGAGTAGGATTAAATGGTCAAGTTTCTCAGTAGAAAAGGATAAACAGTGGAGTGCCTCAGGGATCTGTACTGGGACCCGTGCTTTTCAATATATTTATAAATGATCTGGAACGGAATACGATGAGTGAGGTAATCAAATTTGCAGATGATACAAAATTATTCAGAGTAGTTAAATCACAAGCGGATTGTGATAAATTGCAGGAGGACCTTGCAAGACTGGAAGATTGGGCATCCAAATGGCAGATGAAATTTAATGTGGACAAATGCAAGGTGATGCATATAGGAAAAAATAACCCTTGCTGTAGTTACACGATGTTAGGTTCCATATTAGGAGCTACCACCTAGGAAAAAGATCTAGGCATCATAGTGGATAATACTTTAAAATCGTCAGCTCAGTGAGCTGCAGCAGTCAAAAAAGCAAACAGAATGTTAGGAATTATTAGGAAGGGAATGGTGAATAAAATGGAAAATATCATTTCCCTGTACGTACCCGGATCAATCCAGACCATGGGTTGAGCCTCCTGTCCAGCAGATGGAGACAGACCAAAACTGAAAGGGTATCCTATATGAGAACAGAGCCTTCCCTGTAGCCCTTCAGTATTTGTCTGTCTCCAGCAGGTGGAACAGCTCACCCTGTGGTTCCCTTTTTGTCTTATTCTTTGTCCCTTTTGGGAATTTTTCTGCCTTTGCTTCTAATGCTGTTTGGATCAAGCAAGTATTTATTCTTTATTGGGGGGAAAAAAAAAAAAAAAAGTTTGCTTGAACTCTGTGGATCTCCTTCACAGGAGACAGTCCCTGTCTCCTTACTCTTGCGGGGCCCTTTTTTATATAGCCTTGGCTCCCTATTCCCGGTGGTCCTCTGCTGCAGGGGTGGAAATTGGTGGTACCAGTCACTCCCCCTGTTCAGCCTCTCTCTCTCTCCCTCCATACTAGTCTCCCTTCACTGGGATGACCTGTTTCTGAGGCTGCCTGCAGGGACGTCTTTCTCCCTGTTTTGTTAACTTTTTTTTTTTTTTTGTCTTTCCTTACTTGAGAAGTACTGCAGCCTTTGAGAGAGTTTAGAAGCGTGCAGAGTTCAGTCTCTGCCTCCACTCCTTCAGCCCCGGTAGCCCAGCTGATTTTAATTGCTGCTCCTCCTCCACATCGGGGCCATGCCGCGATCCCCACTGTGTTTTGGCTTGCGGGGATTCCTCTCTTCGTCTCTCTTGGGAGGGACTTTGTTCTTGCTGTTTGCCGGGGGGGGGGGGGGGGGGGGGGGAGGTTCCTCAGCATACCAGATGCCCTCAGGCACCCGAACCAGGCCTACTAAGCACTTGGCTGCGCCATTCCCGGGCCGTCAAACTGCGGGAACGGCGGCCATTTTAGGTTTTTCGGCGACTTCTTTTTCAGAGCAACCTGAGCCACAGGACCCGATTTTTTTTTTTTTTTTTTTTTTTTTTTTTTTTTTTTGGAGCCCCGCTCACTCGCCTGAGGCAGGTCTTGATTCCCCCCCCCCCCAGGTGCCAGACCCCATTTTTAAGCTGAATTTGTTCTTTTATTGCACAAATCCTATTTGGCAAGTTTGCAAGAAGAATCTGACCCCCTCCCTGGTCCCCCCTCCCCCCCGGCTAAGGTTCCTAGGCTTCCTGTTCCTCCCTCCCCAGCGGCTCCGGATGGGCAGGGATCGATTTGGGTTTGAGTGGTCCTGGGGGCCCCCTCCCCGGATCCTCCCACTCCTCTGCCTGCCCAGGAGCCGGATCAGGACCCGGATTCTGTTAATGCCTCTCCCCCTCTGGAGGGGGAAGACCCCCGGATCCTCTGTCTCTTCCGAAGGGAGGAATTGGAACCTCTTATCCCCTTCATCTCTCAAGAATTGGGGATTGAGTGTCCTCCAGTGGACGAGTTTTCGGCGATGATGCCAGCTTCCTCTGATCCGGTTCTGGTGGGCCTCAGGGCTCTGCCGTGCTCTTTTCCCTTCCAGCCTATGCACAAACTAATGCTCCTCAGGGAATGGCAGGCCCCCAAGTCGGGTCTTCGGGTCGGGAGAGCCATGGAAAAGCTTTATCCTCTCCCGGAGGAGTGTTTAGATTTATTGAAAATGCCTAAGGTGGACTCTTCTGTGACGGTGGTCAGTAAGCACACCACCATCCCGGTGGTGGGGGCCACGGCCTTGAAGGATGTCCAAGATCGCAAGCTGGAATTCCATCTCAAGTGCATTTTTGAAATCCTGGCCTTTGGTGTTCGAGCGTCGATCTGCAGCAGTCTCATGCAGCAGGCAAGCCTTAGATGGGTCCAACAATTACTCAGCACCCAAGACCTCCCGTCTGCAGAGGCAGAGCAGGCTGAAAGGTTGGATGGCGCTATAGCTTATGGGGCGGATGCCCTCTACGACTTGTTTAGGGTGCAGGCGAAGGCGATGGCTTCGGCAGTTTCGGCCAGATGACTTCTCTGGCTCCGATACTGGGTGGCTGATTCGTCTTCCAAGGCATAGCTGGGAACTCTTCCTTTCAAAGGTAAGTTGCTTTTTGGCAAGGACCTGTGCAGCTTATTAAATCCTTGGGGGAAAACAAGGTTCATAAGTTGCCTGAGGACCGCCCAAAACAAGCAAGATCTTTCTTCCTACTCGTACCCATTTCCGGGGTTAACGAAGATATCACCCGAGAGCAAGGGGTGCCTTCTCTAGGGGAAATTCCTCCAGGTTCCAGTCCTGGCCTCAGTACTTTCGAGGCCGTTGGGCCTTCCGAGATGCTACTCCCCATTGTCCCGCACCCAAGCCCGCCTCCCAATGAGAATCCGCCGGCCCATCCCTCCGTTCCCAACTTAGGTGGTCGTCTGCCCCTGTTCGTGGAGGAATGGGCCAAAATTATGTCGGACCAGTGGGTCCTCGGAACAATCGAAAGAGGCTACGCCTTAGAATTTTCTCGCGACATTCCGGACCTGTACATAGTCTCTCCGTGCGGCCACCAAAAGAGGGCCGCTGTGACACACTCTCATCAGACTCCAGAGACTGGGGGCGATCCTCCCGGTGGCGGAACACGGCGCTGACCAGTATTCTATCTACTTCGTGGTCCCAAAGAAGGACGACTCCTTTCGTCCCATCTTGGATCTCAAGAGGGTCAACCGTGCCCTCAAAGTGCCCCATTTCCGAATGGAAACCCTGCGGGCGGTGATGGCAGCGGTCCATCCTGGAGAATTTCTGGCTTCACTCGACCTGAAGGAAGCCTACCTGCACATACCGATCCGTGCCGAACATCGGAGGTATCTCAGGTTCCACATCTTGGGCCAACACTTTCAGTTTCGGGCCCTGCTCTTCGGCCTCGCCACGGCTCCACACATGTTTACCAAGATGATGGTGGTGGTGGCGGCAGCCCTCTGGAAGGACGGGGTGCTGGTCCACCTGTACTTGGATGATTGGTTGGTCCGAGCCAAGTCTGAGACCCTATGCAGTCAAGCGGTGGACCGTGTCCTTGCTCTTCTCTCGTCCCTGGGATGGATCTTCAAGTTTTCCAAGAGCAATCTCTGACCGATCCAGGTCTTGGAATTCCTGGGGGCTCTCTTCGATACCCGCGTCAGCAAGGTCTTTCTGCCGGACTCGAGAGCGTTCAAGCTGATGGATCAGGTTCAGAGCTTCTTTTCCATGCCTCTCCCCATGGTGTGGGATCATGGCTTCCACGATCGACTTGGTCCCCTGGGCATTTGCGCATATGCGTCCCTTACAGAGAGCTTTGCTGTCCCATTGGCAGCCTGTTTCGGAACAGTTTCAGACACTGCTCCCGCTCTCAGACTCTACCATCAGCGACTTACAATGCTGGCTATCGCACAAGCACCTTCTTTGTGGAATGTCCCTTCGGACGCCAGTCTCTCCGGTTGGGGAGTGGTTTGCCAGTCTCAGGCCTCGCAGGGATACTGGTCCTCGGCCCAATCTCGCTGGCACATCAACCGCCTGGACACTTGTGTGGTTCCTCTGGCACTCAAGGCTTTTCTCCCAATGCTTCGACGATGTCCAGGTGCTCTCGGACAACTCTACCACTGTGGCATATATCAATCGCCAGGGGGGCACCAGGAGTCGCCTGGTGGCCCTCGAAGCAAGTCAGCTCCTCGCATGGGCAGAGCGACACCTGGAGTGCCTCGCGGCCTCTCACATCGCGGGCAATGAGAATGTTCAAGCCGACTTTTTGAGTCGTCAGCGTTTGGATCCCAGCGAGTGGGTGTTGTCCTCTGGCGCCATGGCCCTGATCATCAGCAGGTGGGGTCCTCCGCACCTGGATTTGATGGCAACCATGAACAACGCCAAAGCTCCCAGGTTTTTCAGCTGCTGGAGGGAACACTGCTTGGAAGGGGTAGATGCTCTAGTCCTTCCTTGGCCGCATGATGTCCTTCTGTATGTGTTTCCTCCTTGGCCCCTCATAGGGAAAGTGCTCAGATGGATAGAGCTTCACAGAGATCTGGTCATTCTCGTAGCTCCCGAGTGGCCTCACAGACCGTGGTTCGCGATCTAGTCAACCTCGCGTCGGACGGTCCTCTTCGTCTTGGCCATTTTCCATGCCTCCTCCGACAAGGTCCCGTATTTTTTGACTAGGTGGCTCGCTTTTGTCTTGTGGCATGACTTTTGAACGGCGGAGGCTGAGGCGGAGGGGATATGCTGAGGACGTCATCTCCACTATTTTGCGGGCTCGCAAAACTTCTACTTCCCTCGCCTATGTCCAGGTTTGGAAGGTTTTCGAGCTTGTCTGCGAGGAAGCGGGTGTTATGGCACTTTTGGCTCCAGTCTCGCTAGTCCTCTCGTTCCTCCAGTGTGGTCTCTCTAAGGGTCTCTCCTTCAGCTCGCTCCGTGTACAGGTGTCTGCCCGCTGTTCTCTCTTGGGAAGCCTTGAAGGCTACATGGTTGTGTCTCATCCGGATGTTGTCCGTTTTCTCAAAGGGGTCAAACATTTGAAGCCGCCGTTGCGTCCCACTTGTCCCTAGTGGAGTCTGAATCTGGTCCTCCGGGCTCTCTGTCAGGCTCCCTTTGAGCCCCTTCGCTGTTCTACCCTCAAGGATTTGACACTTAAGACGGTGTTTTTGGTCTCTATTTGCTCCGCCAGACGGGTGTCTGAGATCCAAGCGTTGTCTTATCGTGAACCCTTCTTACGTTTCTCGGACTCCGGGGTCTCTCTTAAGACAGTCCCGTCGTTCTTACCGAAGATTGTGTCTTCCTTTCATGTTAATCAGTTGGTGGAGCTTCCCGCGTTCTCTCCTGCGGACGTTGCAAGCCCTGGCGGGGATGATCTACGCCGTCTGGATGTGAAACACGTTTTCATGCGTTATCTTGAGGTAACTAATGACTTTCGAGTGTCGGACCATCCTTTTGTCTTATGGAGTGGCCCCAACCGGGGCAAACAGGCCTCTAAGACTACAATATCTCACTGGTTAAAAGAGGCTATCTCGTCTGCTTACATCTGTCAGGGACGTCCGGTCCTGGAGGGCCTTAAGCCCATTCCTTGCGCGCTCAGGCTGCTTCTTGGGTGGAGAGCCAGTCTGTCTATCTGCAGGAGATATGCAGGGCAGCTACTTGGAAGTCTCTGCATACTTTTGCTCGACATTACCACCTTGATGTTCAGGTGCCAGTTTTTGGTTCCATTGGGCGTCAGGTGTTTTGAGCGGGGCTGTCAAGGTCCCACCCTGTTTAGGGAAGCTTTGATATATCCCATGGTCTGGACTGTTCCGAGTATGTACAGGGAAAGGAAAATTAGTTCTTACCTGTTAATTTTTGTACCTGTAGTACCACGGATCAGTCCAGACGCCCTTCCCTTTCCTGTCTTTTTGTCCGCTCAAAGCTCCTTACACCATTCCTCACATGCTGTATTCTACCTGATTCTTTTCTTTTCTATGTGTTCTTTAATAAGAGGCACCGGAAGCATCTATGTGATGATTGTGGGCATTCATGCAAGAATGTCCATACACAGAGTTCATTCACTGTTTTTACTTGTTCAATGTTTTCAGAGTTCTCTTGTTGATTTCTCAAGTTCTGTTGCTTGCTTGTTTCCATGGTGTTTATCTTCATGCTTTCTCTGCTTTGACAATGGTTATACTGAAGAGCTACAAGGTAGGCTCTGTCCTCATATAGGATACCCTTTCAGTTTTGGTCTGTCTCCATCTGCTGGACAGGAGGCTCAACCCATGGTCTGGACTGATCCATGGTACTACAGGAACGAAAATTAACAGGTAAGAACTAATTTTCCTAAGGCCTCTATCGCTCCATGGTGAGACCACACCTTAAGTACTGTGTACAATTCTGGTCACCGCATCTCAAAAAAGATATAGTTGCAATGGAGAAGGTACAGAGAAGGGTAACCAAAATGATAAAGGGGATGGAACAGCTCCCCTATGAGGAGAGGCTAAAGAGGTTAGGGCTGTTCAGCTTGGAGAAGAGATGGCTGAGGGGGGATATGATAGAGGTCTTTAAAATCATGAGAGGTCTAGAGCAGCTAAATGTGAATCTGTTATTTACTCTTTCGGCTAATAGAAGGACTAGGGGGCACTCCATGAAGTTAGCAAGTAGCACATTTAAAACTGATCGGAGAAAATTCTTTCACTCAACTCATAATTAAGCTCTGGAATTAGTTTCCAGACATGTGGTTAGTGCAGTTAGTGTAGCTGGGTTTAAAAATGGTTTGGAGAAGTCCATTAACTGCTATTAATCAAGTTGTCTTAGAGAATAGCCACTGCTATTACTGGCATCAGAAGCATGGGATCTACTTGGTGTTTGGGTACTTGCAAGGTTCTTGTGGCCTGGATTGGCCATTGTTGGAAACAGGATGCTGGGCTTGATGGATCCTTGGTCTGACCCAGTATGGCAATTTCTTATGTTCTTATGATCCATGCCACTCTGATATGCTACTTGCATTTGTGACCAAGTATCTGAGCTGGTGGTAGTGGTAGAATGCATTTCCTTTGCGCTGGATCAAGCGCCTTCTGCTTTTGATGCTGGGGGGCCAGGTGAAATTAAATCCCAGGATGCATCTGGTCCTTGGGCCATAGTTTAGAGCCCTCTGTGCTATTTGTTTATGTACTTTTTTTTTTTCTGTAAAAATGTGTGCATGCTTTTGACACTTCAAAAATATGCATGCAGGTGCTAACTTATTCCTAGCCCCTCTGTTCTGGGTCAGGCAGACATCCGAGTTTACCATCCAGGCAGCTAAACTTTCTTTCCAATCAGTCCTCAAGACAAAGATTCTTTAAGTTTGAAATTATTTATTGTACAGGTAAATTCTACTTACAATTGTTGCATTTCAAACGTGAGCTTCTAGGCAAAGATCTTTGGTAACTGGAGACAGGGTAGCAGGAGGGAGAAGGAGGTCTCTTGTGTTGTAGGAGTTGGTTTATGGTAGAGGGAGGAAGCATGAAGGATATGAGGCTGATTTAGTCTTTAGAAGAAGGCAGTAAGAAAGAAGGTAAAAAAACCCGATCATTTCACAGGGTTTACACAACACTGCTGGCTCAGAAGCAAGCATGGGCAAGACTGAGCTCTCCAGAGCTGCTAAAGGAAACTCCTCCACAAGCTGGGGGCAGGGAGGCAAGGTCCAATGGCAGTGAGCCTAAGAACCATGTGACACAGGGTGAGCATGAAGGGCAGTCCCTTGAGCCTATAAGGCACCTAGGAAGACTCAAGTTAGATTGAGGGGCATTCAAGCTCTTTCGATAGTGAGAGAAAGTGGAGGGGGAGGGAACTTCTCTTAAGGGCAAAGACTCCTCTTAAAGGCAAAGGCTCACAGACTTTTATCATGGGTTACGAATAATGTTTCAGTATCAAGAATCCTCAGAAGGGAGGACTGCACTAAACACAGTTAAACTACAGTATATACAGATCTGCTGGGGATAGAACACCTCCCCTGGGAATATGTCTCCTATTTGCAGGTAATGTTATATGTATTGAGGCAGTACTTGTGTAACTTTACACACATCTGGGTGAGCAATTTTTAAAAACCTCATTTTCACAATTAAAACACTGATTTATGCACAGAAATGGCTTTGAAAATTGCCCTCCCTGTCTGTTTCTGGCCTATTGCTAAAGAAATGCTCCTCTCTCAATTCAGAGGAAAAATCTGGAGTGCATACATTGGAAGGGGTTCGAAATTTAAAGCAGTTTGTCCAGCTAAATTGTGGACGTAGCCAGATATAAACCACAAGATTTAAAATCCAGTTGGCCTGAGCATCCCAGCTGTCTTTTATCTGGCTAAAAAGGTAGCTAGGTAAGGCAGGGGCTTTCTGGGATGGAGCATATGTAGCCAGCTACATTGCGCAGTGCCGCTTAATATCCCATATAAGTTTATCTGGCTAACTGCTGAAAACTGACCCCTAGTGACGTGGAACAGTTTTTAAAGCCATTCATGGGTGCTAATTGGCTGTTTGAAAATTGGATAAAAGTTTGTGCTTTTGTTCTACAGCTTGAGTATTTTTAGCTGCATTTCAAGGAGGTGTTCCTGGGGTATGCTTTAGGTCAAGGAGGAAAATAACATTTTATGGAAAACTGCAATTTCCATACAAGCATTTGCCAGGGTTCGCAGGCATTTTGTAGCTGGCGCAGGTTTGAATGTGAAAGGACATGTATATTTTTAATTTAAGCACTGCTGCAAGGTGGTCCACGGATAAGAGCTACCCTTGGAGTTGTTCCTAAAGTGAATAGTTTGACAGTTGGCCCCTATTTATTTGAATGAATAGGTAAATCAGCATCAGGGCATGTCCTGTAAAAACACAATTTGTTCAATGTATCCTTTAAGGTTGGTAATCTGTTTTTCTTCTATAATGTGTACAGAATTTTTAAAAATATTTCTAGCTACATACCCCCGACGAGGTTATTCATTTTCTAATCATATTTTAAAATACATTTTAATTTTGAAAATAATAAGCTGCATTTGCAGGCCCCATTAGTCCCTTGGAAATAAATAACTCTTGTCTCATAATGATATCTGTGGTGTGAATAAAAGCATTATACCTCCTTTTCCATTTGGAGATGGGATTGAAACTTGGAGTTGTTTGTTCAGCTCGGGGAAAGATTTGTTTGTGGGGTTGAAAACTTGATTTTTTTTCTTCCTTTTGCTGCTGTGCTCTCCTTTATTATAAATATACAATATGGTGTCCTGGTCTGTTCCTTTACTGGTTTTGTCATTTTAGTGATATTTCAGAAGGGCTGTCTAGAAAGGTTTGCCCTTTTGAAGATGATATCAAAATCTGCAATAGAGTAGACACCTTGAAGCTGTGGAAAACATGAGGAGGGATTTGGTGAAGTTTGAGGAATGGTCTAGAGTCTGGTGGCTAACAAATACAGGATCATGCATTTGGATTGCAAAACCCCAAGGGAGCAATACATTATAGGGAGTGATTTTAAAAAATGGCCAAACAGATAAGCAAAAACCAGAAGGCCAAACAGATGGCAAAAGCCAGAAGGATGCTTTGGGTGCATAGGATCAGCAGAAAAAAGGTGATATTGTCTCAGTATAAGCCTCTAGTGACTCCTCATTTGGAGTACTCTGTCCAGTTCTGGAGATCACACCTTCAAAAGGATGTAAACTGAAAATTCTGTCCAGAAGGCAGCTACTAAAATGGTCAATGGTTTTCATCATAAAGCAATGGGGACAGACTTAAAGACCTAAATATGTATGTATACTGGAGGACAAGAGGGAAAGGGAACATATGATAGAAACATTTTAAATAATGCCAAGGAATAAAAACGTAGGAGGTGAGTCCTTCAATGGAAAGGAGGCTACAGAATGAGGGGTCATGGGATGAAGGTGAAAGGGTGGTGGATATATGCAACAGACCCCTCCCCTGTCTGTGGAGGTGCTAGAGACTAGAACTGTGTAAGAATTCAAGAAAACTTGATTATAAGCACAGAGGATCTCTGAGGGAGAGGAAGGGATGATAAAGCTGATGTGGATGGGCTGGGTGGTCTTTTTATCTGCTGCCCTGTTCTGTGTTTCCAACAGGATCTCTCATTCTGTTTGATCTCCTGACTAACCAGCAAGAACCAATGAAGAGCAGTGATGCTCCAAAAATGGTAATTTGTTCAGATGCTAATTATATCCCTGGTTTGGTTACCTAGAAGTCTGCTTACTTTGCACAACAGCATTAACAAAGATAAGGGATTTTCAAGCTGAACTTTAGGAACAGGTTTCCATACTTTCATTGCAGCCTGGTATTTGTCTAAACATAGAAAGTGATAAGTTCCATGGAAAACACCTTCCAAGCTAATTGTAGCCAACTGTCAAGAGATTTATCCTGTAACTTCAGTGCAGAAGTACTCTTTTTGTCTAGACACAAGTAGATATACCTTTTTAAAAGAGTATACCTTTCCTTTAAAGAAGAACACGTGGCATAGCCAATCTTAACAAAATTGTTTTTCCCTGTACGTACCCGGATCAGTCCAGACTCCTGGGTTTTGCCCCCCCCCCCCCCCCCCCCAGCAGATGGAGACAGAAGTTTACAAACCAAAACTCCGCCTTATCTAGGCTGGTGCCACCTACAATCTGGCAGTATTCTTCTGTCTCCTAGCAGGTGGAGGGGGTGCAAAACCTACAGTCTGAGCTGAGATCTAAGCTTTAGGTGGTAGTTAGTTGAAAAAAAAAAAAAAGATAGAGATAGTGATTCAGGGTGGTCTTAAGGACCGCAGAAGCTTGCCTGCTGGTCCAGGATTACGCCTCCCAGGGGGTTGCGAGGTCCTGAGGGGACCATCCCCCCTGGTGCCAGAGGCCCATATGTTGGCGATCTAGCTGTACTGGGGGTGACACCAGGGTGCCTGGCTCACTCCCCCCAGTTGGACTTGAACCTGAAGTGACCGGTAACGTGGGGGGAAAAAAAACATGGAAATTAAGGTTGTGTTTTACATATCCTATTGCTACTCTTGGGGTCCCTTTCTTCCGGTGGGGGGAGGCCAGGCTCCCTATCGTTCGCGGAAAGTTTTATTGTGTGGTTTTTTTTTTTCCTTTTTTTTTTTTTTTTTTTCCCCTCCCTCGCCGAGGCAGGACATGCCGCAGCATTCAGCCTGTCGGGCCTTCGGGTCCGCGCAGGCGCGACTGTCCAGAGACAGTCTTTGCTCCTCCTGTGTCTCAGGGGGAGAGGGAGGGTCTTCGGCCCTGATCGGGACGCAGGACGGTAAGGCTTTGCGCGCCGGGTCCTCCGGGGACAAGTCGGCAGCGGTCTGGTCTCGCAGCCGCCATTGTGAGTCGTCCTAGCGCGATTTCGGCGGGAACGGCAGCCATTTTTGCGCCTCGGGGAGCCGAGGCGCCCGCGATTCCGGCGGATTGGGGGGAGGACAACCCTCCTCCACGGTTATCCCCCCAGCACGAGGTCCCAGGGAGGGCCGATCTCCGAGGCTGGGGGATAGCAGCATATCGGAGGGGGATGATGACGGGGCATCCTCTGATTCTTCGTTTGGTTCGAAGTTTTTTTTATTGATGCACAAGGCCTTTAAGGCCCGTAGGCTGGCCAGAAAAGGCCCGTGGATAATCCCGCTCCGGACACTAGACATGGGAAGCGGGCAAAGGCCATTCCAGGTACAGGGGGCCCGGACAGGGTCCAGCCTCTCCGGCCCCAGACAGCCAGGGGAGATCCGGATACCTCCACGGATACCGATGAGCCAGACCTCCCGTCCCAGCCCCCGAGGGGGGTTGATGGGGACGGAGATCAGGGGACCGCGGGTACCCGAGGTTCCCAGACGGAAGGGGATGACCCGAAGGTCATCCGGCTATTCCGGAAGGACGAGTTGGGGCCTCTTATCCCTGAAATTCTGGGGGAATTAGGGATTCAGGTGCCTCAGGAAGAGTCATGTCTCGGTGCGATGGACCCGGTCGTCTTAGGACCGGGGTCCTCCTTCCGCTTTTCCCTTACATTTTTCTGCCTCCGATTTGCTTTTTAAGGAGTGGGACACTCCTGACTTGGGTCTGAAGGTGGCAAAGGCCATGGATAAACTATATCCCTTACCAGAGGAGGCCTTGGAAATGTTGCGCATGCCAAAGCTAGATTCCGCAGTGGCTGCGGTCACGAAAAAGACCACCATCCCGGTGACCGGGGGTACTGTGCTGAAGGATTTACAGGATAGGAAGCTGGAAATACAGCTTAAGAGGATTTTTGAAGTCTCGGCTTTAGGAATTCGGGTGGCTATTTGCAGTAATTTTTCATTACGGGCTGGCCTTCGCTGGGCACAACAATTGTTGGCTAACGAATCTCTCTCGCCTGAGGAGGCTCGCCAAGCAGGGCGCTTGGAGGCAGTGATTGCATATAGTGCAGAAGCCTTTTATGATTTACTGCGCACATCGGCCAGAACTATGGTGTCCGCGGTATCCGCAAGGCGTCTATTGTGGCTCCGTCATTGGTCGGCGGATGTGACATCTAAGGCCCGGTTGGGTTCATTGCCCTTTAAGGGCAAGCTCTTGTTTGGCAAAGAATTAGAGGATCTGATTGAGTCTTTAGGTGAGAATAAGGTGCATCGGTTACCAGAGGACAGACCGAGGACCAGGGGGGTTCCGGCTTCTCGCTCTAGTTTTCGCGGTGGTCGTGGGCCTCGGGTCTCTCGGGGTTTGGTTTCCTCTTTTCGCCACGGTGCAAGTCGACAACAGTCTTATTCGCAGTCCTTTCGTGGGCACCGTTTCGGTCGTCCGGGAACCAGTCAGAATGTGCAGGGAGGCAAACCTACACAATGATGTGCGGACGGTCCATTCCTCCGTACCGAGAGTCAGGGCCAGATTAGATCGGTTTTTCAAGGAATGGACCAGAATCATGTCAGATCAATGGGCTCTGGATGTGATAAGACAGGGTTTCGCGTTAGATTTTTTTTTGCCGGCCACGCTAGTGTTTCCTAGTATCGCCCTGCGGGTTTTCAGACAAATGCCGTGCAGTGCATGCAACTCTGGGTCGTCTCCGAGATCTAGGAGCGATTGTCCCAGTACCGGCCGACGAGCTGCGCCGGGGCTGTTACTCCATTTACTTCGTGGTACCGAAGAAGGAAGGAACCTTTCGGCCTATCCTCGACCTGAAAAGGGTCAACAGATGTCTGCGGATTCCTCGGTTTCGCATGGAGATCTTGCGATCAGTAATCGCGTCAGTAAGAAAGGGGGAGTTCTTAGCCTCTTTGGACCTCACAGAGGCGTATCTGCACATCGGTATTCGGAAAGAGCACCAGCAGTTTCTCCGGTTCGCAGTGCTGGGGCAACATTTTCAGTTTCAGGCACTCCCATTCGGACTCGCGACTGCGCCTCGCACCTTTACCAAGATTATGGTGGTAGTGGCGGCGCAGCTCCGCAGGGAAGGTCTGCTGGTTCACCCGTATTTGTACGATTGGCTGATTCGCGCCAAGTCGGAAGCACTCTGTCGAACGGCATTTCAGAGGGTGCTTTGGTTATTGCACACCTTGGGGTGGATAGTCAATGTCACCAAGAGTCGTCTAGTTCCCTCTCAGTCGCTGGAGTTTTTGAGAGCCTTGTTAGACACCCGTCGGGGAACGGTGTCCTTAACTCAGGAGCGAATGGTCAAGTTGCAGGGGCAAATTCGAAGATTGTTATCCAAGCCGGTACCAATCGTCTGGGACTATTTACAAGTGTTGGGGTCCATGACCTCCACGCTGGAATTGGTCCCCTGGGCCTTCGCTCATATGCGGCCTTTACAGTCAGAGTTGCTTTCCCGGTGGAACCCGGTATCGGAAGAATTTCGTCTACCGTTGCCACTGACCCAGGCAGCCTGGGACTGCATGGATTGGTGGTTGTCTCCGAACAACTTGAGGCGCGGAGTGTCCCTGGAGATTCCAGCCTGGACGGTAATCACGACGGATGCCAGCCTGTATGGCTGGGGAGCAGTCTGTCTACGGAAGCCTGTGCAGGGTCAGTGGTCCCCGAGGGAGGCGTCTTGGTCCATCAATCGACTGGAGACCAGAGCGGGTCCGGCTGGCTTTGCAAGAGTTCCTCCCAATGATTTGTGGTCAGGCCGTTAGAGTACTTTTGGACAACGCGGCCACGATGGCTTACATCAATCGACAACGGGGAACCAAGAGCCAAGCCGTTGCGACCGAAGCCCGGCTATTGATAGCATGGGCAGAGAAGCATCCGAACAGCATAGCGGCCTCTCACATTGCCGGGGTGGAGAATATTCATGCGGATTTTCTCATTCGCAATTGAAAATCCACCTATCAACTCATTTGTGCACGGTGGGGAAATCCCGTGGTCGACTTGATGGCAACCTTCAAGAATGCGAAGCTCCTCGGTTCTTCGCTCGACGCCGGGAGACGCGGCAGAGGGAGTAGATGCTCTTGTGCTGCCGTGGCCGACAGATGTGTTACTCTGTGTTCCCTCCATGGCCACTCATAGGCAGGGTGTTGCGGCGGATCGAGGTATACCCGGTGGAAGTGGTCATAGTCGCTCCGGAGTGGCCAAGGCGCCCGTGGTTCACGGATCTGCTGAATCTAGCGGTGGAGGAACCCATTCGCTTCCCGTATGTGCCGGATCTCCTGCATCAAGGTCCTGTTTGTTTCGTCCAGGTCGATCGCTTTTGTCTAGCGGCATGGCTTTTGAGAGGCAAAGATTGAAGTCCAAGGGATATTCGGATACGGTGGTAACTACTCTTCTATGTTCCCGAAAAGCCCCTACATCGTTGTCTTATGTGCGGGTCTGGAAGGTGTTCGAATCATGGTGCCTCACTTGGGACGTGTTTCCTACTCGAGTGGCCGTGTCTGATATCCTACTTTTCCTACAGGACGGTTTGACTAAGGGACTTTCGTGTAGTTTGTTGCAGGTGCAGGTAGCGGCACTGGGTTCCTTGCGCGGTCAGATTCAAGGGGCGTCGGCGGCTCATCCGGATGTGGTGCACTTCCTTAGGGGGGCGAAGCATTTACGGCCTCTGGTTCGACAGCCCTGTCCGTCTTGGAATTTGAATATAGTCCTTAAGGCGTTGTGTGGCGCTCCTTTTGAGCCTATTCGGGGAGTCACCTTAAAAGATCTAACTCTGAAGGTGGTGTTTCTGGTGGCTATTGTCTCGGCACGAAGGATTTCTGAGTTGCAGGCGTTGTCGTGCCGGGAGCTCTTCTTGCATATTTCCGAGTCGGGAGTGTTGTTGCGTACAGTTTCATCCTTTCTACCCAAGGTGGTTTCTTCTTTTCGTGTGAATCAGACGGTCGAGCTGCCGTCGTTTTTGCAGCTAGACAGTTCGGATCCATTGTCTAGGGATCTCCGTAAGTTGGATGTGCGGCGAACGTTGCTGCGCTACTTGGAGGTGACCAATGCATTTCGGGTCTCTGACCATCTCTTCGTTCTCTGGAGTGGTCCTAGACGGGGCAATGTGGCTTCTAAGACTACCATTGCTCGTTGGTTGAAAGAGACCATTAGTTCGGCGTATATGGTCCAGGGTCGGTCTCTACCGTTGGGTCTTCGGGCTCATTCTACTCGTTCGCAGGCCACGTCCTGGGCAGAATGTCACCGTATTTCTACGGAGGAGATTTGTAGGGCAGCTACCTGGAAATCGTTGCATACGTTTGCCAGGCACTATCGTCTGGATGTCAAGGCTCCAGGACCAACGGGATTTGGGGAAGGAGTGCTCAGAGTGGGCCTCTCCGGATCCCATCCCAAGTAAGATGAGCTCTGGTACATCCCAGGAGTCTGGACTGATCCGGGTATGTACAGGGAAAAGAAAATTAGGTCTTACCTTTTGATAATTTTCGTTCCTGTAGTACCACGGATCATTCCAGAGTCCTGCCCGGAGGTATTGCTGATGCCGAGAGAGATAGTACGGTATGTGTTTGGGCATTTTCAGTCAGAATGTGTTGCTGTCTTTATCCGTTATCGGTGACACGGGTTCTGTTCCCAGTTGGGGGGTTGTGAACCAGTATCGATGTTGTTGTTGTTTATTTATTTATTTATTATTTTTATATACCGACATTTGATCTCAATTGAGATATCACACCGGTTTACATCCAGGTACTGTAGGTATTTCTCTATCCCCAGAGGGCTTACAATCTAAGTTTTTGTACCTGAGGCAATGGAGGGTAAAGTGACTTGCCCAAGGTCACAAGGAGTGATAGCAGGACTCGAACCCTGGTCTTCTGGTTCATAGTCCACTGCTCTAACCACTAGGCTATTCCTCCTCCTTAGTTATATAGTTAGTTGGAGATGATTGAATTATTCTGCTTTCACATTAAGTAATACTGCCAGACTGTAGGTGGCACCAGCCTAGATATAGGCAGAGTTTTGGTTTGTAAACTTCTGTCTCCATCTGCTAGAGGGGGGGGGGGGGGGGCAAAACCCAGGAGTCTGGACTGATCCGTGGTACAACAGGAACGAAAACTATCAAAGGTAAGACCTAATTTTCTTTTAGTCCATAGGATAAAATAAAATCCATACATTATGTATCCAGGATGTTGCATCCTTCCAGTACATCAGGGGTGGCCAACTCTGGTCCTCAAGAACCACAAATGGATGTAGTTTTCAGGATACCCACAATGAACATACGAGAGAGAATTGCATGCACTGCCTTCAGTGTTTGCAAATCAGTCTCATGTACAGTATATTCACTGTGAATGTCTTGAAAACCAGACCCAGCTATGGCTCTTGAGGACCAGGATTGGGTCACCCCTGCAATACATTATCAATGAGCAACTCCACTACATATGTTAAAGACCTCACCCTTTCAAACCCCCTCCAGCACGCACCAGATGATCTTAACCCTTTTTCTGGAATCTAACTGGTATAAAATTCCAGTGGTATGTAATTTTGTATCCATTTCCTTATGTTATACATATAGAATTTTCATGACAGGTTTTTTTGGGTTTTTTTTATTATTTGGTCCCAATCCTTCTCTGATATTTTTCTAGCCAGTGTCATTTATCCCTTGCTTGTTTGAACTTCATAGATTTCCCTTCCTCCTTCATTGCTTGATACAGTTTTGAAATAAGGTGATGTGGCATGAGGGGATTATCTTTTTTTAAAACCACAGAGGCAGTGTGAAGCACCATGTGAAAATGTGTGGGTGCAGCGGGGACACAAGTGAAAGAGAGACCTTGTTTTTCTTTTTTCATGTGTTCTTAGGACCTGAACAAAGATGCCGGGGGAGATGCTGAGACTCTGCAGGATATCCTTCAGAAGCTGGAGCTCTCAGAATACTGCATAGCCTTTGAGAAGGAAAAGATTGATAAGGAAGCACTGGTAAAAAAAAAAAAAAAAAACCCAAACAAAAAAACCACCTACTCCCCATTGTCTGTGCAGAAACCTCCCTTTCAGGCCGATACAGTACAGTGCGCTCAGGTGGAGCGCACTGTTAACCGGCATTTGGACACGCGTTTGACCTGCTAGCTTTACTCCTTATTCAGTAAGAGGTAATAGCGCGTCGAAAACGCGCGTCCAACCCCCCCCCCCCGAGACTAATAGCGCCCGCAACATGCAAATGCATGTTGATGGCCCTATTAGTCATTCCCGCGCGATACAGTAAGTAAAATGTGCAGCCAAGCCGCACATTTTACTTTAAGAAATTAGCGCCTACCCAAAGGTAGGCATTAATTTCTGCTGGTGCCGGGGAAGTGCACAGAAAAGCAGTAAAAACTGCTTTTCTGTGCAACCTCTGACTTAATATCATGGTGATATTAAGTCGGAGGCCCCAAAAGTTAAAAAAAAAAAAAATTAAAATGGGCTCGAGGGTTGAAAACCGGATGCTCAATTTTTCCAGCGTCCGGATTCCGAACCCGTGGCTGTCAGCGGGTTTGAGAACCGACGCTGTTAAAATTGAGTGTCTGCTGTCAAACTCGCTGACAGCCGCCGCTTCTGTCAAAAAAGAGGCGCTAGGGACGTGCTATTGTCCGTAGCGCCTCTTTTTACCATGGGCCCTAATTTAAATAAATTAAGTTACTGAATCGTGCGCACAGGAGAGTGGCCTGTGCACATGCTGGGAGAGCGGGTGCTCACCCGCTCTCTCGCGTGGTTTACTGTATCGGCCCGTTTATGTGTTAAGTGCACTCTCTACTTCCTACCTTTTTTCTCGCGCACACATTCTTTACATCAGGGTCCACCTTCTTCTTGGCTATACAGTGAATCATATGGAAAAATAATTGTGGTAATGGATATTTTTTTATTGTATGGAAGAAAGGAGCATCTCTGATCTGCGAAAAAGGGCTATGTATATAGGCACTGTGAATGCTGATCTTTTCAAAAACTGTTTCAAAACTTTCAATAAACTTCAACAAAAGTAAAAATATAAAATTGGATTTACTTAGAGTTCCTGTCCATACCCAGATCAGTCCAGGCAAGTGTGTTTTGCATCCCTACCAGCAGATGGAGGCAGAGAACAAAACTTTGAGGCACTGCTATATAACCAAGAGTGCCACCTGCACTCCTCAGTAATTCTCTGTCTCCAGCAGATGGTAGAGGTGCAAACCTGCAGTCTGACAAAAAGAAAAAGAAATTGTTAGAAGTTTCTAAGACTCCCTGAAGTGTTAGGCTCCTTCGTGGACCATCCCTCAGGTGGAGCAGGGCGACCGGGGAGTTGGAAACCCCTGGCTGGTGTTTGTCCTCATCTGGCCAGAGCTCCTGATAGCCAGGGGACTGGCTCCCTCAGGGTCTCTGATGTCTCCCGAGTCTTCGCTGGCCTGTCAGGGAAGTATCCTGTTTGCCTTTTAAGCTGTTTAAAAAAATTTAAAAAAAAAGAGAGAGAGCACTCCTTTTAAAATTTTTTTTTATTGCAGTGCCTAAAAGGAACAGTCTGAGGCAGTGAGTGCACCTGGGACAGTGGGAGCTGTCTGTGCTTTTGGGGGGGGGGGGGGAAGGTTGAGGGAGTTTTCCCTGGGGGTTTGAGGAAGGGAGCGGCCAAGGTGGTTGGGAGCCATGAGTGTGGCTTAAATTTGCTTTGTGCACCATTCGGACCAGCCCTGTCACCGGGCTCCATTGTCTGAACAGACTGCCCTCGTGCCTTTTTTCCCCGTGCACTGCTCAGGCTGACTTCCTTTGATTTTGCAGCTTGTGGTGTTGCAGCCGTGTGTGTGGCCTGTGGTGCAGCATACCGAGTGCATAATAGTGCCAAAGCCACGTGTGACAGCCTGCGGGGTCTGGTCTGCCTAGCTCAGCAGTAGATCCCTGTGCTATGGGTTCAAGGCAGGAGATGAAGGAGAAGAGGGCCCTTCGTTCATTGGGGCTCATGGCTATTGTCCTGGGAGGGCCTCGGGGGCCAGCCATACCTGTGTGGGGGATCACGGGCAGGTGCCTGTGACCACCAGAGACTCCGGAGATTCCCCTCCCCCTCTGTGGGGCAGGAGGGTCAGGATGGGGAAGGGGATTCGGATGGCAGCCTTCCGGATCAAAGGGTGGAGGATCCCGAAGATTTCTCACTTGAGTTCATTCTGCTCCTCCATAAGGCCTTCCTGGTGAGGAAGGGGGTGAGGGGTCGAGCATCCGAAGGTGAGACCCTCCCTGTTGTGCTTCCAAGAGTTCTAAGGTGGTCTCTGCTAGTGGGTCCGGGAATCTGCAACAACGCCTGGGTTTGAGTCGAGCAGGTTCGTTGACTAATCCCAGGGATGGGGAAGACTCTGATGGTATGCTGGAGGATCCTTTGGATTTGCAGACACAACCCCCGAATGTGGACCCGGATATGAATAAGGATGATCCAGACCCGGATGAGTTTCCTGTGTCAGAAGGGGATGACCCTTCTGACACAGGGTGGTCTGCTTGTTTAAGAAGGAGGAATTGCATCCCCTTATTCCGCAGGTGTTGCAGGAATTGGGGGTTAAGTTGGCTCAGGAGGAGTCTGATAATGAGGGCATAAATCCTGTCCTGGATGGGCTGCAGGGTCTGCCTAGTGCTTTTCCCTTACCTAAGAAGATTCGCAAGTTGGTGAACTGGGAGAAGGACTTTCCAGATGCGGTTCTAAAGGTCCGTAGGGCCATGGCTAAACTGTACCCCTGATGGAGGAAACCTTGGAGCTCCTGCGGGTGCCAAAGGTGGATGCAGCGGTGTTGGCGATGACCAAGAAGACTACATTCCCAGTGGTGGGGGCTGCTGCCCTGAAGGATATTCATGACCACAAGTTGGAGATTGTTAAAGCGGATGTTTGAAGTTTCCGCTTTGAGTCTCCGAGCCGTGATTTGTGGCAGCAAGATGCAGAGGGCTTGTTTGTGCTGGGTGCAGAAGACACGAGAGCAAGTCTCATCAGGGGATGTCTGTTCTCTGCAGTCAGCGTGCTTGGAGGCTGGAATGGCTTATGTCGTAGATGCGCTTTGACTTGGAACACACTTCAGCCAGGAGCATGGTCTCGGCAGTAGTGGCTCGCAGACTTTTGTGGTTGCAAAATTGGTTGGTGGACATGTCCAAGGCACAGTTGTGTAATCTTCCCTTTAAGGGGAAACTCTATTTTTGGGGAGGATTTGGATCAGCTGATGAAGACTTTAGAAGAGTCCAAAGGGAACAGGTTGCCTGAGGATAGGAAAACCTGCAAGAAGATGTTTCTGCGTCTGTCCCAGTTTTGGGAATTACATGGGTTCTGGTTAGGCTAGCCCTTCTCGGGTGTGGGAGCAAAGCAGTCTGTGGGACGGCAGCAGTCCTTTCAAGGCACCCACAGATCTTCCAGGGATGGTGCAGGCCAAGGGGCTGGTGGTGGAAAGTAATCGCAATGAAGCCAGCATCACCCATTCCTCTGTAGAAGCAGTAGGGGGCAGATTGTCCAGCTTTTACGAGGAGTGGGCCAATATTACCTCTGACTGCTGGGTTTTAGAGGTGGTATGCGGCGGTTATGCACTAGAATGTTCTTGCCCTATCAGGGGAGCCTTTTTGGAGTCTCATTTCACATCTCGAAGCAAGCGAGAGGTGGTGTGGGGGATTCTGAGGAGGCTGTTAAGCTTAAACATGATCATTCCCGTCCCGAGGGAGGAGCAGGGATGGGGAAGGTTCTCCATGTATTTTGTAGTTCCCAAGAAGGAAGGAATGTTTCGGCCCATTCTCAACTTGCAGAAGAGGTCCACGTTTTTGGTTGGAGATAAGAACAATAATTGCGGTGGTCGGTAGAGGGGAGTTCTTGGCGTTGTTGGACCTAATGGAGGCATAGCTCCATATTCCCATTTGATGGGACCATCAGAAGTTTCTTCGGTTCATGGTGTTTGAGTAACACTTCCAGTTTTGTGCTCTTTCCTTCGGCCTGGCCATGGTGCCTTGAACCTTCACGAAGATGGTGATGGTAGTGGCAGCAGCCCTTTGAAGAGAAAGGGTGTTGGTTCATTTGTATCTGGACAATTGGCTTATTCGTGCGAAGACTGAGGAAGAGTGCTTGAGGTCTCTCCAGCGGGTCATAGGCACCTTGCAGTCACTGGGTTGGGTGATAAATGTGGTGAAGAGTCACCTAGTCCGTCTCAGTCTTTTGAATATCTGGTGGTGACAAAGTTACAGGCACAGGTGACACATCTGCTTCGCCTGTTGGTGTTAACAGTCTGGGACTACTTACAGGTTCTGGGGTCCAAGGCTTCCACATTTGATTTGGTACCATGGGCCTTCACGCACATGAAACTGTTGCAGAACATGTTCTTGTCCAGGTCTGAGTATCATCTGCCTCCACCTCTTCTACAAGAGTCCAGATCCAGTCTGTCGTGATGGCTGTTGCGTCACAACCTGGAAAAGGGAGTGGATCTGGAGACCCCAGACTGGGTGGTGGTGGTGACCATGGACGCCAGTCTCAAAGGTTGGGGAGCAGTGTGCCTGGGGGGGTCTGTCCAAGGGCTTTGGTCAGTGGAGGAGAGGGCCTGGTCCATCAATCACCTGGAAATAAAGAAGGTTCGTCAAGCACTTGGAGGCCTTCTTCCTTCCCTGGATCAGAGGCAGGATGGTTCGGATATTCTCAGACAATGTGACGACAGTGGCATACATCAACCGACAAGGAGGGATGAAGAGTCATGTGGTGGCCTGGAAGCTCGGGAGTTTGTTTGGGTGGAGCTGCATCTCAAGTGAATAGCGGAGTCTCATGTTGTGGGCGTGGACAATGTACAGGCAGATTTCCTCAGCAGCAGCAGTTGGATCCGGGGGAATGGGAGTTGTCCTCGGAAGCCTGGGATCACATCTGGAGTGCATAAGTTGGAAGGGGTTCGAAATTTAAAGCAGTTTGTCCAGCTAAATTGTGGGGCGTCTCCCAGTTGGATCTTATGGTGATGTGGGCCAACGCAAAGACTGTGAGACTTTTCAGTCGCAGAAGAGAGTTTGGCGCGGTAGGACTGGATATTCTAGTGTATTGTTGGTTGATGGGGACCCTGTTGTATGTGTTTCCCCTGTGGCCACTCGTCAGGTGAGTTCTGTTGTGCATAGTCACATCGGGGTCGGTGGTGCCAGAGTGGTCATGTTGCCCGTGGTTCACAGATCTCGTGAATCTTGCAGTAGAGGGACCCCTCAGGTTGGCCCATCTGCCCTGCTTGCTGTGACAGGAGACCATATTTTCGGATCGGGAGGATCACTTTTGTTTTGTGGCTTGGCTTTTGAGAGGTGGCAGTTGCATCTGTGTCTGAAAGCTATTCAAAACAGGTGTTTCTACCCTTCTCCAGGCTCGGAGACCCTCTTCCTCTATAGTGTATGTCAGGGTCTGGAAGGTCTTTGAGTTATGGTGCCTGCAGCACTGAATGGATC
Source organism: Rhinatrema bivittatum (assembly GCF_901001135.1). Classification (NCBI taxonomy): domain Eukaryota; kingdom Metazoa; phylum Chordata; class Amphibia; order Gymnophiona; family Rhinatrematidae; genus Rhinatrema; species Rhinatrema bivittatum. The sequence continues at coordinate 261,859,071 of NC_042619.1, forward strand.
CCCTATCTGTGGGCGTTCCCCAGCTTTTAGCCTTTTTGCAGGAGGATTTTGTCTAAAGGCTTGGCCTATAACTTTCTCCACATGCAGGTATCCACCTTGGGTTCCCTTGGGCAAAGATGCTGGGAAGGTTGTTGGCCTCTCATCCTGATGTGGTTCGACTCCTGAAAGGGGTAAAGCATTTGCGGCCACTGGTTCGGAAGTTGTGTCCAAGTTGGAGCCTCAGTTTGGTTCTGCGAGTACTCTGTGATTTGCCCTTTGAGATTTTGGGAAGGGTGATGTTGAAGGACCTGACATTAGACAGTGTTTCTGGTGGCCATTTGTTCTGCCAGAAGGATTTCTGAGCTGCAGGCTCTGTTGGGCAGGGATCCTTTTCTGCATATTTCTAATGACGGGTCATGTTGCGAAAGGTCCCCTCTTTCTTGCCAAAGGTGATGTCCTTTCTTCATGTTAATCAGATGGTGGATCTTCTGGCCTTTCCAGAGTAGTCTAAGGATTCTCGAGAGAGAGAGAGCTGCATCTTTTGGATGTATGACTGATTCTGTTGTGCTATCTGGAGGTCAATAATTTGTTTCGGTGCTGAGATCATCTTTTTGTGGTGTTCGGTGGCCACGATTGCACGTTGGCTGAAGGAGGCCGTTTGCTTTGCTTATATTTTGTAAAGGTTGCAAGATTCCAGTAGGGCTTAAAGCACATACTGCAAGAGCGCAGGCAGCCTCTTGAGCAGAATGTTAGTTGTTATCTCCCCAGGAGATTTGTAGAGTGACAGTGTGGCCTTCGCTTCATTCTTTCCCCAGATATTACCATTTGGACGTGTGAGTGCAGGAGGACGCGTCCTTTAGTGAGAATGTGTTGCGTGTGGGTCTTTCAGGTTCCCGCCCAGTTTAGAAGTGCTTGCGTACATCCCACTTGTTTGGACTGATCTGGGTATGAACAGGAAAGGAAAATAGGTTCTTGCCTGCTAATTTTCATTCCTGTAATATACCACAGATCAGTCCAGAGACCCACCCTTTCGCTGCTGAAAGACTTTTTTCCTGATAATTGATGTAATATATTCTGAAGAGTGTTTTTTTGTACATATGTTTTTTGGGTTTCTGGAGGTGACAGAGGATCCAGTGCAGGGGATTTCAGCCTTGCTTTACCTGTTCGCCCTGGAGATGGTTTTAGGTTCTAATCTCTGGCTTGGGTACAGGTCAATACTGATGGGACTGCAGTTGGCACTCTCTGTTATTATAGCAGTGCCTCAGTTTTGTTCTCTGCCTTCATCTGCTGTTAGGGATGCAAAACCCACTTGTCTGGACTGATCTGTGGTATTACAGGAACAAAAATTAGCAGATAGGAACCAATTTTCCTGTGGCAGCTAAGAGCAGAAAGTAATGTATTCCTTTGTCGCTGCACCACCTGTGCTAGCCTTTTTTTTTTTTTTTTAATTGTAGAGGAATTTGATGTCTGTGTCTGTATTATATACAGTAACTTCTTTCCCTCCCTCCCACTCACCCAATCAAGGTTCTTTGTACAGAAAATGATCTGAAAGAATTGGGAATCCCTATGGGACCAAGAAAGAAAATATTGAGCTTCTTGAAGACGCAGAGAAGGCAGGTAACACATGGCAGGAGACTCGTAACTTTCCTATCACATGGTTAGCGGAAAACATTAATGAGCGCCCATGCAGCTGAAGGTTGTGCAATTAATTCCCTGGCATTACTTATTACTGTTATCAGTGCTTGATGTGAGAGACTAGAAAACACAGTACAGGCCCCCTCTCCCTAGGTATCGTCTAGTGCATTTCCAATATTTTAAAATATTTTTATGCATATGTGCTGTTTCTCGCTTGGAGTCTTGTTGATGAATAAGCAAGTAATAAATGGTAACTCTCAATGCATAAGTGAACATTTTAAGACCTAAAAACATCTGAATCTCCTCCTTGTTTCTTCCCCTATCTTAAACTCCTGTTTTACTTATCAGAAGGGAAGGAGCTTCTGAGTGCAGATTTTATTCTTGTAGAGGTAATTTTCAAAGCAATTTATGTGGGTAAAGTTTTACCTGTTTGAACACGCCCAGCCTCCATGTGGTTTCTAGCCATATTGGGAGAAGGTGTTCTGGGTTGGGGGGTGGGTGGGGGGGAAGTAGATTGCATTTTCAGATCTATGTGTGTACTTTGCTTTTCGTGTGGGTAGAATTTTCCTGGAAAACACAAGTTTCAAAGTGAGAGTTCTTGCAGGCAGTCTGAATGTTTTGATCTGGTGTTCCCAAGAATTATATGGCTTCAATAGGTATTAGAATAATGACAAGAAATGATTTTATTGTTGCTAAGTACATAGGACCAGATAGCTAATGGTAGCACAATGGAAGCATCTGTACCAAGTGTGTTTTAAGTAAAAACTTACCTATCTGGGCATGGCCTACAGTGTGGGTGCCAGCAGGAGACAAAGGGTGAGACAGACACATCCATATCTTTTGATAAAAGAAAAAATTAATCCATCCAAACAGTAAAACCTTCTTGGACTATCCCTGAGTTTATCCTGAGGATGGCAGAAATCCCTGCATATCAAATGTCATTTTATATTAAGTGGCTCCTTGAAGGGAGAGTTGACATGGTGAGCTGGCATCAGGTGTTATACCAGTCAGCTGCCCAGTAGCATGTGGAGGGCAGGGGCTGCGCGGTTACTGATGCTGTTGTACCCTGGGAGAGGGGGTGATTGTTGCTGCTAGCGCAGAAGCAGCTCTGTCTTAGAGGGGGTAGAAAATGTGAAAATCCTTTCAGACTCCCAAAAGGCAGCTTGAGTTACTCATGGGACCTGTACTCATCCCTCAGACGCTGCGCAGCCTCTGTTAGTCACCTGATCTTTCTGTTCTCTTCCCACAGGCCGGTGGCAATGTGACCCAGCCAGCCCCCAGAGGAGATGGCTTGAGCGAACCCTTCCAGCTGCCTGTTGCTGGCCCCGGCGCATGCAGTGCAGAGGACTCTGAGCATTTTGATATCCGAATTGGACAGGTGATGAGAAACACTGCAGTGACAAACCCTAAAATAACTTCTGTTGTGCAGCTAGATACAACATCCTCTCATACAGAGCTGAAACTCAGATATATGGAAAGATGAGTTCAAAAGAATGATTTTGATAAACATATCTGTTACTACAAAAATAAGGAAAATGAAATGCCTTTAGAAAGAGGTGACGTATTATTCAGTGACATTGCCAGCAATTCAGGACTGAGGTCCACCTCCGTTTTCTGTCAGTGAGAAGCATACCTGCAACTCACAGCTGTCCTATGTTTTTTTTTGTTTTTTTTTGTTTGTTTTTTTTTTTTAAAGGAAGAGAGAAACATTTTAACATGGATTTCATTTTTATAGTTTATTAAAAAAAAAAAAAAAACAAAACCCCTTTTATGTAGCTACTAGCAAGCCAAGAAGTGATGAAAGGGAAAAATACAGGTAAAAGAGGAAGAGAAAAAGAGTAGTACTGCTTACAGAAGAATTCATATTAAACCAACAGATATAAAGCAAGGCAGCATTAAAGGTGGTGATATTTAGAACTCCTTTAAATCTCTTCCATTTACATGAGCCACACAGATTTGTAACTGTGCTCCTTAGACACTTTTTCCTCTCACTTCGGTTTGGGAAGGCACAGTGTCCCCAAACTTTGCTGCACAAATTGAAGGGAATGTGTGCTACTGCTATTGCCATGATGAAATAGTGGCTGAGCATCTTTGCCCCAGGTCCTATTTTGTTCTTTTTATTTTGGTATTGCCAGGTCCCCATCACCTACCCACAGCTGACCTTCAAGCCACTAATCTTCTTTGCCTGGGGTTCTCCCATCGGGATGTTCCTCACTGTCCGAGGTCTGAAGAAGATTGACCCGAGCTACAGATTCCCCACATGTGGACGTTTCCTCAATATCTACCACCCAGTACGTGAGAATGATGCTAAGGGGGAGTGCTGGGAGCATGAAATTTCACACCCCTCTCACCTGCTAGATATCATGTGGGCAGGCTAAAAGGGAGCTGGTCCGATGACCTCAGTGACCATGCTTGACTCCTGTGCAGGAGGCCCAGATTTTATTCCTAGGTCTGGCCCTCTATAATACAGGCCAGCTGGGGCTGGAGCTGCCTCAGGGTTGTTCAGAGTGAGGTTTCTCCAACACAGAGAGATTCTACTTTCCTAGCATATAGCCAGATGGACTCAGGACCAATGGGTTTATGCTCCCCTGCCAGCAGATGGAGACTGAGTCAGGTTTCAAAGCTGACATAAGAACATAAGAAATTGCCATACTGGGTCAGACCAAGGGTCCATCAAGCCCAGCATCCTGTTTCCAACAGTGGCCAATCCAGGCCATAAGAACCTGGCAAGTACCCAAAAACTAAGTCTATTCCATGATACTATTGCTAGTAATAGCAGCGGCTATTTTAAGAACATAAGAACATGCCATACTGGGTCAGACCAAGGGTCCATCAAGCCCAGCATCCTGTTTCCAACAGTGACCAATCCAGGCCACAAGAACCTGGCAAGTACCCAAAATCCAAGTCTATTCCATGTTACCATTGCTAATGGCAGTGGCTATTCTCTAAGTGAACTTAATAGCAGGTAATGGACTTCTCCTCCAAGAACTTATCCAATCCTTTTTTAAACACAGTTATACTAACTGCACTAACCACATCCTCTGGCAACAAATTCCAGAGTTTAATTGTGTGTTGAGTAAAAAAGAACTTTCTCCGATTAGTTTTAAATGTACCCCATGCTAACTTCATGGAGTGCCCCCTAGTCTATTATCCGAAAGAGTAAATAACCGATTCACATCTACCCGTTCTAGACCTCTCATGATTTTAAACATCTCTATCATATCCCCCCTCAGCCGTCTCTTCTCCAAGCTGAAAAGTCCTAACCTCTTTAGTCTTTCCTCATAGGAGAGCTGTTCCATTCTCCTTATCATTTTGGTAGCCCTTCACTGTACTTTCTCCATCGCAATTATATCTTTTTTTGAGATGCGGCGACCAGAATTGCACACAGTATTCAAGGTGCGGTCTCACCATGGAGCGATACAGAGGCAGCATGATATTTTCCGTTTTATTCACCATTCCCTTTCTAATAATTCCCAACATTCTGTTTGCTTTTTTGACTGCCGCAGCACACTGAACTGACGATTTCAATGTGTTATCCACTATAATGCCCATATCTCTTTCTTGGGTTGTAGCACCTAGTATGGAACCCAACATTGTGTAATTATAGCATGGGTTATTTTTCCCCTATATGCATCACCTTGCACTTATCCACATTAAATTTCATCTGCCATTTGGATGCCCAATTTTCCAGTCTCACAAGGTCTTCCTGCAATTTATCACAATCTGCTTGTGATTTAACTACACTGAACAATTTTGTGTCATCTGCAAATTTGATTATCTCACTCGTATTTCTTTCCAGATCATTTATAAATATATTGAAAAGTAAGGGTCCCAATACAGATCCCTGAGGCACCCCACTGTCTACTCCCTTCCACTGAGAAAATTGTCCATTTAATCCTACTCTCTTGTTTCCTGTCTTTTAGCCAGTTTGAAATCCACGAAAGGACATCGCCACCTATCCCATGACTTTTTACTTTGCCTAGAAGCCTCTCATGAGGAACTTTGTCAAACGCCTTCCGAAAGTCCAAGTATACTACATCTACCGGTTCACCTTTATCCACATGTTTATTAACTCCTTCAAAGTGAAGCAGATTTGTGAGGCAAGACTTGCCTTGGGTAAAGCCATGCTGACTTTGTTCCATTAAACCATGCCTTTCTATATGTTCTGTGATTTTGATGTTTAGAACACTTTCCACTATTTTTCCTGGCACTGAAGTCAGGCTAACTGGCCTGTAGTTTCCCGGATCGCCCCTGGAGCCCTTTTTAAATATTGGGGTTACATTTGCTATCCTCCAGTCTTCAGGTACAATGGATGATTTTAATGATATTGCCCTTATATAGGTCCCTGGTGAGATGTCATCTAGAATACTCTGTACAATTCTGGAGACAGCATACTCAAAAGGATATTAAACAGTAGGTGGCTACCAAAATGATCAGTGGTCTTCATTCTAAAGCACATGAGGATAGACTTAAAGATCTAAACATGTATATCCTAGAGGAAAAGTGATATTGTGAGACATTTAAATATCTCAAAGGTTTCCATGCACAGGAAGCTAGCCTCTTTCACCAGAAAGGAAGCTCTAAAACAAGAGGTAATGAGATGGAAGGTGAAAAGAGGTAGACTCTGGATTAACTTTAGGAAATATTTCTTTACAGAGAGAGTAGTGGATGCATGGCATGGCCTCCCAGTGGGAGGTAGAGGAAACAAAAATATTATCTGAATAAATGGGATAATTACAGGGGATTTCTGAGTGAGTGATGGGAATTGCAAGGGCTACATAAATTGAACAGATGGGCAGACTAGATGTGCCATATTGTCCCTTTCTGCCATCATGTTTCTAGATTGAACCCCTGTCCCTGGAAATGAGAAATAATTTACCCAGAACTCTGACCCCTTTAAACCCCCCACTTCTTGCAGGGTGTCCCATTCTGTGACCACATTTCAGGGCATCTTTGGAGATCTCCTTATTTCCTGAAGGATGGGGTCTCCCTCTGTCAGATCTTTCAGGCTGGAGTCTGATATTCTTAGATCATTTGATATGCTAGTGATAAGGGCAGAGAGCTGCTCCTTCTGGAATAGCAAGATTACTGGTGACTCCTTCCCTTCTAATTAATAGCAGGTAAAGGACTTCTCCTCCAAGAACTTATCCAATCCTTTTTTAAACACAGCTATACTAACTGCACTAACCACATCCTCTGGCAACAAATTCCAGAGTTTGTGCATTGCGTGAAAAAGAACTTTCTCCGATTAGTTTTAAATGTGCCACATGCTAACTTCATGGAGTGCCCCCTAGTCTTTCTATTATCCAAAAGAGTAAATAACTGATTCACATTAACCCTTTCTAGTCCTCTTATGATTTTAAACACCTCTATCATATCCCCCCTCTCTTCTTCAATCTGAAAAGTCCTAACCTCTTTAGTCTTTCCTCATATGGGAGCTCTTCCATTCTCTTTATCATTTTGGTCGCCCTTCTCCATCTCAATTATAACTTTTTTGAGATGTGGCGACCAGAATTGTACACAGTATTCAAGGTGCGGTCTCACCATGGAGTGATACAGAGGCATTATGACATTTTCCGTTTTATTCACCATTCCCTTTCTAATAATTCCCAACATTCTGTTTGCTTTTTTGACTGCCGCAGCACACTGAACCGACGATTTCAATGTGTTATCCACTATGACACCTAGATCTCTTTCTTGGGTGGTAGCACCTAATATGGACCCTAACATTGTGTAACTATAGCATGGGTTATTTTTCCCTAACTGCATCACCTTGCACTTATCCACATTAAATTTCATCTGCCATTTTGATGCCCAATTTTCCAGTCTCAGAAGGTCTTACTGCAATTTATCACAGTCTGCTTGTGATTTAACTACTCTGAACAATTTTGTATCATCTGCAAATTTGATTACCTCACTTGTCGTATTTCTTTCCAGATCATTTTTACATCACCCTAGATATACCCCTGCAGTGACCTCAGCCCTCCATCTTCAGCAGATGCAAACATGCTTTCCCTTTGGGGATCACTGTACTTTTTGGAAGAAGAAATTCTACTTTTAAATTGGAGAAAAGATTGAGCCTCACTCTCCTGCTGTGATACCTAAAGGTCCCTCACCCAGTTGAGAATTCCTGAAGTGATTTCCAAGATCCCTCAGAGGTGTGCCTTGTTCTGGTAGCCAGTTCCTGGCATGGACTTTCCTGCTGAAGCAGCTGAAAGGCAGTGGGTGCAGGAAGCCAAGGGCGGTGATGATGGCCAAAGCCCTCTCCCCCCGCAGCCGGAGACAGTCTCTGTACTCAGCCAGTAAGAGAAGAGGATTTCCTCCCAAATCAGAGACGGAAGAGTTTTGGTAAGACTTCCTCTGGTCCCCTTGTTCGGCATGCCGTATTGATGTCGTTCCCGATCCCATTTGGGTAGGGGGAAGTGGTTTTCCGAGCAGGTTGAGTGCTTCCCCCCCCCACCCCCCTCCCCAGTGAGCTACGCCCCGCTTTAGCCTTCGTTGGCACACAGAGTCGTAGGCCACAGCAGCACCATCTTGCGCACGTTTTTGTGCCTGTATTCCCCACCATAGAGCCTTGGTATGCGCTCTATGGTGCACGTGCTGTGTGCATAACACGTGCAAGTACATATGCACACAACTTATTAGGCGCAGACTACAAGTAAAGCCAGGCACATGGGCTGTGTATGTGGCCCGCGTAAGCGCCCTAAATCTGTGCGCAAAAAATTTTAAGTATGAGCTGTCTGAACACACAGTTACTGTTGCCAATGGTTGCAGCAGCAAAGAAACATAAGCGCCTTTCTCTTTGTGCTGCTTGTCATAATAGAGCTGCACAGTCTGATCTGGATTCTTGCTTATGTCAGCACTGTGAGGAAGCCCAGGGAAAGTTGGCCTCCCTGGACTTTGCTAAGCGTGGCTCTTCCCATTCAGAGGATGGGTCAGCCACAGCGTTAACCGGAAGTACCCTGGATCTGAGTAAACCATGGAACTGGGTTATCCATGGGAGAGGGAAATTTAGCAGCACCTACCTCAGTACCTCCTGGACTAGGCATGGACCCAGCCGCCTTCTCTTGGGTGGAATTCTTTCAAGGCTTTCAAGCCTTTGTATAGGCGCAATCTGCTACCTCACTTGCCCCTGTCCAGATGGAACCTCAGCTGGTAAACTCTCCCTTTCCCAGTCCTATCGGCAGACCTCGAGACATGCCTCAACTCACCAAGGGTATCCCTGGCAGGGATCCAGACAGCACAGACGAAGAAGAGAATCCAGATTCCTTGGAAAATAGGGAAATCCCCCTGGTTTAGAACCGCATCAGACCATATTACAGTTTTTCCATAGAGATGAATTGCCGGCCCTAGTTTCCCAGACCCTGAAGACGCTGGGAGTTTCTGGGGCAGACTCTATGATGGAACCAAAGAAGAATCCCATTCTGATTTCCCTACAGAAAGCCTCTTGCTAATTTCCAGTACTGGGAATGGGACCTGGAATGGGTGCCCCAGAAGCAAGTTTTAAAGGTGGACGAGCATTAGAAGCTCTATACCCACTGGATCCGGCAGCGAGAGACGTTTGTTTTTCCCTAAAATAGATGCGCTGGTCTGTGCTGTCTCTAAGCGAACAACTATCCCAGTGGAGGGAGGAGCGGCCTCAAAGGATGCGCACGATAGGTGGATGGAGTCCATCCTTAAACAGGTCTTTGATGCAATAGCATTGACTTTACAGATTGCTTCTTCTTGTGGCCTGGTAGCTGGAGGTGGAAGACTTGGGGGCAAATTCCAGAGTGGTTATGGAACTTGCCGCTGCCTTTTTAGCTGATGTGGGCTCAGATTAGTCTGTACCTCAGCCAGAGGGAGAGGTCTCAGTGGTGGAGGCCAGAAGACAGCTATGGCTGAGGAATTGGTCAGCAGATGCATCCTCCAATGTAGATCTCGCAAAGATGCCCTTTAAAGGATATCTCCTCTTCGGAAGTGAATTGGAAAAGCTGGCCAGTAAATGGGGCGAATATCCAGTACTCTGGCTACCAGAAGATGAGCGAACAATTACAGTGCCCCTCGCCCATGAGGGGTCGATCCAGGGGCTCCCAACGCTTTCGCCCCTACAGAAACTCTGTCTTTTGGGAGGTCTCAGTCCTTTTGGAATCGGCATCCCAAGAGAGGGTCAGGCTCAGATTCAGGTTCATCCCGAACCCCCCAATGAAGGTTTTTCTAACCTACCTTTGTAAGGAGGAGATACGGGGGTCGACAGTCCCACTTCTACCAACGGTGTATCAATGTCACTTCGGACAAATGGCTGCTGGAGGTCATATGAGAAGGATATGTGCTAGAATTTCGCAGCACTCATTGGACATATTCATGATATCTCCTTGCCACTCCAGCAAAGAAGCAGGCAGTGGAGACTACCCTGTTAAGGATCCTCAGGATGAAAGCTATAATCCTAGTACATGTGCCCCAGGAAAATACAGGGGCCTTAGTCTATCTATTTCATCGTACCCAAGAAGGAAGGTTCCTTTTGCCCCATCCTAGACCTCAAGAGCGTCAGCCATCATCTACAAATTATTAATTTCCACATAGAAACCCTTTGCTCCATGATAATGGCCGTACAGCCAGAGTTCTTAACCTCCCTGGACCTATCGGAGGCCTATCTACCTATTCCAATCCGGCAGGAACATCATTTCCTATGCTTTGTGGTACTGGGTCACTAGTATCTGTTCCGGACACTACCCTTTTTTTCTGACCACCGCCCCTAGAACATTTCCCAAGATTACAGCAGTCATAGTGGCAGTGTTGAGGAAAGAGGGAATCCTGGTGCACATGTACTTGAATGACTGGTTGATCCGGGCAAAGTCTGTGGAAGACCTTGCTTCAGGAACTTGGTTGGGTCATAAACCTGGACAAAAGCAGTTTCAAACCCTCCCAGTCCTTGGAATATCTGGGAGTCTGGTTCGACACCAAGCAGGGCAAGGTCTTCCTACCAACCATATGGATAAGGAAGTTGATATCCCAAGTGCGTTTGTTGATGAACACTATATGCTCAACGATGTGGAGCTATTTTAAGTCCTTGGTTTGATGATTGCAACCCTGGAAGTAGTGCCGTGAGCGAGGGCACACATGCGACTACTTCAGTGCTCCCTGCTGTCATGTTGGAACCCACTGTCTCAAGACTACTCAATTCGCCTCCATTTACTGATGGAAGTATGCTCTCTGCTCCAGTGGTGACTGCAGGAAGCTCATCTGGGCAGTGGTGTACCACTTCCTCTCCGAACTGGCTGGTCCTCACAACAGATGTGAGGCTCCGGGGCTGGGGAGCTCACTGTCAGGAACTGACGGCCCAGGGGCATTGGATCAAGGAAGAAGCCCTGTGGAACATAAACAGCCTGGAAGCTCGGGCAGTCAGATTGGCGCGTCTACAATTCAGCCACATACTCCAGAGTCAAGCACTCCGTGTAATGTCGGACAATGCAATAACGGTAGCCTATATCAACCGCCAGGGTGGAACCAAAAGCCAGCAAGTATCAGAGGAGTTAGTTCAGTTAGTATAGCTGTGTTTAAAAAAGGATTGGATAAGTTCTTGGCGGAGAAGTCCATTACCTGCTATTAAGTTGACTTAGAAAATAGCCACTGCTATTACTAGTAACGATAACATGAAATAGTTTTTGGGTACTTGCCAGGTTCTTATGGCCTGGATTGGCCACTGTTGGAAACAGGATGCTGGGCTTGATGGACCCTTGGTCTGACCCAGTCTGGCATGTTCTTAATGGGCGGAAATATATCTACAGATGATCTCAGCCTTCCACATCACATGAAAAGACGTCAGAGCAGACTTTCTAAGCAGGGAGAGTCTGGATCCAGGAAAGTGTGCGTTGTTGGCCAAAGCCTTTCAGCTGGTGGTAGATTTCTGGGGTTTCCCCAGTTCTTCAGTTGCAGAAGAGATCACTTGACCATGGGGCTAGACGCTCTTGTTCAGACCTGGCCAGAAGAGGAGTTGCTATATGCCTTCCCTCCATGGCCTCTCCTGGGCAGGTTTTTTTTGTTTTGTTTTTGTTTTTTTTTGTAGAATCGAGCACAACAGGGGATTAATCATACTAGTAGCTCCAGATTGGCCCAGTTGTCCGTGGTATGCAGACCTGCGGAGACTCCTGGTGGAGACTCCTCCTGTGCCTCCCACCGCACAGAGACCTGCTACAGCAGGGACTGGTCCTTCACAAGGATCTGACTCTCTTCTGTCTTATGGTCTGGGCCTTGAGAGGCCTATCGGCAAGGATATTCAGTGGCACTAATTGCCATCTTACTCCGCGTGCAGAACTTCTCTACATCCCTAGTGTATGTGTGGGTCTGGAGAGTATTTGAGGCCTGGTGCGAAGAACGCAGTGTTTCCCTTCAGATGGTCAAAATCCCACTAATTCTGGAATTTTGCAGGACGGCTTGAATAAAGGTTTGACCTTTAACTTCTTGAAGGTCCAAGCAGCGGCTCTCTCCTGTTTCAGGGACGAGGTGAACGGAATCCGCCTATCAGCTCACCCGGACATGGCCCATTTTCTGAAAGGGGTGAAGCAACTCCGGCCACCCCTATGGTGGCTGGTTTCCTTGTGGAATCTTAATCTAGAATTGGCATTTTTGGCAGAGCCCTCCTGTCTGCCACTGCGCAATCTTTCCTTGTGTTTATTAACCCTGAAAACAGTGTTCCTGGTGGCTATATGCTTGGCACATCACATCTCTGAACTACAGGCATTGTCGTGTCTGGAACCGTTCCTCCGGAAGACTTCAAGAGCCTTTCAGCTTTGTACCGTTCCATCCTTCTTGCCCAATTTAGCTTCAGAGTTTAATTTGAATCAGTCCATTTCGTTGCCATCCCTAGATAAGCACAAGGACGCGGAAGAATAACGCCGCTTCTGCCATTTGAATGTCAGTAGGCTTTTGATGCGGTATCTGGAAGTTTCAGAACTGATCCGTAAGACGGACTGCCTGTTTGTCCTTCATGGCAGAAGGAAGCAGGGTGAACCAGCATTGCGGGCTACCATAGCTCGCTGGATTAAGGAGATGGTCATAGGAGCTTATGTGGAGGCAGGAAAGCAATTACCCCTTCAGGTTAAAGCTTATTCCACTAGGGCTAGGCAGTCTCATGGGCAGAAGCTAGACTGCTGTCTCTGTCAACATCTGCTGAGCGGCGATGTAGTCCTCCTTGCACACCTTCTCCAGGCTCTATCGCCTGAACGTGAAGGCCCGGGAGTACTTAACCTTTGTAAGGGCATTGTTGACCGGACGGCGGGCAGCCTCCTGCCCCGATCAGGAGCAGCTTTTGTACATCCCATGGTCCTGAGTCCACCTGGCTACACACTAGGAAATGGAAAAATTACTTACCTGATAATTTCATTTTCCTTAGTGTAGACAGATTGACTCAGCATCCCGCCCATGGCTGCCCAAGAACAATGCCAAGTATTCACCCGTGGCGTGAATATCTATTCCAAGAGATTATGGGTAAGCCGTTATCCAGTCCCTAGATCAGGGCATCTGTAATCTTACTGGGGTTCAATGTTTGGTTGAGTGCAGTTAGTTATCCGTTTTCTAATCAAGTTTTTTTTCGATAGTATGTCCACAGTTAGCGGCGGATTCCCCAGGACGACCAGCCCGGGTATTCGCTGCCCAGGCCAGCCCAGGACACATCACGTGGTCTGCCGAGCGCGGCTCTGTCACGGCCACGCACGGCAGACCATGTGACTGGAGCGACCAGCCCTGTCCACAGTGGCTTTTGAAGAGAATACTGAAGGGCTGAGGTCATTGCAGGGGTGTATCTAGAGTGTTGTCAGCTTTGAAACCTGACTCCATATCGATCTGTTGGCAATGGAGCATAACCCATTGGTCCTGAGTCCATCTATCTACATTAAGGAAAATAAAATTATCAGGTAAGTCTTTTCTCCATTGTCCTCAAAATTATAGGCCCATTTCACTATTAAATGTGGACTGTAAAATCTCTGCTAAAGTATTAGCATATAGGGTGGCAGGGTTAATGAGGACAATAATGCATAGCAGTTGATCAGATTTTATCAAGGGATGTCATTCAACATATAATGCACTACTTTTGCCATATAAAGCAGAAAAAAGTGGCAGAACTTATTATCCAAGACAACTGTAGGAATGTGAAAAATCCTACCAAATACTTAATTATCCAGCTTCTTTAAAGCATTTCCTTTCACAGGCTAACCAATTACAAATTTAGATTCTTGGGAAAGGTAATGTTTTGAAGAAGCTTCAGTGTATCACAATGAACAATCACTGTACACCTTGATTAATTGGGGGGGGGGGGGGGGGGGGGTTGTATTTTTGACTAATTATGCACAATGTGTGAATATTCATACTGGGTCATATGAAGTTGTTTTCCTTCTTTTCATCACTCATGTTGGGGTAATTAAGTATACGGTAGGGTTTTTCACATTCATATAGTTCCAATTGCTGCCTGCTTGGTGGATGTTGAGAGAGCTCTTGACAGGGTGGAGTGAAGCTTTCTGTTTTAGACTTTGAAGCAGGTTAAAATTGGTGATCACAGACTGGACCATTTTGGACTTTATCTGCTGACATTTACTATGTTACTATGGGGCCGATGCAATAAATGTGCGTAGAAAGCGGGCGCTGAACAGTCGGTGCCCGCTTTCTTAACGTGCCCTAGGCGCCCCCAAGGGGGGGTGCCATGCAATATTTAAATTAGGGGGTCATGTTAGCAAGGAGGTGCTAGGGGTCGTTTGTGCGCCCTTAGTCCATCAGTATTTCTCTGTCTCCAGCAGATGGTGGAGGTGCAAAATCCTACAGTCTGTAGATTAAAAAAAAAAAGTCTGGATAGTTTAGGGACATATGATTAGTTTCCTTTCAAAAAAAAAATAATTGAATCCTCAAGAGCGGACAGCAGTTGCTGGAGCCTCCCAGGAAGTTGGCAGGTCCTGAGGGGACCATCCTCCCTGGTATCAGAGGCTGTTGGTGGCAGAGGTCGAGGCTCTGAGGACCAGTTCTACCCTTAGTGCTAGGGGTTGAAACCAGGGAATTTGGCTCAATCACCCCAGGAAGCAGGACCCACTGTGACAGGTTTGAAAAAACAAACAGAGTCTTTTGTCATTAGTAGTGGTTTTAACCACTACTAATGACAAAAGACTTCCGATTAGTACTACAAGCATTACATTTTTTGAGCACTGACTACTGTAATGCCCTTCTCCTAGGATTGGTCCAAAAAAGCAAACCGGGAACCGGTCCAATATTACAGTAGCAACCAAGAAAAAAGAACCGGTGAACACCAAGGATTCTTAATTCTTTATTCAGCACTAAGCATCAGAAAAGCCCTACTCAGGCCGAGTTTCGCTCAAAAGAGCTGCTTCAGGGGCTAATAAAAACACATATGAAAACATGTATAAACAAATAAATACATGTAAATACATTGAACATTTCAGACATAAAGCCATGTATACCAACATATAATAAATAATAAAATGATAAATAAAAAATGATAAAAACATACAGAAATGTCAAAATATACTTAACACAAAAGACAACTATCATTCAGCTGAAACATTAAAATGTATGGTTTAAAATATGGAAATGTGTGAATAAATCATATTGATAGTATGGGGATGAATTAAAATTAGACAGTGTGCATCTAAAAATGTAAATAAATACCTATAGCATGAGATGCCAAGGCAGCCTGCATCCAGCAAGTCAGCTTCACTGTATGTACTAAAAATAAAAAAAAAAAAACCCATCAATATTGCTGGAAAACTATATTAAATGTTCCTAGGCAATCTGAATAATCTAAAAAAAAAACAACAAAAAGGGACTTAGGAAAAGATCCCAAAATCTTGTAGGCAGAGCAGACTTGAAATGCCAAAAGTACACTTACCATCATTAAAAGCACTTAAATCTCATCTTAAGTGTTAAAAATAGCCAAAAGATGCAGGACAAAAACACGCAGCAGCAGTCTATCAATGCCAAACAGGAAATGTCTCTCGCAACTCACTACAGACATTTGAAAACCAAAAAATGAAAACACAGATATTGAAACCAGGAGAGTCATGAAAAACATATTTTGACAATTGAACAATTAACCATATCGTGCCGGTAAATTGTAAAGGGCACTGGTTATCGAAAATAAAAAGACTAAAAAAACCGGAAAAGACCAAAGGTAACACATAATTGATGGCAAAGACAAAAGGTACAAATTATATTGAGAAGGCACCAAAACCACCCAAACAAACTACAATGCCAGTCAGTGCTGTAAAAATCAGACTTAGCAGCTCTGAAATCTCTTTATTACAAAGCTCAAACAGTGCCAGCACTAGCGAAACCTGATAACCCCGCAGCGATTAGTGCAGCGCCAAACCGGAAGTGACTCAACTCACTACCGGCATTTTAATGCCGTTTTTGGCGCCAAAAAATGTGTATTTTAAAGATTAGAATTCAAAATGAAATAGATGAAGTCATAACTTTATGATTTAGAGGGCATGTTTTCATAATTTATGAGTTCAGAAAATATAACGCATACTGAGGAAATACAAGTAAAGTGAAAAAACCACATAAAATAAAAAATTGTGATTTCAGAAAACGGTAATTATATAGGAAGGCACTGATAAAAAAAACAAACCTCTGATTATTAAAAAAGATAATTGAAAATATTTAATACATGGGCAGTCGACTAGTGCTGAAAAGCATGAGGAGCGGTCTAAAAACCAAAACTGACTAAAAGAAGAAAGGGGGCACATAAAGCAAATAGATGTATCTAGATATAATAAAACAGCTCCTAAACCAAATGGAATTAGTTATTAATATAGAGAAAACAGAATTCCTACATCTAGAACGAAAAAACATCACAATCATTCAAAACCCAATCACAATCAATAACAACCAAAAAATACAACTAGCTGGGAAAGTACGAAACCTTGGAGTGATTATAGATACAGAACTAAGTATGAAACAACATATATCTCTAAAAGTAAGGGAAGGTTACGCCAAACATATGACTCTCAGAAGACTTAAACCACTACTAACGAGAAAAGACTTCCGATTAGTACTACAAGCATTAATTTTTTCGAGCACTGACTACTGTAATGCCCTTCTCCTAGGATTACCCTACACCACGATAATACCACTACAGGTATAACAAAACACAGCTGCAAGAATTCTAACTGGTAAAAGTAAAAGAGACCATATCACCGAAACCCTAATTGAACTACACTGGCTACCCATTGAACGAAGAATTCAATACAAGACTCTATGCACCATTCATAAATTAATAACGACGAAAAGGCAGAATGGCTGAACACAGCCCTTCGCATACATGTCCCTAATAGACATTTGAGATCAGCAAAGCCCTACTAACTGTTCCCTCAGTAAAAACAGCCAGACTAACTCAAGTAAGGGATAGGGCCCTATCCCAAGAAGGACCTATAATATGGAGCACCATGCCTTTAGAAATCAGAATGCAAAAAGACATCTAAACATTCGAAAAAGTTTAAAAACATGGCTATTTAAGTAAGCATACCACAAAGAGAATGGAGAGTAGAAACCAGGGAAATGTAGGATGTAGTCAGAAGAACTCCCACACACACACATCAGCTTACTCGAATTGTGTGTATGTATTTTATTTTATTTTTATTAGATTGCAACAACAGAGGACGAGATTTAAGTATTAATTTATCTTATAGCTGATATGATAGGATTGCAAACTGGCTAAAAGACAGGAAACAGAGAGTAGGATTAAATGGACAATTTTCTCAGTGGAAGGGAGTGGACAGTGGAGTGCCTCCGGGATCTGTATTGGGACCCTTACTTTTCAATATATTTATAAATGATCTGGAAAGAAATATGATGAGTGAGATAATCAAATTTGCAGATGACACAAAATTGTTCAGAGTAGTTAAATCACAAGAAGATTGTGATAAATTGCAGGAAGACCTTGTGAGACTGGAAAATTGGGCATCCAAATGGCAGATGAAATTTAATGTGGATAAGTGCAAGGTGATGCATATAGGGAAAAATAACCCATGCTATAATTACACAATGTTGGGTTCCATATTAGGTGCTACAACCCAAGAAAGAGATCTAGGTGTCATAGTGGATAACACATTGAAATTGTCGGTTCAGTGTGCTGCGGCAGTCAAAAAAGCAAACAGAATGTTGGGAATTATTAGAAAGGGAATGGTGAATAAAATGGAAAATGTCATAATGCCTCTGTATCACTCCATGGTGAGACCGCACCTTGAATACTATGTACAATTCTGGTCACCGCATCTCAAAAAAGATATAATTGCGATGGAGAAGGTACAGAGAAGGGCTACCAAAATAAGGGGAATGGAACAACTTCCCTACGAGGAAAGACTAAAGAGGATAGGACTTTTCAGCTTGGAGAAGAGACGACTGAGGGGGGATATGATAGAGGTGTTTAAAATCTTGAGTATTCTAGAACGGGTAGATGTGAATTGGTTATTTACTCTTTCGGATAGTAGAAAGACTAGGGGGCAGTCCATGAAGTTAGCATGGGGCACATTTAAAACTAATCGGAGAAAGTTCTTTTTACTCAACGCACAATTAAACTCTGGAATTTGTTGCCAGAGGATGTGGTAAGTGCAGTTAGTATAGCTGTGTTTAAAAAAGGATTGGATAAGTTCTTGGAGGAGAAGTCCATTACCTGCTATTAAGTTCACTTAGAGAATAGCCACTGCCATTAGCAATGGTAACATGGAATAGACTTAGTTTTTGGGTACTTGCCAGGTTCTTATGGCCTGGATTGGCCACTGTTGGAAACAGGATGCTGGGCTTGATGGACCCTTGGTCTGACCCAGTATGGCATTTTCTTATAGTTAAAAGTAGACATGACTTATCACAACCACTAAGTAATATTTAATATGAAACTGTTACAGTATTTGATGGCATCTGTTTAGTTAATATAATTTAACACATTTAAGCAACATGAAATTATGTGCCTTATTGTGAACCGTTGTGATGGCAGCTAGCTTAACGATGGTATAGAAAAGATTTTAAATAAAATAAACAGAGGCCAATCACGTTTGTCTAATGGCATGGCTTTTGAGAGCCAATGTCTAAAGAACAAAGGCTATTCAGATGCAGTGGTGGCTACCCTTTAGCGGTCTAGGAAAACCTCTACTTCTCTGGCGTATGTCGGGGTGTGGCGGATTTTTGAGTCTTGGTGTGTGGAACACAAGGTGAACCCTACTCGGGCGTTGGTGTCTGATATATTGTCCTTCTTGCAGGCTGGCCTAGCTAAAGGCTTATCATGTAGCTCTTTAGGGGTACAGGTAGCGGCCCTCTGTTTCTATGGTAAAAATGCGGGGTGTGCCATTAGCCGCGCATCTGGACGTGGCGCGGTTTCTCTGAGGGGGCGAAACACTTACATCCTCCAGTCAGGAATCCTTGTCCTTCGTGGAGCTTAAATTTGGTTCTCAAAGCTCTGTGCGACGCCATTTGAACCTCTGAAGAGGGCGACGCTCAAAGATCGTACGTTAAAGGTGAGTTATCTCGTGGCTATTTCCTTAGCTCGCCGGGTGTCTGAGCTTCAGGCGTTATTCTGCAGGGAGCCCTTTTTAAGGATAACGGATGCGGGAGTTTCCTTGCGAACGGTTCCTTCTTTTCATTTGAATCAGTCTGTATTGAACCGTTCTGATCCCCAGTCTAGAGATCTGAGGAAGCTTGATGTATGTCGGGTGCTGTTGCGTTATCTGGTGGGTACAAATAGCTTCCGTATGTCGGACCATCTTTTTGCGCTGTGGAGTGGCCCCAAAAGAGGGCATAAGACATCTAGAGCAATGATTGCTCGTTGGTTGAAAGAAGCTATTGGTTCAGCGTACCTGCTTCATGGCCGGCCGCTTCTGGTTGGTCTTCGAGTGCATTCTACCCGTTCACAGGCAGCTTCGTGGGCAGTGTGTCATCAAACATCTTAGCAAGAGATTTGTAGGGCGACCACTTGGAAGTCTTTGCACAACTTTGCTAGACATTACCGATTGGATATTCAGGCCCCAGGTTCGGGGGGGGGGGGGTTGGTTAAGGTGTGGAGCACACCTTAACCAAGGGCTTCAACGGCAGGGGAGCAAGACTGATACTTCACTTTCAATGCATAGCCAGCATGGCTCTCTGCTTCAATGGCAGGGGGGAATGTAGAAAGGTGGATCTATATACAGGCAACAACCAACAAGGACTGAATTACATAGTCTGGGTAAACAGATAAGCATGGGTGTAGCTTGCTTATTGCAGTGGTTAATACCCCTAACTAATTAAGCTATTTCACTTAGATGCAGTTCCAACACTGCTCTCTACATTAATGGTGGGGATGGAAAGGAAATAGAACCAAATAGGTTACTAAGGGCCAAGAGTAACAGAAGTATGAGGGGAAAAGTGCAAAAGCTTGCTGGGCAGATTGGATGGGCCATTTGGTCTTCTTCTGCCATCATTTCTATGTTTCTGTATATGTGTGATTCAAGCAGGACTCTCAGGTTCCCACCCCGTGTACTGGACCTCTGGTACATCCCAGGAATCTGGACTCATCTGGGTACGTACAAGGAAAGGAAAATTGGTTCTTACTTGCTAATTTTCGTTCCTGTAGTACCACGGATCAGTCCAGAGTCCCGCCCATTTCAGTATGAGATAACGGGGAGTCCACTCGTTCAGTACTTCTTTATCTTTCTGCAGACTATTTTAAAAGTTCTCAAAGTGTTCAAAGTTTTCAAAATTTCACGGGTTCTGCTCCTTCTGGGTGTTAGTAACCATGTAGCGTGTGCGAATTAAGGTAGTTATTATTATTTATGGTGGTTTTAAAAATGTTCTGCTTGGATACAGTGTAATACTGACGGATTATAGGTGGCACCTGAGGATATAGGGCAGAGTCAGTCAAAACCTATCTGTCTTCATCTCCTGGAGGGGAGGCAAAACTCAGGAGTCTGGACTGATCCGTGGTACTACAGGAACGAAAATTAGCAGGTAAGAACAAATTTTCTTTTTCCTCCTACTAATACCTGCTTTTCTGTACTTGTTTTAAATGCACTCAGGCAGGCATTAATAGCTGATTGCTAAATGTGCGTCTGAGACACACTTTTTTTTTTGCATCAGAGTAAATGCCTAATAGCCTCATTCACATGCGTTTGCATGTGATGAGCGCTATTAGGTTCACTCCGCGTTGAATAGGCGCTAATCCCCTTATTGCATTAAGGGATTGATTAGCGCTTATTCAACCCACGTCCGACTGCAGGTTACACAGTGCGCTTGGTCCCCATGTTTGTTTTATGTTACTGTGTTTTACAGATACAGTTAAAATGTTATACACCTATTTGGGAGCATGACTGTGTGTTAACAATTTGTCAACCATGTTCGAACTTGTTAGGGAACACAGCAAGGGTGCCCATGATCTCCACAGCTCTGATTATAGTTCTGGAATCCTTGGCATGTGCCCTCGATAAGCAAAGGAATTACAGGGTATAAAAGTCAGGAATTGTGAAAGTATAGTGTCACTTTATGTCAACAACAGCAGTGGACCAATCTAAAAGGAGCAATCACCAAGGCAACTGCTCTATACGTTAGAAAAGCAAAAGAAAATTGAAACCTATCTGGTTCTCAAAGGAGGTGGCTGACAAAATTAAAGCTAAAAGAACAGCATTCAAGATATATAAAAGATCCCAAAGGGAGGAACACAAAGAAGAATATCTGATTCAACTGAGGGAGACAAAGAAATTAATCAAGTTGGCAAAAAGTCAAGCGGAAGAGAGGATTGCCAAGGAGATAAAAAATGGAGACAAAACATTTTTCAGATACATCAGCGAAAAGAGAAAGATCCAAAGTGGTATAGTGAAATTGAAAGGTGGTAATGATCAATGTGTAGAGGGAGACGAAGAAATGGCAGAAATATTAAACGAATACTTCAGCTCTGTGTTCACTAAAGAAGACCCTGGAGAAGGACCATCTCTACACAACAAAAAACTGGTGGGAAGTGGAATAGATGAAAATCCTTTTACAGTAGAAAATGTGTGGGAAGAGCTAAAGAACCTGAAAGTGGACAAAGCCATGGGGCCTGATGGGATTCATCCAAGGATATTGAGGGAGCTCAGAGATGTTCTGGCAGCTCCGCTGTGTGACCTGTTCAATAGATCCCTAGAAACGGGAGTGGTGCCGAGTGATTGGAGAAGAGCGGTGGTGGTCCCGCTTCACAAGAGTGGGAACAGGGAGGAGGCTGGCAACTACAGACCGGTCAGCCTCACTTCGGTGGTGGGAAAAGTAATGGAGTCACTGCTGAAAGAGAGAATAGTGAACTATCTACAGTCCGGAGAATTGATGGACCAGAGGCAACATGGATTCACCAGGGGAAGATCCTGTCAGACAAATCTGATTGACTTTTTTGACTGGGTAACCAAGGAATTGGATCGAGGAAGAGCGCTCGATATCATATACTTGGATTTCAGCAAAGCTTTTGACACGGTTCCGCACAGGAGACTGGTGAATAAAACGAGAAGCTTGGGAGTGAGTGCTGAGGTGGTGACCTGGATTGCAAATTGGTTGACGGACAGAAGACAATGTGTGATGGTAAATGGAACCTTCTCTGAAGAGAGAGCGGGTTTAAGTGGTGTACCGCAAGGATCGGTGTTGGGACCGGTCCTGTTCAATATCTTTGTGAGCGACATTGCGGACGGGATAGAAGGCAAGGTTTGTCTTTTCGCGGATGACACTAAGATCTGCAACAGAGTGGACACGCCGGAAGGAGTGGAGAGAATGAGACGGGATCTAAGGAAACTGGAAGAGTGGTCGAAGATATGGCAGCTGAGATTCAATGCCAAGAAGTGCAAAGTCATGCATATGGGGAGTGGAAACCCGAATGAACTGTATTCGATGGGGGGGGGGAAAGGCTGATGTGCACGGAGCAGGAGAGGGACCTTGGGGTGATAGTGTCTAATGATATGAAGTCTGCGAAACAATGCGACAAGGCTATAGCAAAAGCCAGAAGAATGCTGGGCTGCATAGAGAGAGGAATATCGAGTAAGAAAAGGGAAGTGATTATTCCCTTGTACAGGTCCTTGGTGAGGCCTCACCTGGAGTACTGTGCTCAGTTCTGGAGACCGTATCTACAAAAAGACAAAGACAAGATGGAAGCGGTACAGAGAAGGGCGACCAGGAAGGTGGAGGATCTTCATCGGATGACGTACGAGGAGAGATTGAAGAATCTAAATATGTACACCCTGGAGGAAAGGAGGAGCAGAGGCGATATGATACAGACTTTCAGATACTTGAAAGGTTTTAATGATCCAAAGACAACGACAAACCTTTTCCGTAGGAAAAAAATCAGCAGAACCAGGGGTCACGATTTGAAGCTCCAGGGAGGAAGATTCAGAACCAATGTTAGGAAGTATTTCTTCACGGAGAGGGTGGTGGATGCCTGGAATGCCCTTCCGGAGGATGTGGTGAAGACCAGAACTGTGAAGGACTTCAAAGGGGCGTGGGATAAACACTGTGGATCCATAAAGTCAAGAGGCCGCCAATGAAGAGTGGGTGACTCACCAGAATGATGGCTACTGCCTGGAGACAATACCCTTATTCAATAAACATACACATGCTTACTGTGACTCCAACATCGTTCTAGCTTCAACAGCAAGAGGAAATGTGAAATAAAGGATCTGCACTCACAAAGGGGGGAGTAGCTGGCTTGTTACGGCGGCTACTACCCCAAACCAAATAAGCCTGTTACTTCTATTTCTATGCATATACAGCATAGTTCTCTGCTTCAACGGCAGGGGAGAAGAAAAAACTGATACTTCACGCATATCCAGCATAGCTCCCTGCTTCAACGGCAGGGGAGAAGAAAAAAGGGTTCACACTCACAAAGCGGGGAGTAGCTGGCTTGTTACGGCGGTTACTACCCCAAACCAAATGTGCCTGATACTTCACTTTCGATGCATATCCAGCATGGCTCTCTGCTTCAACAGCATGGGAGAAGAATAAACTGATACCTCAAGCATATCCAGCATAGCTCCCTGCTTCAACGGCAGGGGAGAAGATAAACAACCAATAAGGGCTGTATAACATAGTCTGAGTAGAACAAATAAGCATGGGTGTAGCTTGCTTATTGCGGCGGTTACTACCCCTACTACCCCTAACTTATCAGCTAGATATTCACTTGGATGCAGCTCCATCACTGCTTTCTACATTAATGGTGGGGGTGGAAAGGAAATAGAACCAAGAGCTAAGAGAAACAGATAAGTATGAGAGAAAAAAGTGTGTGAAGCTTGCTGGGCAGACTGGATGGGCCATTTGGTCTTCTTCTGCCGTCATTTCTATGTTTCTATGTTTCTATGTTTCAACTTGGTAACCATTAGATCTGTGTTCATTTGTTTTTTTTCAAATGACATCTACTTTGTGGCTTAAAGCCTCTGCTTGATGCTAGTGATTTTCGCTCAGTTGTTGAGGCCCTGATTCTACCTTCAATTGATTATTGCAGTGTGTTTACTTGGGTCTTCCAGCTGTTGCTTTGAAACCTCTTCAGTCTAGCAGCCGCATTTTGTAAAAGTTGATCTCTGGTACACGCATGCGTGAGCACATCTCACCAGTTCTTTTTGATGTGCATTGGCTTCCCCTTCAGTGGAAAATGAAGTATAAGGTGTCTGTGATGGGTTAATGCCTTGTTGAAGGTTTATATTCCAACTCCTAATATAAGATGTCAGAATAGAGGTCTGCTTGAAGTCCCATCCCATAAACAAGCACGGCTTCATGAGACAAGGGAGAGAGAGCCCTCTCCGTTGCTGCTCCACGGTTCTGGAATTCCTTACCTGTGGAGCTTAGGCTTGAGACAGACACTAAGACCTTCAGAGCAGGACTCAAGACTTACCTGTTTAATTTGGCTTATGCCTGATCTGGGTGCTCCTTATGAAAATTTTAGAGCTGGTAGAATGAACAATTTTATTGTATGTTTTTATTTATGCTGTTTTTTTTTTTTGTGGTTGTAATTATGTATGTGTTTTTATTGTACATCGCCTAGAGTCTTGCACAGCTGGCAATTAAGAAATTTTAATAAACAGAGATCGAGATTTAATAAACAGAGATCGAGATTTGGCAATACTCAAATGTATTAGATTATAAAGTCAGTTGATTTCTGGAGTCATTTTGTTCAGTTTTCCATTTTAGTGGTCCCCAGAGGGTATTCCAATACCTTTTATGCTGATTATAGATGACACGATGTCTACCAATAGGAAAAAGATTGAGGGCAAAGTTCAAAAATTGACTTCCAGAGAGTTTCCACTTTCTATTTCATGATGGGGGAGAATAGAAATAATAAAAGTTTATATTACTGAGATTCTCATGCTCTCTCAGTATGCTTCCAATTCTCTTTCCAGTCACTTTTTATAAATATTTGGGTGATTTCCCCCCCCCCCCCCCAACAGTTTTTATGGGAAGGTAAAATGGTGAGAATTGTGCTGGACAAATTTGAAATTGCCAAAGGACAAGGAAGGAATGAATTTTTCCAGTTTATTAGATTATCATCAGGTTTATATTTTGCACCAGGGATGTTTTTGGCTGATTTGAGGAGGAGGAACCGACAGACCTAGGTGGTTATTGTTAGAAGGTAAAACTGCCTAGTCAGCTGAGATCATCCAGTAATGGGTTTGACTGTGTATTTTGGGGGGGTTTTCATGCTTTGGAGAAAGCTATCAAAATTAAGTGGAATAATACCTGAGTAATGCCATTATAGTTTAAATCCATTATTAAACCCACAACAGTTGTGGCATGATGAACAAACACACTAATATGAAAGCAATCCAACAGGTATAAATTGCAAAGGTCCATGTAAAACAAACCAGAAAAAAAATGTAAACAGGAAAAGTTCAAGAATTCCAAAATGCCAAATCTTTTTTTTTTTTTTTTTTTTGTAGTACATATATTGCATTAAACATAGCATTAAGTACATAAAAATTATGGTAACACATGATGAAAGTTTCAGATATTGTAACAAACCTGCTAATGGCAACAATTAGAGTAAATATAGAACTAGTACAGCAAGCCCCAAATGCTGAAAATACGATAAGTCCAGAAATTAATGCTATGTACAATTTGAGTATAGTGCTTTAACATCTAAATATGTACAATTTTTCCATATAGTAGTTTGTATAGAATTCCCCATCCCCCTCCCTTCTGCTCCATACACACAAACAGTTAAAAGAAAGAATGTAATATAATTTTAGAAATTAAAATATAGTCTACAACATCCTCAGTCTCTGCATTCCTTGTGTTTAGCTGATGCTAATGATAATAATAATAATCTGGTATGTCCATATTGTACTGAATAGAAGCCATAATCCAAGGGTGAACTCTATGTCCCGAGAAAGGAATCTTCCTGGGCTTGTAACCACATGATCATAGGCTCCTAAGTAATCTTAAATGCCTTCATAGTGTCATGTTTCACTGCCGTGAGGCGAGCCATTCAAAAATGACTATGTAAACTATGAAGAACTACTGCCAGAGAGGGAAGATCAGGTGACTTCCAAGCCCTGGCTAGTTCCCCTCTAGCTGCCAGAAAAACCTGGGTGCAGAACTTATTTGCTTGTTTGGTGGGTCCTTCCAAAGGTACATTAAGACACATTTAGGGTCTATATCACCTATTCCCGTAATCACACTGGCTAACCAGTCATAAACTCCTTTCCAAAACAAAGCCGCCTTTGGGCACTGCCACCACACATGAAAATAGGTAGCGATATATGTCCACAATCCCTCCAACACACATTGGGAATCGCAGGGATCATTCTGTGTAATTTGTCTGGAGTCAAATGCCACCTATACAAAATTTTATAACATTGCTCTTGTTATGGGCAGTAATCGACACTTTGGATATCTGGAAGAATATTAAGTCCCAAATTTCATGGTCTATCTCCTCTCCCAGTTCCCTTTGTCATGCTTTTATATGAGCTGCAGAATATGGAGTGTGGTTGTTCAACAATTTGTATATTTTGGAAAGAATACCCTTCATTTTACCTGAGTGCTCGCAATAATTCTTGAAAAGTGTTTTCACTGGATGTACTGTGTTAGCTTGTATGAGCATTAGCAAGAAATATCGAACCTGGGCAAAAGCAAGTACCTGTCCGAGCCCATATGACCCCGGTATATTCATAGTCTCATATTTGCGGATAGTGGTACCCATGAGGACATACCCAAAGGTGAAAATCCCCTGCTCCTCCCAAGTGGTAAATTGGGGATTACCTATGCCCCCCTGAAAGGTAATGTTGTGAAATAATCGAGATAGGTGGTGGTAGGCAGAATTCCCCACTAATTTAGCTTTCCAGTACTTCCACAATCGTAAGGTAGTTCATAAGGCTGACGTCAAATATGTTAATGGTCTCCAAGTAGATTTGGGTTGCCACGGAAGTGCCTGGAGAGGCATGGTACCCACCTGCGCCTGTTCCAATTGAACCCATTGTTTAATATCAACCTTATGATATAAATCTACCAGAAAGCGCAATTGCGCTACAGCGTAGTACCAAATGATATTTGGTGCTCCCAAGCCCCCTGCTAGTTTGGGTAAAAATAAAGTAGTTCTGGCCACCCTAGGTGGTCTTTCACCATATAAAACCATAAATCTTTGTTTGCCATTGTTTTAATATGGCAGAAGATATAAAAATTGGTATAGTAGAGAAGAAGTAAAGCAAGCGAGGTAATAATCGCTAATCTCCCCATACATGAAAAATACTCCCTAGTCCAATTGTGCAGGTCTTTATCGATTTTTTTTTTTTTTTTTTTTTTTTTTTTTTTCCCCCATAGCGGATTGTAATTAAGGGTATACAGTTGAGAAGTATGAGAGCCAATTTGAACCCCCAAGTATTTAATAGAGGTTCTTTCCCATCTAAAGGGAAAGGTTTTTGTGATGCTCCCAACAATCGGACTAGGCAAATTAAGATTTAATAGTTCCGACTTTTCTAGGTTCACTTTAAAGCCAGACACCCGATGGAAATTCTCCAAAGCAGTCATAACCCCCTGTAATGATACCTCAGGATCAAGTCAGTGTGAAAAGGATGTCGTCCGCAAATAAGGAAAATTTAAAATGCAAGCGCTCGAGTTGCACTCCAGTAATGGTTTCTGTCCGCCTAACAGTCATTGCAAAAGGTTCTAAAAAAAGTGCAAATAGTATGGGCAAAAGGGGGCAGCCCTGACAAGTGCCCCGTTGTATATCAAGCAGCGGGCCATATCCCCCATTTACTTTCACTCTAGCCTGGGGCCGCTCATATCATTTTTGAATCCAGTTTTGAAAAGGTCAACCAAAGTTCATTTTATTTAGTACCTGAAACAGAAAAGGCCAGTGCACAAGGTCAAAGGCCTTCTCTGCGTCAATGGCAAGGAGTGCAGCAGGTATCTGTCTGATGATGGACCCAATCTATCAGATTTACTACTTTTCTGATTTATTATCGCTGGCCATTCAGGCGGGTATAAATCCTACGTGATCATTATACATTAATGAGGGGATAATGCCTTTCAACCGCTCAGCCAATATGCGCGCTAAGATCCAAGTTGATGAGCGATATCGGATGAAAAGACCCACAGTGAATTGGATCCCTGCCCGGTTTAGCCAGAACTTAATATCTACTACATTAGCATGGTTAGTTAGGGAATCCACGCCCCTAAGGGGATTAAGCATCTCAGTAAGCCACAATATGAGAGAACTTTTTGTAGTAGCTTCCGGTCAGGCCATCTAATCCCGGAGATTTGCCCGGTTTTAGGGCTTTAATCGCCTGTTGTACCTCGAATAATAGAATAGGGCCATCTAAAAACGCCTGCTGGTCTTCCGTAATGGTCTGAAGGGCAAGTCCCTTAGATAGTCATCTATCTCGCTCCCTATAATGTCAGCATCTCTACTATATAAATGACCATAAAAATTGGTGAAACACTTTCTAATCCCTTCAGATGAAGTAATAAGATTTTCCCCGCTCTTTTATTTTAGTAATATTATTTTGGGCAAGGACCGCTTTTAAACGTCTGGCTAACAAACGGCCGGCCTTGTTGCCCCCTTCATAATATTGTTGCTTAGTCAATTCCAATTGAAAAGCGAGTGCATAATCATCCAGCGTTTTAAGTGCATCCCTAACTCTATTTATTTTCTGTAATAACGTAGGGCCCAGTGTTTGCATGTGCTGCAATGTTAGCTGCGAAAGTTCCGAGGTGAGTACTTTCCTTTGCAAAAGGATGCATGCGAAATAAGGATACCCCGAGTGACTGCTTTTGAGCATTCTCATACTGTCGACGCTGGGGTTGAATCAGTAACGTTATTTTGAAAATAGTCAATTTTGGACCCAGGGATTGGACAAATCGGAGTCTTTGAGGAGACCTTTGTTTAGCCGTCAGAACTTTTGGCCCTGATCCTGGGTGTTAAGGTGCAACTGAGCCCATACGGGAGAATGATCGGACCACTCAATGGGTTCAATTCCAGCATCAGTCACCCGGTTTTGAGTTTGTGTGTCTATTAAAAAATAGTCCAGCCTAGAATATAATTAGTGGGCGTGAGAAAAATATGTATAACTTCTGGAATGCGGATTCCTTTGCCTCCAGCCATCCCCCAATTGCCAATGCGAGATCAGGGGTAGACAGGCTCTTCCGAACTAGTCTCAGGGTGGTTGATATCTGAGTGGAATTATCCATGGTGGGGCTATGGGTCACATTAAAATCCCCTCCGATAATTAGGGAACCTTCAGCATGCTTAAGTAATATTTCATCCAACGATTTAAAAAAAACTTCTTGTCCGATATTGGGTGCATAGAGGCTGACTAAAGTGGCTACCGTTTTCCCCACTCTGATTTTTAGTAGCACATAGCACCCTAAGGGGTCTCGCCCAAGCTCCAGAACTTCATGTACAAAATCCTTAGTAATCAGTATGACCACCCCTGCATATTTGGAATTCTTTGTGCTAGCGGCCAGATACATAGATGGGTAGTGACATAGCGAGAGTACCCTCTCAAGCCTTTTCTGTAGGTGTGCTCTTGTAGCATTGCTATGGCTATATTATGTGTTTGAAGTTCTTGATTTAGCAAAAACATTTTGCGGAAGTGGTTAAGGCCTTTCACATTCAAAGACATGATATGCTCACCTGTATGTGGGCTTCTAACAGTTGAACTTAACCTGGACATGAGGAAAATTTATTTCTAAAATGACAGCTAGCTAAGCAGAGAATACAGTAGTGAGTACTAGTGGCCCCTGAAGAGAACAACCCAAGAAAACCCTTACGTTTGGAATCACCCCATCGTGACTCCCAGGTGATAACTCCTCTCCTGGGAGTGACTCCTTACCGGCATGGAACACCCCCTCTCACCCCCCTCCCGAGACATCTACAACTTATTAAACCCTTAAACTATAACATTCAAACATTCAATCCTAACATGCTTACTACTCAAGTTACTTCATCAGCCCCATATCCTGCGTAGCCTGAGATGGCATGTTGCAGAGAAATTAGAGATTGTAATGGTCCACACTATTAACCATGATAGAAATTGCAGGCAAGGGCTATACCAGCAGTGTCATAGACTGGTGTGCTAAACCGG
This sequence comes from Rhinatrema bivittatum, assembly GCF_901001135.1. NCBI lineage: Eukaryota > Metazoa > Chordata > Amphibia > Gymnophiona > Rhinatrematidae > Rhinatrema > Rhinatrema bivittatum. The sequence goes on from NC_042619.1 coordinate 261,889,211, forward strand.
TGGCATCATCCTTGATCTGACAATGCCGAACGGGAATCCTCAGAATGGCGGTGCAGCCGGCTCCCTCCTTTTCCCACCCTTCGTCATTTTGGATGGTCATCCATCTTCGGGTTCTTGGTGTCTTTCTTGGGAGCTGTGATGTTTGGTTGGTGACCAGCTTTGTTAAGGGCACCTATCGCCTCCGCTAATGTTTTGACTCGGCTGGCAACCCAATTTACTGTGAATTGAAGTCCAAATAGAAAAGTCCAGCGATATCGTATATTTTCTGCACGCAGATAGGCTATTTCCTTCAATTCAAATCTTTTGCGGAGTGTAGTTGGAGCTAAGTCTTGGTATATATTCAATGTATGGCCTTCCCATATCCAAGAAGGTTTCTTGCGAGCTGTGTCCATTATCTTAGATTTTTGAAGAAAGTTGTGGCAGCAGATAATGTCTCTGGGCTTAGAGTCCGATCTAAGGCCAAGGCCCCTGTGCATCCTTTCTATCGTAACATTCTCAGCGGAAGGCCCCTCAGCTGCTTCTCCTTGCTCATGACTTGGTTGAAGGATTGATTTGCAGATTAATCCTGCCACTTCCAGGGCATTGTTATATTCTGGGGCCTCAGGGACTCTCCGAATCCTGATATTACACCGCCGAGAGCGATTCTCCAGGTCTTCAAGCTTTTCCTGGATAAGCATTATTTCACCATCCTGAGCATCCTGCTGAGCTGCAACTTTATTTAAAGCCATCCCGTGTGCATCACTTCTCCCCTCAAGCTCATCAACTCTGTTACCCAGGCTTGCTATGTTGTCTCAGATATCTGACATAGAAGCCAGAAGCTCCTGCTTATGCGCTTTTAAATCAGCCCTGAACTCAATAAACCAGCCACGTATGTCGTTTTTGAGCTGGGCAGAGGCCTCCGCCCACTCAGGGCTTCACCCTGCGCTGGCTTCAGCTCCCTATAGCTGCGGTACGCCCTCGATGTCCACGGCCTGCTCAGGCCCTGCCTCGTGATCGCAGCCTATATCCGGCAGCAGTTTACTAAATTGAAACTGCTTTAGATCAAGCATTTTCTTCTTTGCTGCCATAGCTATATGTGCCTGGCTGCGCAGAATCGCCGTTTTTTGTGCGGTTTCGCTTACTTTTAAGGGTTTAGTCCTGCTTTGAATGCTGTCCCAGGAGCAGAGCGTTTCCTCTATGCGGCCATCTTCCTTGCCGGCGAAAGAGTGCCCCCCCCCCAAAATGCCAAATCTTTATTGAAATGTCAGTCCCGTCCCGTCCCCCCCCCCCCCGTGTTTCGCAAGGGCTGCATCAGGAGGGACCAGTTTATACGGGTTAAAATAAAGCAATATCAGTAGCATTACATTCTTGAGAAATGAATCCCATTAAATACATCAAAGGGAATTACCAGAAGTTAATTTGGGGGGGGGGGGTTGAACCAATTACAGTTGGAAGAGCACCGTTCTAATGTGTGAAGAAGGATGTTAAATCGTAGAAAACAGTGGCAGTAAGAAGCAGGTTGGTAAAATCACTGCATCTCATGTATGTAAACAAAGTGCCTTTCAAATATGCATTGGTGAGGTGTTAACCCTGAGTGACCTTTCATTTGTTTGGTCTGTGACATTCCATCAAGATTCAGAAATTATCCCTCAGTATAAGGAGAACTTTGTATTTAAACGATCAAGGTGCAGCCAAAACTTGTACAAAGTTGAGCAAGAACTGTCCAGATGTATTAAGACAGTAATAAATTGTCTATTTTGGCACATTAGACAAATTTAGGTAATACTTGGGCTTCCTCAGACCTGAAGGATAATCTCCCTTCCCATCTGTTTAAATGAGTCCAACTGAGGAACTTTGTGATCTGTAGTAGGATTTTGTTATTAGATTTACAAGAGACTATAAATTCTGGAAGTATGAGAGTCAACTGTGGAATCTTCAAAAATAGTCTCAGGCTTTTATAGACAATTGGATGAGAGGGGTAGGATGGAATTGAAAGGGGGTGAGACACAGGTTTTACAGTGGTAATAAGTAAATAATGGGAGAGGTTCTGGAAGTGGTCTATTCAAATTTCCTCCTCAGTGTCCTTGTGTGTTTTTTCACTGTGCGTATCTGATGCCAACTTAAATTTAAGACTGAGGATGGAACCTACTAGTTAATGAACCCTTTTCCTTATTACATGACCAATATGTTGTGGGACTGTAGATGGTTCATTCCTTTTGGCAGTCTGGACTAAAATTAAGAGGAATCTTGTTTTTTTTCTTATATCTGAGATTGGCCTTTTATTTGATGATGAATTTCCAAAATCAAAGAAAAATAAAGGATCTGTTGTAAAGCTTATTTTATCTAACTAGAAGGATTTCTTTCATGTTACTTAAAATGCTTGGTGGAATGTAGTTTTCATTACGAATAAATATGAAATGATAATGGCAGGAAAATTAAACTGAAAAAATAAAATATAAACTTTAAACTAAAAAAAAAAATTGTGTTCACATCCCCTGGGAAGTGGAGGAGGCCCAGCTTTATAAGCTGGCTCAAGGTTGCATTACTGCCTGGTTCTGATGAGCACGGTGCTCCATGCTTCTCGGCCAGAGGACTGTCGCTATGATGACTGGGCTAGACTTGAATGGTTTAAAAAATAAAATGGGCATAAAGCTGGGGGCATCCTTAGGTGATTGTGAAGACTCATGGGGCTTGTTCAGTTGAGCTGAAAGCTCACAGGAAAAGGAGGAAATTGCATGACTGAAAAAAAAGAAAAAGCTGGGGAAATAAGATGGATTTACTGGCCGTAATATTCCCAAGCACAGATATAAGAGCTAGGGGACTGGTTGTGATCAGATAGCTGCAAATTAGGAATATATACTTTAAAAAATTAAGGTAACTTGATGCCAGATGTAACATTTATTGCATCATTAGTGACCAAGACTTGGAGATGAAAACGCAGAGTATGGCAATGTATTAGTTGGATAGGGGCAGATAAGGATCATGGTGTAAAGTTAGCCTGTTGGATGAATTTCTGTTCTGCTCTTGTTGAAACTTGGAGGTGGTGGTTTATAAACTTGTTTATTGCAGCAAGATTTATCCCGTTCTAATGCACGTTATGACTCCAGAGCTAGCTGCCAATCATGTCTATCATGGGTAAGTTCTGTTCACCCTCCTTTTTACTTATGTCTCCTGCAGTTTGATCCAGTGGCTTACAGGATTGAGCCCATGGTGGCTGTGGATGTGGAATTTGAGCCAATGCTCATCCCTCACCACAAGGGCAGGAAGCGGATGCATCTAGGTAAGTCCATGGCAGATATGCTCCTTCATATGGCAGAGTCCGATGTGCATGCCCTTGCATAGTACACTGAGGTTGAGCATCTGCATTAGCCATCTGGAGATGCTTGGAAATCCAAGAGGAGTTTCACTGTTGGGAGAAGTAAAAATTTAGCAGTATTTTGGATTTGTGTAATGTCTCCCCTTGGAACAGGTTCCTGTTGACATTTTAATCTGTTATGGATAAACTGGTGAGATTGAGCAACTTGCCCTAGTTCATGCAATCAGTAGTACAGCTAGGGATTAGGACTAGTAGCCCATTACTCTTAACAGCTAGTCTGCAACTCCCCATTTGGCGGTATTTCTTGACACTTCAACAAGAAAATACATTTTTCTGAGTTTCTAGTTGCTGCTGTTGGCAGGCTGCCGTTGTGGGTGCTTATAATCAGTTATCAATGATAAATAATTTTTGCTCTTGAGTTAGTTTCCACCAAGCTGATAAGCTGCTGGGTCTCTTTTGTATATTCTCCTTCCACCCTTCTTCAGATTCATTGTTAAAGCCCAATGATTTTAAACAGTTATGCAGGCTTTTATTTTACCATTACATAATTATTGTAACTCTGTTTCTCACAGGTCAAGCAGGATGGTAGTCCTCACATATGGGTGACATCATAGGATGGAGCCTAATCACGAACACTTTTGTCAAAGTTTCTAGAACTTTGACTGGCCCCTACTGGGCATGCCCAGCATGGCACCAACCCTGCAGGCAGCAGGGGTTCCCCTTCAGTCTTCTTTTTTCCGCGCAGCAGTTGCCACGCGGTTAAGGAGCTCCACAGAGATTCCTCAAAGGAATTTTCCTCACGGAATTACTACAACTTTTCTTACCCCACAGAGGTCCCTCCTTCAATTTTTTCAAGCCGTGGTACTCCGGTAAGTTTTCTACCCGTTTTTGGTCGATTCCCGTTGAGTTTGGCCCTTGCGGCCTACTGGCCGTCGACCGGCTCAAATTTTTCATGGCCATGGCATCGGGATTCCGTCGGTGCCCGGACTGCAATCGCACCATGTGCATAACAGATCCTTATAAGGTCTGTGTAATGTGTCTCGGATATGAGCATGATGTCCTGACCTGCACCAAATGTGCCCTAATGACACCAAAAGGTCACAAGGCCAGAATGGAGAAGATGGAAATTCTCTTCCGTGCTCAAACCCCATACGCCATCTATTGCATCGACATCGTCAGAACCGGCACGGTCAACTTCGCACCAGTACCGACCAGTGACCGTCTGGCATAGACGACTTCTCGGCCTTCAACCACCTCTACTCCCCCTCAGGACCGAGGGGATCGCAGAGAGAAACATCGCCACAGACATCGGAAGTCTCAGACCATTGAGGGAGCGAAATCATCGACCTTGCCATCGTCCGAGCCACCGTCGAACAAACCCTGTCCAGAAAAGGCACCGACCTTTTCGGCGACTGGGTCACCAAAGCAACCCTCACCCGAAAGGGGATCGGAAGCCGCGACTCCGCCTTTAACTGTGGTCTCTTCGCCTCCTCCTGTTCCGGGGTTGCTTGCTCCAGGTCTCCGAGAAGAACTGGACCGACTGATTCAGGAGGCCATCGACAAGGCGATGCATCGACTCCAAGTTCCTCTGACACCGGTACCGATCATGGAACCAACACTGACCCGATTCCGGCAGCATTGGCACTGCTGCTCTCGAGGATGGAAGCGCTCATGGCCGCTTTTCCACCGATGGATCCCGGGTCACAGATGGTTCCGGTGCCCTCTCCGCTTACCTTGTCATCGGGAGGAGAAACACCGTTCCACATCCCTCCATCGGGAGTCCTGCCGATGTGTCCGCGCCACCGATCCATTCATCGATGCCCTCAATGCCTGCTCTGGTGGCTTAGATGCCTTCATCGGTGCCTCCAATTATTCCTTCGATTCCTTCGGAGCCTAGACCAGGACCTTCAGGGATTCCACCGTCCCGTCCCGCCCTGGCTCCTAGAGGGGCAGGTGCTGATCCCTACGGTACCTGGACTGTTGATTCTTCACAAGACACAGATGACCTTCCTTCACCACTTTCTCCTACTGAAAGCAGAAAGCATTCTCCTCCAGAGGACCTTTCCTTCATAAATTTTGTGAAGGAGATGTCTGAATTGATTCCCTTCCAATTACAGACTGAACAAGATGACAGGCATCAAATGATGGAGCTGTTGCAATTCCTGGATGCTCCCAAGGAAATAACCTCCATCCCTATTCACCAAGTTCTTCTGGATCTCCTCAAAAAGAACTGGGAACACCCTGGCTCTGTTGCTCCAGTCAACAGGAAGACTGACACCACTTATTTGGTACAGTCAACCCCAAGTTTTCAAAAACCTCAACTGGATCACCAGTCTGTGGTTGTAGAATCTGTCCAAAAGAGGGCAAAGATCAAAAACCCACACTTCCTTTCCCCCAGGCAAGGAGCAAAAATTTCTAGATGCCATTGGTCGCCGGGTTTTCCAGGGCTCAATACTCATCTCCCAAATCGCCTCTTATGAGCTCTATATGACCCAATATAACAGGGTCTTATTTAAGCAGATACAAGACTTGACAGACTCCCTGCCTCAGCAATTTCAAGATCAGCTCCAAGCCCTAGTCAACAAGGGTTTTGAGGCGGTCAAGCATGAGATACGGTCATCTTACGATATCTTTGACACTGCTACCAAGGTATCTGCAGCTGCTATCTCGGCAAGAAGATGGGCCTGGCTCAAGTCTTCGGACCTTCGCCATGAAGTGCAAGACAGATATTCGACCTGCCCTGTGTAGGAGACAATCTGTTCGGCAAGCAGATTCAACGAACGGTGGCGGAACTCCAGGACCATCATGAGACCCTGAGACAGCTGTCTCTGATGCCTTCTGAGTACTCCTCAAAACAGCCTTTCCGAAAAGACACTAAAGTCCTTCTTCCATCCGAAAAAATCCTACCCGCCACCGGCTAGAACTCGCTCTACAAGACCATTTCAAAAAACCCAGTCTCGTCAGATACGAAAACAAAAGCCACAAGCAGCTTCTCAGCCGGGCCCTGCTTCCGGTTTTTGACTCCTGCAGCAGCAGCCAGCTTCCACTGCCTCACATACCAGTGGGAGGTCGATTGAGTGCCACCTGTTGTTGAAATGGCACATTCACCTCAGACCAGTGGGTCCTAGCGATAATCGCTCAAGGTTATCATCTCAACGTTCTCTCCATCCCACTGGACTCCCCACCTCTACCAACATGGAGAACATCCGATCACGCCATCTTTCTGGAACAGGAGGTCTCCCTCCTTCTCCAGTCCAAGGCAATAGAACCAGTACCCTACTCTCAGCATGGCCTAGGGTTCTTTCCCAGTACGTTCTAATCCCCAAAAAATCAGGAGGCGTTCGTCCAATTCTGGATCTACATGCCCTCAACAAGTACCTCCATCGAGAAAGTTCAAAATGGTAGCCTTGGGTTCTCTTCTTCCTCTTCTACAAAGAGGAGACTGGCTCTGCTCTCTAGACCTCCAGGACGCATACGCTCATATTGCGATAACTCCATCTCATCGCAAATACCTGGGATTTCTGGTAGGCCCCAAGCACTATCAGTACCGAGTGCTTCCATTCGGCCTCGCATCTGCACCACGAGTCTTCACAAAATGTCTCGTAGTAGTTGCAGCCTTCCTCAGGACTCAAGGTGTTCACATCTACCCCTATCTAGATGATTGGTTAATCAGGGCTCCCACTCAGCAAACTGCTCTGTCGTCCCTACATCTTACCTTACACACTCTGATTTCCCTAGGATTTCTCATCAACTACGACAAATCCTACTTAGTCCCATCTCAAGCCTTATCATTCATAGGGGCAGACTTGGACACCTTGCAGGCAAAAGCTTTTCTGCCTGAACAGCGAGCTCTCACTCTTGTCTCTTCTCTCTCGCATATCAGCTACAGTCTCAGCACCGCACGACTGCACGCCGCTTTCTCATCCTACTGGGACACATGGCGTCCTCAGTTCAGGTCACCCCAATGGGGCCCGCCTAGCCATGAGTCATGCAGTGGACTCTAAGGTCACAATGGACTCTATGCATTCAGCCCCTGTCGACCATTGTCCACGTCACCGACTCACTCCGTCAGTCTCTAGCCTGGTGGAAAAAATCAGATCAATCTCCTCCAAGGCTTGCCCTTCCAGGCTCCAGACCCTCAAATAACTCTCACCACCGATGCTTCCAACCTCGGCTGGGGAGCCTATGTGGCCAATCTGCAGACACAAGGAACTTCTCCAGAGGAAGCCAAACACTAAATCAATTTCCTGGAGCTTTGAGCAATTAGATATGCTCTGAGTATTTCAGGATCGCCTCTCCAACCAAGTCATCCTGATTCAGACGGACAACCAGGTGGCCATGTGGTACATCAACAAACAGGGAGGCACAGGCTCCTACCTCCTGTGTCAGGAAGCTGTGCAGATATGGGGGGAGGCCCTCTCCCACTCGATGTACCTCAGGGCCATCTACTTGCCGGGAGTGGACAATGTGTTGGTAGACAAGCTAAGTCGCACCTTTCAACCGCATGAGCGGTCTCTCGACCCCTCAATAGCAGACTCGATCTTCCAACGTTGGGGTTACCCTCAAATAGACCTCTTTGTGTCACCTCAAAACCGCAAAGTGGAGAACTTCTGCTCTCTCACTTGCAGCCAACACTATCAGCCAAGAGATGCGTTCTCGCTCTCATGGGCAACCTGTCTCCTATATGCATTCCCTCCACTTCCACTTCTCTCAAAGACTCTTGTGAAGTTACGTCAAGGCAAGGGAATCATGATCCTGATAGCACCTTACTGGCCACACCAAGTGTGGTTTCCAGTACTTCAGGATCTCTCCATTCGCAGACATATTCCCTTGGGAAAGGACCCGCTTCTGATTATGCAAAACAACGGGTGCCTGCGCCATCCCAATCTTCAAGCCTTGTCCCTGACAGCATGGTTGTTGAAAGGTTAAGTCTTCAGCCACTTAACCTTTCTGAATCAGTTTCCTGTGTCCTGATTGCTTCACGGAAGCCTTCCACGAGACAAATAGAACAGGTTTCAGTCATGGTGCTCTTCTCAATCCCTTGACCCCTTTACCTGTCCAATCACGAAGTTTCTGGACTATCTCTGGCACTTGTCGGAGTCAGGTCTAAAAACTTGCTCCATCAGAATGCATGTTAGTGCGGTGGCCGCCTTCCATAAAGGTGTCAGGGATGTTCCCATATCAGTACAACCCCTTGTGTCACGTTTTCTGAAGGGCTTGCTTCACCTCAAGCCTCCACTACGACCTCCAGCCCCTTCTTGGGACCTCAACCTGGTTTTGGGTCGGCTCATGAAACCACCATTCGAGCCTCTCCAATCCTGTGAACTTCGCTATCTCACCTGGAAAGTGATTGTCCTTTTGGCAATCACTTCGGCTCGCAGAGTTAGTGAGTTACAGGCCCTAGTTACCTATCCGCCTTACACTAAACTTCTGCAGGATCGGGCAGTACTCCGCACTCGCCCTAAGTTCTTGCCTAAGGTAGTATCAGAGTTTTATCTCAATCAATCCATTATACTGCCTACCTTCTTTCCCAGGCCCCACTCCAATCCAGGAGAGCAGGCTCTGCATACCCTTGACTGTAAACGGGCTCTAGCGTTCTACCTAGATGGACAGCTGCCCACAGGAAAAACACTCAATTGTTTGTCTCTTTCCATCAAATTGGAGCAGCCTGTGGTTAAGCAGACTCTCTCTCCTCCTGGTTAGCGGACTGCATATCCTTTTGCTATCAGCAAGCAGGCATTCCACTTCAAGACCGTGTTAAAGCACACTCTGTGAGGGCCATGGCGACTTCAGTAGCACACCTATGTTCGGTGCTGCTTCCTGACATTTGCAGGGCTGCCACCTGGAGTTCTCTCCATACCTTTACAACCCACTATTGCTTGGACAAGGCCGGAAGACAAGATTCCATCTTCGGCCAATCTGTCCTGTGTAACCTATTCACAACTTGACGTACCAACACCCTTCTGCTTGCCCAGTAGGGTTCAGGATGCCCTCAGACAAATTTCACACCAGTCCTAGTGCCTTGCACACCTGGGTACATTTGGTGCATACTCGGACATCCTCAGCTCGGTACTCACCCATATGTGAGGACACCATACTGCTTGTCCTGTGAGAAAGCAAATGTTGCTTACCTGTAACAGGTGTTCTCACAGGACAGCAGGATGTTAGTCCTCACGAAACCTGCCCACCGCCCTGCGGTGTTAGGTTCGTTACGTTTCTTATTTTATTTTTCAGCACTTCCTGTAGCTTTTTAAACAAGACTGAAGGGGGACCCTTGCTGGCTGCAGGGTTGGTGCCATGCTAGGCTTGCCCAGTAGGGGCCAGTCAAAGTTCTAGAAACTTTGACAAAAGTGTTCCGTGATTGGGCTCCATCCTATGATGTCACCCATATGTGAGGACTAACATCCTGCTGTCCTGTGAGAACACCTGTTACAGGTAAGCAACGTTTGCTTTACATTGGTTTACCTGATTATTCTTTAAAGGCCTCACAGGTT